>NC_069384.1:73494685-73836300 GCF_027475565.1 Acinonyx jubatus | reverse complement strand
ACTACATAATGACATGCTATGTGCACATCTCTTCCAAACTCATGCTCAGTGAGTCAGGCAGGTCAGCTCGAAACCAGCCATGGTGGGCATATTTACACCATGGAAATCAGCAACATGAATAACCAGGGCTTGCTGTCCCAGGGAGAGCGGCTCTGAAACATTTACCAGCTCCCCTGTCCCAGATCCATCTCGCTACTGAATGGTACGCCTCGGGTATGGGTCACACTGGAACAGAGAAGATGGAGACCTCATCCACAGCAGGGCAGAAAGCAACCGCGAGAAAGTGCTATGCCTATGATCGTCAGCTACTGCTACACACAAAATGTCTCTGTCAGAGAGTCAGGAGGAATTGACACCTTCAGCTTCTCCCGTGGTGGCATCTATTTCTGATTTTACTTTCACACTTAGAGGTAGTTTAAGAGGGGCCCTTGGCCCTCCAAGCTCACCCCACGTGCACTCTTCCTCAAGAGCACTGCAGGGTGGGAGGATGAAAACTCCTTTGTTTCAGTTGTAACCAAGAGCTCGGGTCACCAGTCATACTCAGTAGAGCAGCAGAACACCACATACTGGATCATGCATGTACAGTGCCATGTACTTGAACATGCAAAATGACGGGTAACGAGAGTGGCACGTCCTTCCTGTGTAAGCAAAGAAAGGACAGAGTAAGAGATGGAAAGAAAGGTCAGTGACTCTGTAGTTTCAGCTGAGCTTAGGAGAAAACTCACCAAGCCTGATTATTCAACAGTTTGACAGGACTGGACAGCCTCGAGCCGAGGGAGCTGCCTGTCAGTATGCTAAACGACTAGACTTTCAGGGGAACAGACCCAATTCACGGGCCCAGCTTCCCCAGCCTTGGTCCAGTTCGGGAGCCAGAGTGCATGGTAGCCTCGTGCTCTCTCGTGGGCAATCATGTCAGAGCAGAGTCAGAGGGACCTGGGGATGCGTCCTAGAGCTCAGTACCTACTCACTAAGTGTAATTTGGCAAGGTCATTTCCTTCTGTCCAGTCACAGTTTCTTCATCTGTAAACTGAGGAATTTAAATAAGATTGCAGGCTTGGGGGCTATTTTCATGAAGGTGTTTCATTTCCATTCAAATCATTTGGCCATCCCCCGCTTTTTCTAAAACTGCACTGAACCAGTGTCTATGCTCAAATACACCATATATCGAATTTAAATAGTCTGAAAACAAACGAACGTGGTTTGTTTCCGTTACTGTTGGTGGACTTTGAGTAAAAATGGTATATATTTAAAGCATAAAATAGATTAATTTATGAGATGCCACTTTTATCACTTTCATTGGACGAGAAACGAGTTTAAATTTGCTTCTGGTCACAATGTTTTCCTGGGATTCCACTACGCCTGATTTCAGAGCGGGGCTTTTCCCTGTACTGGGGCTCAGCTGCTGTCATTTGCTCTACCAGATAGGTAGTTTCTCGTCATTTCTCACCTCCTTAGAAAGGGGTTTTCGCATGCCACACACCTGCAGCAGCCAGTTCCACCTGCCCAGCCGCCTTCTTACTTTTCCCATTACCCTTGATTTATCTGTGTATGTGTTTATTGCTGGACTTCTCCACCAAGAAGAAAGCTTTAGTGAGGTCAAGGATATGCGCGATTTACTTGCTTCTGGGTCTCCAGCGTCTCCACCGTTCTGGCACTAAGTGCTGCTCTATAAACATTTGTCAAACACACACATAGATTTTTAAAAATTTGGGAGGAGCCAGCGAAATCATCATTTTAATGTGGTGGGAATAGTATGACATTATGTAGAGAAACATTTTAAATAGCATCAGTTCTAACATAATTTTCTAATCTATATGGCTGTTGTGAGCTTGGGAAACCTCAGTTAAGTTCTCTAAAACTTCCATTCTTTATTTGTAAAGGGAACAGTGACCACTCCGACATCTCAGCCTGTTTGGAAGTATAAGATAATGGGTATTAAAGCACTTCACAAGCTGTAAATACATGCTAGTTATAATCAACCCAAAGTGGCCACAGTGCTAACCATCTCTATCATCCCAAATAAAATACAGCAGAAAGTACATTTTCTGGGAGGCACAGATAAAGCACCAGGGAGATTTTAGTAGAAGCAGCAAAGATGAGTTAATATTTGAAAACTGGGCAAGGGAAGGATATTCCAAAAGAAGCATAAAGAGGCAAGAGGAAAAGAGGGCGAATCGGGGAAGGGAAAGTTTGTCTTCTACCACCCATCATAAAGCACCTATGGAGATATATGTAAAAATAAACAATAATAAGATCAACACTTTCAAAGCAGTTACAAGTTCCTAGATTCCAGGGGTGCCTGGGTGACTCAGTGGGTTAAGCTTCTGACTCTTGATTTAAGCTCAGGTCATGATCTCACAGTTTGTGAGTTCAAGCCATGAGTCAGGCTCCATTTTGCTCATGGAGGCTGCTTGGGATTCTCTCTCTCCCCTCTCTCTGCCCTCTCCTGCTTCTGCCCCCTCCCCTGCTCATGCTCTCTCTCCTCTCTCTCTCAAAATAAATAAACAAACTTTAAAATTAAAAAAAAGTTCCAGATTCCGATTTTCTAAAAATACCTATTGAGTGGTTTTCATTATGCCACTACTCTCCCACAGTTATTTTTAACTGCTGGTAAGTCCACTCAGGGAGGATAGAATGGCTGACTGCATTGTCCTGCACAAGCACCCACCCACTCCAGGGACCACAAATTTCCCTGTTGTTTCCCTGGCCGGAAACAATGGGATCTGAACTTACAAGTCCAGAGAGATTAAAAACAGTGCTGGTGGAAAAGCGTCTACTAACTTGATAAGGTGAGGTACACACTCAATGATTGGGTTTTAGAAGTGAACAGGTAGTGAGGCCACAGATGCCTCCTGTTCTGATAAAGAGATGCCCACGTGAGCCATTTTCAAAGCCTGAAAGCAAAGAGTCACGCTTACTCTGCTTGCACACTCACAGATGTCTCTCTGAGGCCACACGGGTAAAAGCCTGTCAAGCTAGCTACAGGATGGCCCGTGGACCAAGCATGAGCCAGGAGGGGGACCAGAATTTGTTCTGCCTATTGCATAACAAAGAGGACAGCACTGGGGACATCTGGCCAAAGCAGTCAGTTATACTGATCACTGAGTCATTGTGCGGCTTGGTCAAAACCTCCAAACCTCCACATCAGTTCCTCATCAAGAAGAATGGAGATAAGTGTCTCCAGGGATATTATGTCTAAAGGGACTCCAGGCAAGTGCAATTAAGTGTAAGTCCTGGTGTGTCCTGGTGTGATCATGGCCCACACACCGGCAGCTACTTACCACGCAGTCATTGGCTCATCACCGACATACCTACAAAGTAACTAAAAGGGAGCCATGTCAATTGGAGGGGAAATCAAAGCAATTAAACTGCTAATTTCTCTAATTAAAAAAAATAATTAAAATGAACTTCGATACTTAGTGGTTGCACTCTGATTCTTTATTTTAAGGGGTTTTCATGAAGGGTCCAGTTTGACTACAAGTAAAGTGTGGACTCAGCAGCTCACCGCGTATTAGGAAAGCCAGCACACCATCCTGACTCCAACTATTGCGAGGGAGACCTGTATCATGCTTAGGAAAGAGCTTTGTTGTGTAAAATGGGACAGTTCACAATTTTATGACATAACACCATGGCACAGTGGAGAGGGCACCAGATTTGAAGCCAGATCAAGATCCTTTGTCCCTGATCACTTGACGCTTTTTGGCCCATTATTTTTTCTCTATAATCCTACAACGTGTTGTGAGTATTCATGTGAGATCTGTCGTGGGGGGGGGGGGGGGGTAGGGAAAAGTGTCCTTCTGAATTTTCTAGAAAACAATGAAACGAAATATACTTGAGTGGCTGTATAATATGTAATCTAGGGGCAGGGAAATTTGGCCATTTGATGCAGTCACAACCTCAAACTTAACAAATTGCCTCAGACTATTGAAGAAAGAAAATATAGTCGCTATGCGTCAGGATCGCTCCTTGAGGGTGAGTGCATCCTGCTGGCTTTATTGTCTTTGACAAGAGATTCTGGATATGGATATGCTCTTTAAGGTAGGAGTGGCTCTGACAGTATATTATAGGATTTGGCTGGTATCTTGTGCTTCCAGCACTGTCGCTACTGAAGGCAACTGGTTACGCTCCTAGGGGTGCTTTATCTCTAATTTTTTTTTTGTTGTTTTCTTTTTTATTTTTACTTCTTTTTTTTTTTAAGTATCCAAGTTTAAGAACAGACTGTTCTGAATCAAGAAGCTTGCCTAGTGACTATAATCAGGGGGGAGGGAGTGGGGAACGAGTGAAAACGAATTAGGGGGCTGGTCTATTGGCACGTTGGATGCATTGCAGCACCAGAAATGAGAGAAAACTTTACAGGACCGCCATGGGGGGCGGGGGACAGGAAATTTGAAGGGTCGCCAAATGATGGGCACGGGAGTTTGAACTGCCCTAGTCTCTAATGGAGACTCCTTTGTGGTAAAAGAGAAGTATTGATTCTGATGTCAGTGAGCAGAGGAAGGATACTTTGGCCATAGATAATATATTCAGTATTTTTAAGGTTATGTGAATCCCTTGTGCCATACGAATCTCCTTATTTGCACAGGCTGTGCGATGATTAATGTATAATGTGCTAAATTCTCACTGTAACCATGCATTGGAGCAGGGAACACTCGAAACATATCCTTACCAGGTGTCTTTCTCCCTCACACACAGACCACTTTCACAGTCCCATATATGTACTCTTAGTCCAGGCGTGGTTCTCCTAACTCTGGAGTGTCAACAATTGACTCATCAGTTGAGGGGACGCTTGAATTTACTCTGTTGTCCCAAGCCTCACAATGAGGCAACTGATTTAGAATAATCGTCGGACAGCTGGGGTCCCTGGGATTGTTATTTTTTTTCAAAGCTCGCGCATGGGTGACTGTCCATAGTGCAGTTAGGGTTCAGGTTACGCACTGCCTTTAGGGACGTCTTGTACGGGGGGGGGCGGGGGGAGGAGGGGGGGGGGGGGGGGGGGAGCCCTCTACACTCCTCCATGACTGTCATGCCTCCAGGGCAGCTTCATACCACCTGAATTGGTAATAGAACCTACGTCCAGTTTCTGAAATTCTTCCACCAGACTGGGAGTTGCTGCCCCCAGGAGACATTCTTGCAAAGATTTGTTCCATTTTATCAGTTATCTGTGTAAGGAACGGCCAAAGAGGAAACTTTGTTAGCTATGTTCGGGCGTCAGTTGGTCAATACATGAGTATGAATTGATAATGGGCTATAGAACGCTGAACGGAGAAAATAAAATCCATGAACTGGCGAAAACCCAATTTTGGTTCGCAAGAAGTTCTTTTTTTTTTTTTATTTTTGAAGACAATGTAGACCTTGCGTCATCAAGGTAAAGCGGACTGCAAGGAGGCCACAATCAGTCAGAGAGGACGTGGCTTAATAAAAATATTGGATAAATGAAAATAAAAAAAAAGAATTGAAAATGATGCAGCATTCAGAATATATCTAGTGCTGACTTGCCATCAAGAAAGGTGGTCACAAAAATCACTGAGGCTTCTAATTTGTTTCTTGATTGTTTTTATCGGTCAATCCATAAAGTATGAGAAAGTTGCAAGATATTCAAGAGGTCAGGCATGCCTAGGAAAAGGGAAGGGAGGCAAACAGGCTTCTCTGAAAAAATTGTTTCAGAACGAGCAGAAAAAAAACAGCCTTCATGTATGGGAACTAGTGACAATTAGTGGCCTTTGATTTAACCATGCCATCTAGGGCTTGACCAATTGTGGAGCTCACGCTGATGAGACTCCGCAAGTCTAATTTTGGCTAATGGTAACATGGTGGTGTCTGTGAGATTAGAATAGGAATTTCTATAGCGCTAGCCGCCATTGCGCGAGTCGACACTGGAGGCGTTATTCTCATCAGAGATCTCGAAATTCGTCTGTTAGATCGTCTGTGCTCCTTTGCGCTTCTGTGATAGTAAACTCGATGACTTATATGTTTTGACTCAGGCTCTTTGTCTTTAATCTTTTTGTCTTCATGTAAAGCAGCTGCGTGCTGAAGATGATAAGCAATTGAATACAAATAACTTTAATCTTTGGACTAACCACTAGACACATCTCTTGAGGCCGCTAGTTGGGCCTTCCTGGTGTAATGAGGGATACGTAAGCCTGCCCCATGGCTTTGAGTTTATTCTTTTCATCCAGAAAATTGTTTAACTTTGACCCTTTCCTTGTGTAGGCTCTCTAGCCTCAACAAAACCTAACAGAATTCCTTTCTTGGGCTGCTGTCCTCTATAATTGATGGATTTCCCCTTTCGCCCGCTTAGACCCCTCACCATGGCAGTAATGAAGTACAGCCACTCCAAAAGCAATCCTTGTGACTTGAGGAAGCTCCTAATACTTTATTTCTCTAGATGGTGAGAAATGGGCTACACCACCATCAAATTTACTAATTTTAAAACCTTCATCCTAGAAATGAGACAACAAAAATGTTTGCTTGTCCAGCTCGTTATGTACATATTCAATAGTTATTCTTACCCTACTTAAAAGTTTGAAATTACTTAATGAACATGCTCTGTAAGTGGACGTCATTGGCATCTTTACTGGGAGACTGATACCACTCTTAGAACTTTACCTTGAGGAGTAGGCTACTGAAATGATTGAACTTACTTACCTGAAAGGATGGTGCCACTTAAGGCAAAATGGTAACTTCCCTCTCTGCCATGATCAGAGACTTCTTCCTTGATATTGAATGCTAATTGATCCTGCAACAAGCAAAAACACGGAGTTAATTGTTACGACACTTTTGAATAGAGTGGTAACAGGGAGCTCATCAAGGTATAGTTCAGATGAGAGAGCAGTGACCGACTGGCCTCTCTCATTTGCAGAGAGACTGGGCGTCGCTCGTTTAAGAGGTCACACTCCAGCTCCAATGGCACTCAAGAGGGAATCACATTTGTCTTTTGACTTGGATCAAATGTTCTTGTTTGTTGTGTGTGCGGGTGGGTGTCGGCATCATACACAGCCTCCAGTGAATAGGAGAATAGCCACTCGACTGGTCCTCTGTTCTCGATACCTTGATTGGATCTTGGTGATGTCCCAGAGAAGAGAGCACATTTCTACACATGTTCAAGTGTAAAATACAAAGGACTACACCTTAACAAATCTCTCCCTGAAGTGAGAACTGATCATTTTTTTTTCTTATCAGAAGTTGATATTGTTTCCACGCAGGACATACAATAGAGATAGGATACTGAATGATTGGGAATACATGGATAAAACTTTTTTGTTTCCCAGCCCAAAGACATAGTCTAATTTTCCAATGTGCACAGCGATGTTTCTCTCCCAGGGAACATAAATCTCCTTAGGACCCAGTGGGATGGTTAGCAAGCAAGAGGAGGATGAGAATTAGATTTCACAGTCCCACTTACTACATTTTTTCTCCCATAGGGCCAACAACATTATTACACTTAAAATAATGGATCCTTTCCAGGACCCACGACGGCACTATACATTAAAGCTCAGTAGGAACAGTATGTAGATAATGGATAGGAGTTCTTCGAACGCATATGTGTTGTGAGTCTTTGGGGAATATGTGGACGCGATGTACGGGTTCATCCTCTGCCAGTCAAAGCTGTCATGAAGGCAACACTATGAGTCAAGTTAGATAAGTCTGTTTTTAGGTGTACCTGATTGCTGTATGCAATGGACTTCTCTCTACTAATTTCCAGATATAGATGCTGATGAGGACCCAGTGATTTCATTTCGCTTCAATCAAATGACTTGTTGGCTTTCAGAAACCATTCCAGACTTTCTGGCCACTGTTATTGCGGTCTGAAGATTGTCACCTATAAGAAAGGAAGGGTATAGCAAGGTGAGGTTGAAAAGATAGAACCAATTCATGCAGGGCCTGGAAAACTAGGGTAAGGAGTCCAGATTTATTTTAGTTGTGAAAAGAAATAATTTCTAAGTCTCTCTCATGCTGATTCTCCATGAATCCATGATCCCTTTCGTGATTCTTATTGCTTTTTATCTGGTTACTCATAACCCACCAGTTTTTCCAGAGAATGGAAAGAAAAAAACAAAAAGGCAAAATTCAAATCTATTTCCATCATTTTTCAGCTTGGTAAACATTTATCAAAACCCTACTGATTTAATATAGTACCAGGTGGTTCCACTTTCAGCCAAATTGGAATAAGACCACTAAAATCTATCTCTCCCACTGATTACAATGGGAAACTATGGGGAAAATACAAAAAGCAACTATCTGAGGACTTTGAAAAGTAAACAAAAGCAGGTAGAATGTGGAAGGGAGTCAAATTTGGAGAAATAATCTACAAGGTGGTGATATTCTTGGTTTTATTTTTTTCTCTCACATGTGTGAGCTGAGTGTGAACCCCAGTCCCAGCGCTGTGAAGGATGCTAAGTACAACTCCAAAAGAAACTTAGTCTTTCTGACCAGAGAAACTAGAAAAAGAAAAAGCTTGAAGGCTGAAGAACTATGGGGCAGACCCTGGAAAGGAGACAGCTAGACAACCAGACTAACTTACTGGGTGAACTCAACCCAGAGCTGTGAATGTGCAGAACAAACCCAGGGAAGGAGAGTAGAGGCCTCAAGAATTGAACTATGACATGAATCACCTCCCATGTCCTAGAGTTTTGCTTGCTCAAACAAACAAAAATCACCCTCACCATTCTCCAGGGGATTTTAACAAGATCCGAAATCTCACACTATAATATTTTAAATGTTCAAGAAAGTCAACATACAAAACACCTGGAAAATGTGGTCAATTCTCAAGAAAAGAAAAGACAATCAACCATTGCTTGTACCAGGATGACCCAGATGCTAGAATTACCAATGTTCTTAAAGCAGCTGTTATAAGCTTCCTCCATGAGGTAAAGGTTACCACTCTTAAAATAAATGACAAGATAGAAGTTCTTAAGAGAAAAAATATATATATGCTCTATAAATAAGAACCAAATGACTGCTTTAGAATTGAACAATATAATAACTGAAATAAAAAATTCCCTGGATGCTCTCAAAAGCCGAATAGAGGTGACAGGAGAAGGAGGCAGTGAATTTGCAGATAGGTAAGTAGAAATTATACAATCTGAAAAACGGAGAGAAAATTAAAAAAACAAAAGAACAGAGACTGGAGAATGACAACAGTCATGTGATTAGAGTCCAGGAAGGAAAGGAGAAAGGAATCAAAACAGGAAAAAATATTTTGAAGACATAAAGCAGATAAGTTCCCAGATACGGTAAAAGATTTAAATTCATAGATTTAAGAAGCCCAGCGAATCCCAGTAAGATAAACTCAATGAGAACCATACCCAGAAACACTACAATCAAACTTCTAAAAACAAAGATAAAGAAAATACCTTAGGAACGGCAAGAGAAAATACTACATTATATATTAGGGAACGACTATTCAAATTATTACAGATTTGTCATCAAAAAACATGGAGGCAAAATGACAGTGAAATATCTTTGAAGTGCTGAAGAAAGAACTGTGAAGCTCTGAAAGTACCCTTCAGAAAGGAAGGAGAGATAAGACATTCTTAGAGGAAGGGAAACTAAGATAATTTGTTGTAGCAGACCTACTCAAAAAGAAATGCTAACAGTTCTTTAGGCTGAAAGGAAAGGACACCAGAGGGAAACTTCTAACATTAGGAATAAAAACATAGCAACAGAAATAATGAAGATCTGGGTAAATATAAAAGTCTATTTTTCTTCCATTTGTGTGTAACTCGTGCCTATTGAAAGTGAAAACCTTAACATGGTATGGTGGGGTTTTCATTGTCATATACGCGACAACCATAACCTAAAGGAGAGAAGGCAAAGGACGTTCATGGTTGTAAGCCTTCTTGACAGGGTAGGTACAGATGTGATTCCTAGAGCAACCACTGAACGATAAATAACATCTGACTGCCTATCCCTAACATGGCTTTCTTCAGGCCTCTACCAAAGTACATATGAGGAAGCCCAGAAGAGCTAACGGTGGGCAGGAGTTTCTCTACCCTGAGGCCAGAGCCTGAGAGCTAAGAAGTGTCCACAATGCCTCAGCAGGTCACCAATAGTTGGGCTGCTCTGCAGCACAGGACACTTTTGCCATCCACTACCTGAGAAGTTCCACGCCTGAGCCTCAGTCATCTGACAGAGAATATAACAACCTATTTTAGAAGTCTCAGAAGCTAGACAGGAAAATATCAGGCAGAACAACCAGAACAACACATGACAGACAAAATAGAGCAGTTGTTGGAGAGATAGATAAAACCTGCAGTAACTCTGGGAGCCTTGCGGGGCTCAATCTGTTAAGCGTCCGACTTCATCTCGGGTCATGATCTCACCACGGTTTGTGGGTTCAAGCCCTACCTCAGGCTCTGTGCTGATAGCTCAGAGCCTGGAGCCTGTTTCAGATTCTGTGTTTCCCTCACTCTCTGACCCTCCCACGACTGCTCGCATGCACTCTTTCTCTCTCTGTCAAAAATAAATACACATTAAAGAAAAAAACTTTGCATTATCTCATTAAAAATAATAAGTGCACTTAAGAAAACTCAAATGTAGCCTTTCTCCTCTAGTGCCCCCCCCCTTAAAAAGGTTTTCTAGAGCTATTCCCACCCCAAAACGTGATTTCAGATCTCAACATTAAGAGGTAATTTGAAGGAGATAATGGTCATCTTGGAACCTGAGTTTATGGTTTGGAAAAACTGGATGCAAAAAAAATCTTAAAACATGGAGGCAAATTATACAAATATGAGAATAACAAGAAAAAAGATAAGAGACAGAGAAGATAAATCCAGAAAGCCTATCATGTGAATAACAGAAATTCCAGAAGGGAAAAAGGAAGAGACAGAGCAAAGGCCATAATTAAATGAACAATAGAAGAACTTTCCCTGACAGGAAGAAGATAGATTAAAAGTGTTTACTTTTAATTAATTAATGAAATCAATGGGACAAAAAGACAAACATATAGACATACTCTGGTAGTATTTGTAACCTCCCAAAGTTGAAGAAAAGGACAATATACAGAAGAGAACAAATTACCTACAGTGGACTGGAATTGGACTTGTAATAACACCTAGAGATCATTAAGGAAAAAACAGGACTCTAACCCCCAAAGCCTACACCCAGACAAGAGGGCATTCACCTGTCAGAGCCAAGAAAGATACTCCAGGGTATGTAAGAAATTAGAGAGCATAACATCCTTCTATCCTATCCAAGGACAAACCTTGAGAAGAAAAATTTAACCCAGCAAGCAAAGAAACAGAACAGAAATTCCAATATGAGTGAAGAAGTGAAGAAGCGGGGTACAGAGTGATGCGTCTTTATTTCTACCTAAATCCCAATACTAAGGATAGATTATGGAAATGTGTAAAATAAGTGCTAAATAAAGATTTTTGAAACAGATGGGTCATGATGTAAGGGCAATTCTAAGTAGTAAATTAGCTCAGCAATACCAACAAGTTGGATTGAGGGACTAAAATGGAAGAAGGTAAAAGGGACCCCTAAGTCTCTTGTATTGTGGGGGTAGAATGGGAGATGGGAGGTACAGAGGAGAAAGTAGAAGTATCCTAGAGCTTCCCACAGTGAAGCTGGATTCAGGGGAAATGGGCTGGGGAATAAGGGCTCTGGTGGGAAATAGTGTACCTTGGCGACACAACTATCAGAGTTCAATGCACCTGACTGGAAAGCAGGGAAAGAAAGGCGCACACTTAAATTTGAACACATGAAGAAATGATCTATTCTCCACTAAGAAGCATTCATTAAGAAATTTCACACACTTTTCTTGCATGATCCTTTCTCACCACTCCCTTGATTTGGGGTTTGAGAGAAGCACAGGGGACAGTTTTTTGTTTTTGTGTTTGTTTTTGGTTTTGGTTTTTTTTTTTTTTACCACCAGAATAATAAATGGGCCTTCAGGGTAGTTTACACACCATGCTGACTAAGCATTTCTCTTCCTACTAACATTTAACAAAAATTGTCATCTGTGCCTGACCCACGTCTTCTGTCAGTCAGGGGTTATTTCAAATGGCCTTTCTCAGAGAGGACACCGCATATAAAGTAGCCAGTTAAGACATCACCCTGTTTGTGTTTTATGTACCTCATAACTCTTATTGCCAGCTGCGTGTTTGATCAACGATTGATTGTTCTATCTCATCCCACCTGAACAGAAACTTGGTGAGAGCAGTAATTTTGCCTTTTCTGTTGCAGATCTCCAACACCGAGAATGGTGTCCACCCACAGTAGGTAGTCAACAGTCTTTGTGAAATGAATGGATCTTGTCTATTTCCACATCAAATTCTTTCTGGGTCCATGTACAACTTTGTATATACCTGTGATCATTACAGTCCTTATCCGGGCAAGAGGAGCTCTTCCAGAACTGGTTTTGTTTCTTCTTCAACCGATTCTCCAAGATGAGCAATCCCAGAAATATCAGGTCTGATTCTACTTTGTCCCTGGAAACATATATATAATTGAACAGAAATAACACAATATGGGGGCGCCCGGGTGGCTCAGTCAAACATCCGACTCTTGACTTTGGCTCAAGTCATTATCGCATGGTTCATGAGATTGAGCCCCACGTTGGGCTCCACACTGATGGCATGGAACCTGCTTGGGATTCTGTCTCTCCCGTGTCTGTCACCCTCTCCTCTGCTGGTTCGCTCGTTCTCTCAAAATAAATAAATTAAAAAAAAAGAAATAGCACAATGTGGTCTTTCTTAGGGGAAGCAAAACCAAAGCAAAGGCAAATATGATCCTATCAGAAGTGGTTCCCATTCACCCACTTAAGGACCATTCCTTAAACACCGAATATGTGCCAGTAAATACGCAGAAAGAAGACAGGAAGGGACATGTAGGATACTGAGACATTTGCTCTGACTGAATCAATTGGAAGGAGAGAGGTATTTATTAAACAAAAGATTTGCTTGTAACCTTCCTAGAGAATGAACTAAATGACCCCAAGGTCTTCTTTCTGCTGTGGCTAGTCTGGTTTCCAACACCTCACCTGTTAGCAACCCCAGAGAGGTATTCTAGAATGGAAACATGAAAGTAAGTGAGACTCAAGAACAATACAACAAAATGCTAGTCGCTCCTGAATCCAAGCCTATAAGCAATATTATTTAGCCCCAGGAGTTCTCAGACTCAAAAAACAGCCCCTCTTTGATTTTTATGTATGTATTTATTTAGGTTTATGTATTTGAGAGAGACGCACAAGTGGGGCGGTAGGGGGTGGGGGAGAGGAGAGAGAGAGGGAGGGACCCAAGCAGGCTCTGCACTGCCAGTGCAGAGCCTGATGTGGGACTCAAACTCACAGACTTTGAGATCATGATCGAGCCAAAACCAAGAGTCAGATGCTTAACCAATTGAGCCACCCAGGCACCCCAAAAGAGCCCCTATTTTAAAGCCAAGCTCCTCCCTCTCTTCCCTCCCTCAGCAGAGAGCATTGTTCTTCTGCTTATAGTATGAATGTTTCTGGAAAGAAGAGGGGCTTCTGAGGGCTCCCGTCCACCTCAGTAAAATTTCCAAGACATTCCACAGGATTAAGTGCAGGGAAGTATATCTGGGGTTGGAGCTCCAAAAATTCTGCCATGGATTCATTTATCTGAGACCCAGTCACCTCTAGCAGACACAAGAGCAACATACCAGCATTGCCTAATTCTGTCTGAAATATGGGTGAAAGCAGCACCCAGCAGGACACCACCTTGCCCTACTTGCCACAGGCGTCTCAGACCTGGGTTCTCGTGTCAGCCCAGCGGCATCAACTAGAGTTAGTCATGCTTCTAGGACCCTGCTAACACCATCCACCAGAGCGGTCAGAAGTGGGCACAGTTTGCACTACTCGCCCCAGGCATTCCCCAGTCTTCTGAACCTGGCATTGAAATCTCTCCATAATCTGGTTCCAAACTATCTCTCCAGCTTTACCTATCACTAAATTCTTCACCTACCCTAACCTCCTGACAAGGTGGACCAGCCACCATGGCTATGTTCTGTACTCAACCATCTCTAAACATTTGCTCTGAACTGCCACGAGACATTCTTTCTTACTTCACGGAAAAGGTTGTAAGTTCACCATGATCTGCCATTGAAGAAACCCTGCCTGTTTTTATTCCGAGGGCCCAATTCACAGGCCCGTCCCCATAAAAACCTTCCCATGGGGGTAAATATAATTGCTCCCTCAGGATCTTACCTCCAGCTCAGCGTAGCACACATTTTGTTTGTTTATATACCTCTTGCCATTCTTTGTTATCTGATCTGTCTCAACAACCTGAGGGCAAGCCTGCCTAGTTCAGAGACAGGCTCAACAACACGTGCGCGGGTTGCCCAACAGAGGAAGTGCTCAGCCAGGGTTCCCTTAGTTGAAATGCTTTGATGCCTGGATGTGACCTTTTTTTTTTCTCTTTGACAAGCAGCCGAGGAAATTGTATTTTCTCTTTCAGAAATTCTGCTGCCAGAAGAGTTTTTATGGAAAGCAAAGCCAATCAGTCTGTCAACAGTGAATGACCATTTACTGAATACCTAAATGAGGGCAAGGAACAGGGCTAAGGAGAAGGGGGAGAGAATGTACAGAAACTATAGTAGCCCCTAATTCTGGGGATTTCACATTTAACCAGGAGGAAAAGATTAGACTTGATTGCCTCGTTTGTATGGAAGGCTGGGAAAAGTACCAAGAGGTACAAATAATGGTCCTATGGAGTCAGATAGGAAGGTGTCATCATTGCTGGGTACAGTGATTGGAGAAACTTTCCTGGAACAGGGGATATCTGCCACTGCTCTTTGAAGGATAACTTAGTTGATGACTGAATGAGGTCCTCCAAACTTTCTAGTGGCCCTCGTATCCAAACCTCAGGCTTTGGCTATTTTCAGAGATATGACATAAGCCAACCACAAGGTACCAGGGTTGGGTCAAGAAAATGGCCACAGAGTCAGCCATCTGATGTAGTCTGCAGCCTATCCCGGCACTCATGTTTCTGGTTCCCCCGGCACATGGCCTTCATAGGGTTCCATGCCACAGTAATCAGGATATTAACTAGTTCTTAACCCAGATCTGCCACTACCTTTGCTGTGTGACCATGGGCAAATCACTTTCTCTGTCTGGTAATCTACTTCTTCTTTTGTAAAAGAAGGTAGTAAAACTAATGGATCTCCAAGATCTCTTCTAGCCCTAACACTACATGATTCTTCTTTTCATGAGTTTCAATATAAATCAAGAAGTTGAGAAGAAGTGGTCTCTTGAGGGATCTGAAGCTCTGCAACCTGGAATAGTGAGCTACTTTTTCCTGCTTCCTGAACAGACAGTATATCTTCTCCTGACGCATCTAAAAATAATCAAGAATGGGGAATGTGATGCAAAGGGGATATTGTCATCCATGAGATTACATTTCCTGTCCTTGGAATCCAGGCTGTTTTTAAAGGTTGAAATATGCAAAAAGTGGGCTGAGAACCCTCAAAGAAATTATGGTATCAGGGTTGGAAGCACTCTGCACGCGTGCACGCACACACACACACAACGCACACCCTAGAAAAAATTTTCTGCTCTAATTAGGGATTAGCACAGTTTAGGTAAATTAACTAAGCTAGGAGTAGATGTATGGTGATGTGGCTTTTAGCACAGGAGGGGCAAATTGACAACCTAAGATTAGATCCTATTGGATCCTATAAGGGTTTAGATCTTGCCAGACTTTGAAACGTTGGAATTCAATGCTGTTAGCCCAGGCATGTACTCTCCTGGGTGCCACAGCCCTCACAATTCCCTATTGGTTATCCGTCTTCACCATTAGTGCTTTGTTATATGCACCAGCTCAAAAATCATGAGTTTGAAACTGGTAGATATGCAACTATTTATTATAATCATCAGAAATAGCAGCCTAATAGCCAGAGTCTTAATATATATCTGTCAATGGGTTCCCAAGAAACAAAGTTCCATTCCCAATTCTGCCACAACCTGACCCCAAGTTTGTTTGTTTGTTTCTTTCAAATGTGAGATCCAGTCTCAAAGTTCACAACTCTTAGTTCTCTGACTTGAGTAACTTTAATGGCCCAAGTCAATTAAATTACAACAAATACCCAGAGTTGTAATAGCCCGAGTTTTAAGGATCAATCTAAGCTGGCCTCAGGACTCCAATACTCAGTAATCTTTGATGAGCCATTTCCCCCTCTGGACCCCACTATCCATTCACGAAGTGACAGAGTTGGACCTGGACCCTGTTGGTGGTTTTCAGCAGGAGAGGCGCTGCCTCTAGAAGGC
This sequence comes from Acinonyx jubatus, assembly GCF_027475565.1. Taxonomy (NCBI): domain Eukaryota; kingdom Metazoa; phylum Chordata; class Mammalia; order Carnivora; family Felidae; genus Acinonyx; species Acinonyx jubatus. The sequence goes on along the minus strand of NC_069384.1, from coordinate 73,820,078 downwards.
ATTTTGGAAACCTTGTAGGCATCCAAGCAAGATTTCCTGCAATGACCAATGCACCATGAAGCATTCCCCTGCATCTCACATGCCTCTTGAATATTTTACAGGTCATCCATTCATGGACATTAAAAAATCATTTATACTTTCAGTACTGGCTTATACTGTTTATAATGTACTATTATTATACTATATGGTATACTGTGTTATTATAGCATATCTAATACTACTAATATTATATTAAACAAATATAAATTGTTATGCTTCCCCCGTGCTGTGTTTTACATATAAACACAAAGTATTTTTTGCACACTTTTGATATTCTATTGAATTTTTCAGAAATGTAACTGCCATGTAAAGTGAGAAGAGATTGTACTGTTTGATTCAGTTTTACCAAGTGTTTGTAACCATTTCAGAGTCACCTCGCTGACAGCAAGCAAGACTGCTGGCAGTATTTGCAACTCCAATATGTAAATGCACCTGTATCAGTCTGCACAGTGATTCCGCACACAGGGGCAAGCAACATATCGCTTCATTTAGATTTAGTGGAGTCAGCTGAGCATTCACTGAAATATGACTTTTTGTCATGGATTGCACGTTTGCTTCTATGTTTACTATACAACAGGGCATGGTCCTTTATTTCTATTTTTTTAATTTTTATTTATTTATTTTTTTTACATTTTTATTTATTTTTGAGAGACAGAGAGAGACAGAGTATGAGTCGGGGAGGGCCAGAAAGAGAGGGAGACACAGAATCCGAAGCAGGCCCCAGGCTCCGAGCTGTCAGCACAGAGTCCGATGATGGGGCTTGAACCCACAAACCGTGAGATCATGACCCGAGCCGAAGTTGGACACCCAACCAACTGAGCCACTCAGATGCCCCAAATTTTTATAGAAAATACGTGCCGATCAAAATTACATATGAATTTTATTTTAAAGGAAGTGGTACAAAATATAATGACAATAGGAGTGTTGAATCTGATAGGCTTGAACACAAGTATGTTAGACCTCCCAAATTCAAGATCCAAAATAACAAAGTAAGTCCTGATTATCTCCACAGCAGTGTTACCCCAGAAGCTGACACGGAGTACTGGACATGGCAGTGAAGGTGAAATAAACAAGGTAGCCTATAAATGGTGGAAAATACAACAACAAATTTGAGCTCATAAATACTTGAGTCCATTTTAGTTTTTAGGCACCTCTTTTACATCTCAAAACTACCTCCTGAATGGCTCTTCTGATTCTGTGTAAGTCTAAGCTCTGTTCATTTGTTTCATTAAGTTGCAAATTTATCAATTGTTTTTCAGACAGATGTTATGTTTTCTAGCAACTAATTTGCTAACTCTAACAAAAAATGAGCTACTTGTATTTGTTTCAAAACGGGGTCCTCACCACTATTTCAAACTCTCTGAAACGTTGGTTAATTTCCTATGTCTATTTTTACAAAGCTGTACAATGATGTCATATTTTATAGTTTATACAGTTTTTTCTCAGAAATTCTCCCAGTGTTCACATCAGCTTTGTGGCTGAGGCAGGACAGGGATGACTATATCCCTGTTTACCAAGTTCAGAGACATTTTATGCACACCAATCCAGCAAGCTGTGTTGTTCAGTCCACTGCCCAGTCCACTGCCCAGCAACCCATTCTGCTTTATCAAATCCTCCCTACTTACCTGGTGAAGGCAGTGGTATGATGATCCATTTCTAGCTTCTTGTAGGCCAGTGCTATGACCCGGAAGCCCTGTGTCGTGTAAATCTGAAGTTCACTAACAAAACTAGTTGGTACTGTTCAGAAAATAAGGCAAGATTAGTATGCAACATTTATTCCGCTGGTACCGGTGGAAAAATTCTTTACAAACAGATCCAACTCTTTCCCAAGAAAACACACCTCGTAAAAGATACACAAATAAGTCAGTGAGAACCCTAGATATAATTAGACTGTCAGGGTTGGGATCCAGTGAAGCTGAAATGAGAAAAAAAGCAGAACAAAAAAAGAAAAAAGAAAAAAAGATGGGAAACGTGTGTAATTCTTTTTTCTCCAGTTTGACCAGCAAGCATTCATTGAGAGTCTACTTACCATGTATGTGTCAGATATTGGCTCTACAGAGACTGAACGGCAGACCCTGCTTTAAAGATCTCTGTCGGGTTAATAACAACCAGTGGAATGAGATCATTGCCAGTGTAATGAGATCTAAGCAACTGCTGTGTGCTATAGAAACATTTCGAGGTGCTGGTATCATACTGGCGGGAAGTGGGTAGATGAAGGAAGGGAAAGGCATTTCGGCCAAGGGAATGCTCAAACATAGAGACACAAGACAGCAAGACTTGAGTAGTGAGTTCAGCTCGGGGGAAGCATGAGGAGAGAGGATAGGAGTGGCAAGGCATATCTGGAAAGTGTGATAGGATCCAGATCATGAAGGACTTATGTGTGATCCTAAAGGAGTCTGAGACTATCCTGGAACCTATGGGAAGTGACCGAAAGAATAGCAGCAAGAAAGTGACAACACGGTTATACTCTGTGGTGGAAAAACCTATCTGGCCACAGTATGAAGGGTGAATCAGAGTAGGGGAACCTGGGACCAGGATTCACCAAACATTGAAGTGATCCAGGGGAAAGGTGATGAGGGTCTGGGTGGATGGAATGAGAGGGCCATGGATTAGCAATTGATAAAATAGAGGCTCTGAAAGAGAGGGAGGAATCAGGGCCGAGTCCTAAATTGGGAGTAGCGGCAGAAATTCGTAATACCATTCACCAAGATGGAAAAGACAGGAAGTGAGAAAGAGAAGTACTGAGTTTGGGATGCCAGTTGGGTTACCGAATTAGCAACGGCCAGTAGGCAATTAAATTTATAGATCATGTGCTGATGGGACACATTTGGGCTGGAAATAACAGATCCGTCTGTTGAATCACAAGTCTATTCGCTTACCTGTCTCAGGTTGGCAAAAGCTGGCCACCCTTTCCGGTGCACCTTTCATGAATGCCAGCCGGTCACCCCCCATCTCTTGGACAATGACTGTCATCCTCTGCAGTGCTGATGAGAATGGGAACAGATGCAGGATTGCAATTCCTTCCACCGGGACCTGGTTGAGGGAGGGGGAATGGAGAGGGACATACCAACATAGCTTCTAGCTAGTCAGAGTTCACTACTCCCTCAATTCTTATTTTAGCAAATACGGGAAGCAAGGTCTTAGCAATTTTCACCTATGGAATTCAAAGAAGACACGTCTGTCTTCAAAATTTTCCCTTCAAAAATTTCCCTTTGAGTCAGGGCATTTGGGGGCGGATAGCAGGCAAGGCTTACCTGGCTGGCTGTTTTGCAGGGCTTAACCACCATGGCATGTGCTGGCACTCCCTTGATGTGGAAATCGTCCCCAGAAACCGCCATCTCCTGTTTCACAAATGGGATATTTCTTTGTAGAGATTGAGTTCTTATTCGTCCACTGATACCACGCTCAAACCCCCTCTTTGAGAAAATCCTCAGGCCACCTTGATGTATTCTCAGTGTCACCTCCCTCAGTCAGATGGAGGTGAACCAGACTTATTTCGCCACGGGGCCGGGGGTGGGGGGGGAGCGCCGAGTGCATTGGAAATGCCACAGAACTTGCAAGGCAGACACCTCTGAATTATTCATGCAATTTATCCTGCTTTCTCTGTTGGAATGTGCTGCATAAAGGTTCATTCTCCGCTTCTGAAAAGCTTAACTTGAAAATAGTGAGCATGAAGAGGCAGGCTTGTGTGAGGCAAGCACCATACTGTCTTTGTTTTCCCGGAGTTCGACACTGTTCCCACCCTTCCTTCTCTGTCTAATTTGAATCGATAGTCCTCAGGGCCAGGCAGGGCAGGGACTGTGATGTACGTGGCTAGTGTTCAGTAAACGCCCAGTAATTGGTGTAATAATAACCCTAAATTATAGTCAAAGGAACCTTTTACCCAAAGATGTCAAAATGCTTTGTAATCATATCATCCAGCAGCTGAAATAATCTCAGAAAGGAAATTGTAATTCCTACTTAAAGATACAGAAAAACAGTAACCCAGAAGAAATGGGGGGACTGGCAGAGTGACATCAGACTGCTACAGAGCCATATCCCACTAGCGCTGGAAGGGACCCTAGAGACTGTCTCCTTTAGCAGGGTAGCACGCGGGGATCACTGAGGCCTAGAACTGCACAGGGCTTCCGGGAGTAGGAGTGGGCTTGTGGCGAGCGTTTCCTGTACTACACAGGGTCTATCTTCTATGTCAACCACAGCAACTCCAACTGTTGGTTTTTTAGTAGAATGTTTCTGAATAGGTTTCCTTTGGAGAAAAGATTCCAGCTCTGTTATTTCATTTTGTTTGTTTGTTTTATATGAACACTGCTGATCTAATGCAAACCCTTTTGCTTTAAGGTCATGGGAGCCAACACTTTAACAAGAGGGATGCCTTCACAGGGTCAAGCAGTCAGAGCAGAGCCAAAACTGGAACCGGGAAACCAGAGACCTGGTCCTGAACTATACGTTTTGCTCTTAAATCTACTTCAAAATCTCAACAAAAGCTCTTTCACGGTTTCCCTTTTTATTTCTTCCAGTCTTAGAAACAAAGTCAATATTCAATTAATAGGAATAAAACTTTTGGTAACAATGAGTTATCCTAAGCAGTGGAGACAGTGCTGTTTCCTAATCCCCATGTTCTAGAAAACTTTACAGCCAGACATTGCTCAAAAGTTGGAAAATAATTATACAGCAATTATGTTGTCTCAAGAGTTGGAAGATATAGAATAATTGTATGAATATGGTTAACCTACAATGTCCCAGGCATACTATCAGGGATTTTTTTTTAAATGCATCATTCCATTTATCCTCATAATAACTCCACAATGGAGATACTGTTATTAGTTAAATTGTGCAGATGAGGAAAACAGACTTAGATTAGTTTGTCCATCACTACTGCATGTACCTCTATATTGAAAGTATTGAATACGATAAAATCTGTGTTGCTCTGGCATTGAAGAAGCTTCTTAGGTTCTCTGCAGAGCAGGATCTTACCCAGGTGGTGGCTTCAAACATCTTGAGATCCAGAGGATCTCCCTGGATGGTCCCATCAAGAAGAATCAGAGAGTGGCAGCTGGCCATGGCCGCACACAGCGGGCCCCATGGCAAAGACCTGCCGGACACAAAGCTGTGGACTTCCTGGAACCTGAAGCAGAAAAGGGAAGGGCCTTCAGTCTATCCATCCATGCTCAAATGGAGCTTGTGGAAGTAAATATCTGTTGAAAAATTACTGCAGCATGCATCTTCTAATGGCATGCATCTTCTAATGGCATGCAAGATGGCATGCATCTTCTAATGCCCCCAAATGAATCATGCTTTATTTAGCCGTTATTCTTCTATAAATTCAGCAAGCGTGAGAAAGGTGTTTGAGGTTTGTCTCAAACTCTTTCTTTTCCTTGCTCTTTCGCTGGCACTGATTTAATCCCAGAGGTATAGAAAAAACTAGAAGTATCACCCTTAGTTTGAAACACATCCACTACCACCCCAACTACCAGACCACTTCATTTCCAATGCGGTGAGAAGCACAGGCTAGCTCATTGTATGGCTGTGTGTGTACATGTGCATCTCCTTCACTCAACCCTTCGGGGCAGGCATACATTTTTCCATCTTTCTCTCCAACATATCTGATGTTTGGCCCACAGCAGATACTCAACAAATGTATGAGTGAATAAATGAATGAGTTAGTTACTGGAAAACCGAAAGACTTTAATGACAAAGAACTAAAAAAAAAAAGCATTTTTTGAAAAGGACATTGTGTCCCCCTCTTCCATCCTGACATCTAGCGTCCATCATCACCATCATTTTTTTATAGAAAGTAGCCTCGTCTAAAACCTACTGAGGTACAACTCCAATTGTCACACGCAGGGTTCTTTCACTAAGTCAGAGATGAAGTCACCAAGTGTGGCCTCAGGTTCACTAGATGCATGTCCTTTGAAGCCTTGCTGTCATGTCTTACACGTGGAGTACCGTAGGTGGTCCACAAAGCAGCCCATCCTACGTGGGGGACCTCAGAGGGGCAGGTGCTTCCAAGGGGCCAGAGTCTACATGCCCTTGTTTCAGATTTGTGGACCAGCTCAGCTGTGGCCCTATTATCTCTTCTTCCTCTGGGGTTACCATAGGACCTCTAGCTGTGCCTCCAATGTGCAGTTTCCAGACCTCTCTACCACCCTAATTACTCATTACTGGAAAAGTTGTTATGTGTCACATTTTGTCTTAAAACATGTTCTCCAGGATCAGATTATTATTTCCCATGATATGGACACTGAATTTCTTTAACTATGGCCTTAGTTTGCTCTAGCCTTTTATTCCTGAAAGCCTCCCCATCACAGAGCTAACTCATAATCCAGGCGTATTTCTTCCTGTCTTCCTCATTCAAGTTTCCCTACAAGTTCAAAAACCTCTTGGCTGATTACTGACCCTGTTGATTATATTTATTATTATATATCAGTAGTTCAAGTTGTCTTAGTGGTTTCCAACACGTCCCCCAGTATTTTAGTACACATTAAGCAATCACCAGCAGCGTGATTAACACAGATGCCTAAGCTCACACTGAAAAGCAAACACAGATTAAGGGGAAAAAATCTTATTTTTAAGATGGCACACGTATTGTCATTGCTACGTAATTTTGAATATATAATTCTGAGTTCCTGGGGACTGGGCCAAACTCTTGTTTGTATAACAAATAAATAGAACTCTCTCTCATCCTTGTCCTTGTATTTTTATTTGAATGTTTATGATTGATCCTGCTCAAGTAGCCCAGGTGGCCTTCTAATGGTTCTTGAAGTATCTGGCACATTGGGCAGGACTTTTTGGAAAAGAATTATTAAAGATGAGCTTACCTTTTACAAGAAGATATTTAATAGCCTGTAAGTCAGATGCTGACTTCTACCTAGTATTGAGTAGGTTTTCTCTGATGTTATCTTTCTTTTCAAATTTTAAATTTCCCTTTTAGGAAGCAAGAGTAGCAGGCTTAATTAATCAATCAATAACTTAAACATTGTATCAATGTTTTTATTTCTATTTGACAGGTTACTTTTACTTATTTATTTATTAAATTTTTTAAACATTTATTCATTTTTGAAAGGCAGAGAGAGACCGAGCGCGGACGGGGCAGGGGCAGAGAGAGAGGGAGACACAGAAACAGAAGCAGGCTCCAGGCTCTGAGCTGTCAGCACAGAGCCCGACGCGGGGCTCGAACTCACGGACCGCGAGATCACGACCTGAGCTGAAGTCGGCCGCTTAACCGACTGAGCCACCCAGGCGCCCCTGACAGGTTACTTTTAGAAATAGAAAGTTTTGTGAATAAGAGGATGCCTGAATTCAATAAATGGAAAAGCATTCAAAAGATGGAACATAAAAAAAAAAAAGGTGGAACATAGTAAGTTCATTTTAATTAAACATTTGCTGGGCACCTGTTGTGTGTGCCCATGTGCCTGGTATAGTGCTACGGCACTAGGAACACAAATATAAATAAAAGACCAACCACTCTCAGGATGCTCACGTATTTGAACAAATACATACATTTTTTGTGGAAGCTGAAGTGGAAACATACAAACGAACAGGAAGACCAGGTCTATATCTAAATCTATGTTTGAGACAAAATGAAAAGAACTTGAGAACGTTTAATATTTATAAGAGGTTTCTCCTGTGGACCAAAGTGGCTAGAAGCACTGAGATCTATTTGTTAACCCAGGAAATAGACTTGCTTATAAATAATATTTTCATATGAGACTGTATTACACACATGTAATTAAAATATTTTGTGGATAAACTATAGGTCACCTGCATATAAGAAGAACCACAATGTACCCTTTATGTATTAGATGCTTTTGTGATGGAGGATGTGAGGATACCGGAGAAATACTTTCATTTAAGAAAAAATGTAGGGGCGCCTGGGTGGCGCAGTCGGTTAAGCGTCCGACTTCAGCCAAGTCACGATCTCGCGGTCCGGGAGTTCGAGCCCCGCGTCAGGCTCTGGGCTGATGGCTCAGAGCCTGGAGCCTGTTTCCGATTCTGTGTCTCCCTCTCTCTCTGCCTCTCCCCCGTTCATGCTCTGTGTCTCTCTGTCCCCAAAATAAAAATAAACGTTGCAAAAAAAAAAAATTAAAAAAAAATGTAAAAGTCAGATGGTTCGTGTTCTGTTCGCAAGTGGAGGTAGTGACCAGAAAAAGCTGGGGGGGGGGGGGGTTGCAATGTCAGACATGCCCACAAGAGGGCCACACAAGAGAGCCATGCAAATCATACCACCCCAAGCTGAAAATTGCCAAAAACCGAGTCTTTTCTGGCCAGAAAGGAGGAGTTGCCCTGCACCCAAAAGGTGGAGTTTCCAGAACTGCAATACCAAGGAAAATGAGTGCATTAGCTACGGGTTCACGGCTGCTGCTCTTCCTGAAACTCACTGTGCACAAGTCAGTGCAGTGTTCTCCTTCCAGGCAAACTGAAAGGCTTCAGTTTGTAGAAGGAATGTTACCTCCCTGAGGGACCGTGTCCTGGTATTCTCCAAATCGGGTACACTGGGTCAACTTCAGGCCCCTCACTAATATGCTGACAGCAAATTACAGTTTTAAGATTTTTTTGCAGGGTGCCTGGGTGGCTTAGTTGGTTAAGCATCTGACTTTGGCTCAGGTCATGATCTCGGGCTCTGTGCTGACAGCTCAGAGCCTGGAGCCTGCTTTGGATTCTGTGTCTCCCTCTCTCTCTGCCCCTCCCCTGCTCTCTCTCTCTCTCTCCCTCTCTCCCTCTTGCTTGCTCAAAAATAAATAAACATTAAAAAAAATGTAAAAATGGTTTTACAAATCACATCTTAGCAAAGACGCGAAACCCCTCTGTCTCCTAGGTTTGCGAGTGGAATGGGGCAGGGGACAGGGTGTAGGGAGCTATGCATGGTTCAGTAAGACTTGGAAGTGCTCCAAAGAGACATGAAGGCACTCTGGCAACCGACTGCTCTGAAGCCAAAATGTCTTCATTATTAATTTTCAGGAGAAAATGCAGAGTATTTTCTCTGGGAGAAGAGAAACTCCAGTGCATTCAGTCCCAGGTACTCACCCACTCCTATCGCAGGGCACGGCTCCCCAGAGATCCAAACCATCCCTTGTTAAGGTGCCTGTCTAAACAGAAACGAGGGCTCGGTTTACTCTGAAGCGACAGCCCCTAAGGTATGTTTTAACAGGAAAATACATGTCACAAACACGTTACTGAAATCAGCACCTCAAGGAAGGACACAGTCAGGTGGGAATCCTGGGGTCCTCGGCAGAAGCTTGGACGGCTCCTACCAGTTGTACCACCAAGCTGGCGATAAAGGAAGAAAACTGTATCTGTCTTACAGACCTCAGAGGCTGGTTGTGAGGATCTAATGGGAAAGTCTTGGTAAGCCTGTAAGAGCTATAAAATGGGTGAGTCCCAGGTTTTACCGCAGAAGATAAAAGTATGTCATCAGAAATAAGTAATGGGAGTAGACTTTTTCCCTGCTCTAAACAGGTGGTTTGCTCTTTGACACCTGTTAGGTAAAAGAGGGTGCTTTTTGGTATTTCTCTCCGTACAGGATAACGATGAAGAGCTTGGACTCGTTTAAAACACTAGCTGTATGACCTGGGAGAGTTATTTAATCCCTCTGAACCTCGGAGCCCTTACCTGTACAATGTGCTTATAATCGGATGAGGTTATTGTGAACGTCAAATTAGATAATACAAATAAAGTGCTTGATTTAATGTCTGACACAGAGTAAGAGCAAATTATGATAATTACCCCTAATTATTACTTATTTTATGCAAATTAATGTCATAATGATTTGTCCCACCCCTGCTTCTTTTGCCAAGTGCAGGGATGAGATGACCCCACAAATAGAACATTCTTCTTTGTTATGCTAATTGGATCACAAAATAATTCAGAAATGCTGGCAAGAGCCATGTTAGCCCTCTGATCGTGGTAGGTCTCGCTGATAGTCCAGTAACCATGTAATATAGCTCTGATCCTATTACTTTTCTGTCCTCAAGAACTTCAATGTCCTGTTTAATGGACACAGGGTTTCCATTTGGGAAGATAGAACAATTCTCAAGATGGATGGCGGTGATGATTGCGCAACAATGTAAGTGCACTTAAAGCCACTTAAAGATGGTTAAAACGGTAAATTTTATGGAATGTTCATTTTGCCACAACAAAAGTAAGAAAAAGGAGAACAACTATTGAAAAAGCATAAACAGAACCAAAAACCACTTTCAAAGGTTCGGCACTGCCTGGAAGGTATGTACAAATGTCTTAGCCAGATAGCAAAGGTGTACAAACCTCTCCCATTACTGACGTCTTGCTCTGGTCAAAACCACCGGCTCTATTGCTTTCCTAAATCCACTCATTTGCCCATATTCACCTGCCTATTATACCCTTGTGTTGTATTAATTTTCTATATATTATGATGATTTGACATCTTAAAAAACCTTTCCAAGGAAAGACTCCATCTCCTGGGCTAGCCAATTCTTAGAGATAGTAAGGGACTCTGCGTGCCTTTGACATGCAAACTAATCATCTACCTGGCCCCTACTCCTCAGGAGGCAATAGTCCTCTGCCTTCATCATCCTGGGGCCAAGGGCCAGAGACCACCCTGCAGCCCAAAGCTCACCCAAATCGTTCAAACTAGCCAGTCATAAGCTGTTTACCCTGCCCTGACCTGCCTTCCCCATAGAGACCCCAGTAAAGGCCCTGGTCTAGGCATTTCCTTAGATCCCTTATCCAAACTTGCCATTCCTCCCATGGCCCACAGGACTGTGCCTTTCCTTACCAGGAGAACTGTAATGTTAAACTTCTTTCAAAGGCATTGACCTCTCTCTACAGTCATCAATCCCCTTTATAAATGAAGACCTGGACACAAAACAGCCCATCATCCCTGCCTTACCCTCTCACAGCCCCTCCCCTCACTCAGTATAGGCAGACACCAGACCCAAAGAATATATTCAGGAGGAGGTAGAATAAGAGGCTGGTTGGGAATAACTGGCATATAGTCAAGAATAATTTTAAGCAATATACTACAGATGGGAAAATACAGTAAGGATTTGATGGGAGCTTTCCTATAGCCAAGTGCAACTGCCCAAGTAAAATACAGTTAAATAAATTCTTCCCTTTTTTATTCATTCATTATTTATTATGATTAATTATTATTTATTCACCATTATGCATTATTCATTATTATTCATCATTGTCTATCATTATTCATTATTTATTTATTCATTATTAAACCAATAAATATTTATTGGGCACTGACTATATGCTAGGCAATATTCTTGACCATGGTAGTGGTCAAGCAGGGACCATAGTGAAGGGTTTAAGTTTTGTTCCTTGTATGTGGTTTTGTCTGGGGAGGGACAGAATGCTACCTTAATTAACTGTGTTTTAGAAAATACTAGAGCTGGAAGGACTTTCAAAGACCCGCTTATTCAGTACCTACTCTCCCTCTTCTAAACCCCAGAATCTGGAAGCTCAAGAGACGTGCCTTTCCTATATTACACATCCAACCAGAGATAAAAGGAAGGCAGATAACACATCCTGTGTTTCCTGCCCCAGAAAAGTGTGAAGCGCCTCTACCCGATGACAACGATGATAAAAATGGCAATGATAATGAGGGTGAAACACACATACCTTGTCAAAGCAGACAAGGTTTAATTGTCCACATACATTGATCCTCTGGGGGCTGATGCAAAAGATGCCTCTCTTCTTCAGCCTCTTCTGGGCATAGATAATGCCTGTGGTCAGAGCAGCAGGTAGAGCAGGAGGGACCGCAATTGTGATGACATCAAGGGCTTTCTTCACCACCTCCTCTGGAGGCTCCTGGGACATAAAGTCACTCTTCAGCTATTACAGGTAAATCAGTCCTGAACAGCTTGGTGCATATGACTTTTTTCCTCCTTTTGTTTACTCCCTTAGGTCAGATTCCCAGAAATGATTTGAGTGGGTCAAAAAGTATGCACGGTTTATGGCTCTCCTAGATTTTCCAAAGTGCAATGAAACAGTTTGTAATCATTCATTGCTGCTACCAGCAGAGAACAATGTACAAATTTGCCATGGCCTCACCAACATGGGGTATCCAGGTTTTATTTTCAGCTCCTTATTTAATAACGCCAAAAAGTACGTTACTGGGATAAACATATTCTCAGATCGAAAAGGAAAAAATGGTGTAAGAAGTGTACAAGATGAGAGGCACTGTTGGTAGCTCGGGAAACAGCGTTTTGCCCCTCTAGTTCTGATTGTTATAGTATTCCTTGGGGATCAATCTCTCATATTGGCGAACTGTGAGTACATGTGCAGGTATCAGCGTTTGGCTTTGTTTCCCAGGTTTACAAACCATGGCTGAGATTAAGGTTAACACGCAGAGTATAAATTATACCTCCATGAGTGTTACGTGTGCATGTAGTAAAAGAACAAAAGCAACTTACCCCGCTGAGCACATAGACGCACAAAGTATAGATCATCCCTATGGTTGCTGTCCCTACAAGGCACAGGAGGAACCTGATGGCATCCCTGTAAAGCTTAAAATTCATTGGCTTCGGGTACAGAATGGATCTCACGAGGTCCCCTTTTGCAGTGTTGAATCCTGAAGTAACAAACACACAATCCACATTCTTAGGATGACAAATCCTACTACTAGCACGCTTCTAAGCCTCAACATGGCCTTTGTTTTTCTCTAGAGATATTTCAACAGTGCTTAAACCCAAACACAATTAAAGGATAATTGGGAAGACACCTGAGTGCTACAATGGAAATATCTTACTTTTCCAGAGCCTATTCCCTTCTGATCTTTCTTCTCTCTACTTTCAAAATCAATGCGACCCAGAGATAGGAAACCACCACACTGAGATCAGAACACAGCCTTGCCCAATATAACTTCATTTTAAAGAAACGACTCACACACACACATACACACACACACACACACACACACACACACGTTACTTGAAATTAAACCATAGGACCCAGTAAATACTGATGGACTTAATTTCTAATACTTTTCAGTGTCAAGTTTTCAATTTCTTTTTTAAAATTTTTTTAATGTTTATTTATTTTTGAGACAGAGGGAGACAGAGCACGAGTGGGGGAGGGGCAGAGAGAGAGGGAGACACAGAATCCGAAACAGGCTCCAGGCTCCGAGCTGTCAGCACAGAGCCCAATGCGGGGCTCGAACCCACGAACCGTGAGATCATGACCTGAGCTGAAGTTGGACGCTTAACCGACTGAGCCACCCAGGCGCCCCTCAAGTTTTCAATTTCTAACCCTGGCTAGAAAAAACTTGGGATTTGGGGCTAAAAGATCTAAATTCTAGACCCAGGTCTGTCAGTGACTATGTGATTTTTTTTTTTTTTTAAGTTTGTTCAGATTGTGCTGACCTCAGCCTATTTATGTACGAAGTGGGAACAAGCATCTTTGCTGTGCAGGTTTGATATATAGAGATAGTTTCTAAACTACAAAACACGTTAATAGTAATTATTGTCATCGGTATTTTGTTGACTAAAAGGCATGTCCATAGTGCAATTCACACTTGAAATATGGAACTTTAATAGGTTTGGTTCGTTATCGAAAGACTATTGCTTACCTAATAGATTTCAGGCACTAGACACACTGAGCAAAAATATTTCATTAAAGTAACAAACCAAAGAAGGGACGCTCACTCACCAGTCTGTAGCACCACCGCCCTCACGGTCCCGGAGCACGCTCCCTTGGCTTGGATAACCTCTGTCCCACAGAAAAGGACATGCCTTTTATAATCGGCTTCACTCTGCGTTTTCCAGGGCATGGAGCTCTCCATCTTGGGCAATGGAGTTTTAGTGACTGGAATACTTTCTCCTATAGAAAACAAACATCTCATTTAAATCACGTATGCACTCACTAGGCATGCGGTGGATGTTTGTTATAAGCCTGCAGGGGGTGGCAGGGACAACCCTAGGTATTAGGGATACAAGGAGATTGTTTTTTAGGAGATTTGTAGTCCCAATAAATAAGAATAATGTTGCATTATAAATACTATAAGTATCGTAACATCCAACACGGACATTAAAGAAGGCTAGAAATAGCCTTGCTAGAATAGCAAGTTGTGAGGTCCAGAATGTGGGGCATGGGGAATGAGGGGCCATGAGATCTGTGCAGGAAACCAAAGCAGGGAGGCCCTAGGTGCACATATTTAAGTGTTTACATGGTTTTGGTAGGCATTAGTGGCAGAAGGGAGTAGGGAGATATTTAAGTGTTTTATTCAGGAGAGTAATATCATATTCATGTACAAGAGAGAGAGTACTCTATCTGCAGTACAGGGAATGGATTGAAGTCTGGTGAGGTTGGAAGCTGGACATCCAGATGGAGAGAACAAGGTCTGACTTATGGCAGCAGGCAGTGAGAGTAAAAGGAAGTCCGGGAGCTGAGAAATAAGAAGGTAAGAAGTTACAAAACTTGGGGAGAATTTTATATTGGGAGGTCATAGGAACAGAGAAATTCAAAATGGCTTCTTGGTTTCCAACTTGGGGAAATGAGCAGAGGGTGGCATTAGTCATCAACACAGGGATTATAGGAGGAAGGAAGAGTTGCTTTATGTTCACCATGAGTTGGAGATGTCTTGTGGAATGGCTATGTTGAGACATCTTGCATTTATTTATTTATTTGAGTCTGGAGTTCAAGGGAGAAGCCTAGACCAGAGACATTTAGTCAAAGTTCACCACCTTACAGGCTATGATTAAAGTCATAGGAGAGAGAAGATTACTGAGGGACCAAGAGTGAGGATAGAAGAGGATAGGACTAGGACATAGCTCTGAGCACTACCAACAATCAGGAGCAGCATGGGACATGGCGCTATCTTGGACAGTTAGGGAGAAGAGAGTTTTCCAAAGGGAAAGATGGTCAGAATCATCAAAAGCAGCAGAGAGGTCAACAAGAAGAGAAATCTAAGGAATCCATTGGGTTTGGCCATTGGGACATGGGTGACTGCTGCCAGTGACATGGAAGGAGCAGATGGCAGTGGGCTGAAGTGCTAATACAGGGTGGTGAATGACGTTGAGGAAGTAATTAGGGTCGGATCTGTGGAATAAACCTTGTAAAGCCTTCCACTGGCCTTTGAAAAGTGGGCAGTACAAAGTCAGAGATATGTCCCACTGTAGTAGGGCCACTTTTTGCCAGAAGAAAGGTACTTAGCATTGCTGAGGTCCCAGCACTAAAGGAATTTTACAAATCTATGGATTCCTTATATGAAGAAACATGGCCTGCCACACATTAAAAAAATTGGGGTGGGGGGAGACCATATGCCTGGGTGGCTCAGTCGGTTGAGTGTCTGACTTTGGCTCAGGTCATGATCTCACAGTTCGTGAGTTCGGGCCCCACGTTGGGCTCTGTGCTGACAGCTCAGAGACTGGAGACTGTTTCCGACTCTGTGTCTCCCTCTCTCTCTGCTCCTCCCTGTTCATGCTCTGTGTCTCTCTGTCTCCAAAAATAAATAAACATTAAAAAAACATTTTTTAATAAAAAAAAACATTTTTTGGTAAAGTTACATAGAAGAAAGATACATGTTCTTGTCTCCATTTCATGCCTTCCTGGTCTGTCCTAGAGAAATGGATTCAATTTTGGCTTCAGTGGGAACCACAGTATGTCAATGTGTCTTCTCAGCCCCCTAGTCCATCTGTGAAAAAAGCTTTATGATTCTTCTTTATCTTACAGAAATGTTGGCACAACATCTCCTCAAATGTGCACTCGTGAGAACTCGAAGCACTGTGATCTCAAGGTCTCTTCTCTCTGGACCTCAGCTTCCATATCCATGAGATGCAGTGACCTCTAAGGTCCCTCCCTGCTCTAGCAGCATACTACTTAAAAATGAAATTCAATTAGTCCTAAAGTCCCAGTGTGTTTTCAGGCAGCAGATGTGTGACAAATCCTTTGTCGTGAACCTTTTCACATATTCAAGCCAAGGCAGGGAAGAGCTTGGACTTGACCTTCTGGGTTTCAGGATGTCATCAATAGCTTTCATATCTTCCAAGTTTATCAAAAGATATAATTTATATGAAAATACTGAACATAAAAGTCACAGATGATTTGCAATGTCTAATGATCTCTACAGTCTTCTAAGGTAAAGCGACAGGGTTGCAATAACCTTTGTTCAAGAAGAAAATGCTAAGCACTCAGAAAATTACAACTGTATCAAACTTAGGACACAGAAAGCAGCTTTAATTTGAACTCTCCCATCCAGAGCAGGACAGTCAAGTAAGAATTGTGGGAGTGTAATATCCCACAGCAAGCCCAGCTTTGCCACGGTTGTTCTGATAGAGAGGAACTGGAGAGCTTGCCAGGCTGTAAGTCGTGAGACAGAACCGTACCTGTCAGCATGCCTTCATCTACCACACAGCTGCCATCAATCAGGATGGCATCGCATGGCATTTGCACTTTGTTTCCCGTCAAAATTAATAGATCTCCGGGTACCAGGAAGCGTGATTCCAGCTCTTGGACTCCAGCTGAAAGTGTGAGATGGCAGAGTCAAGTCAGATTTTTTTCTCACAACAATGTAGTCCAACATCTAGCTCAATTGGAAATCAATGAAAAAGCAACGTGGATGGAACTGGAGGGTATTTTGCTCAGTGAAATAAGTCAGGCAGAGAAAGACAGATATCATGTTTTCACTCATAGGTGGAATATGAGAAACTTAACAGAAGACCGTGGGGGAAGGGAAGGGGAAAAATAGTTTCAAACAGCGAGAGAGGCAAACCATAAGAGACTCTTAAATACAGAGAACAAACTGAGGGTTGATGGGGGGGGGGGTAGGGGAGAGGGGAAAGTGGGTGATAAGCATTGAGAAGGGCATTTGTTGGAATGGGCTGGGTGTTGTATGTAAGCAATGAATCGTGGGAATCTACTTCTGAAGCCAAGAGCACACTGTATACACTGTATGTTAGCTAACTTGAGAATACATTATATTTTTAAAAAAGGAAACTATTCCTCAATGTTGATTCAAAATCTGAGAACAATAAGAGAAAAAAGTAATAAATTGCATAAAATGAAAACAGAGAAAAAACCTAAAGACAAATTTAGAAAACGCATTTGAAATTTACAGGACATTACAAAAGATTAATATTCCTAATATATAAAGAATTCCTGAAAAAAGAGATGTACAGCAAATGACTATAGCAAAATTGCTAGAGATGTTAACAGTTCATACATGCACACACACACACACATACACATACACACACATACACACAGAGGCATACGCACAATGCAAATGGCATGCTAAACATTTGAAGAGATCTCATTCTTACTCATAATTTAAAAAATGAAAGTTCCTTCCCTCCTACCTACCTTCCTTCCTTTCCTCCCATCTGCTTTCTTTTACTTTTTTCCTTCCTTACTCAATCCCAAAGCTAGAGGGGTTAAATAAGATAGGCATTCTTGCAGAAGGTTGGGTGGAGTGGGGTGTGGGGGCAGCCTGCTGCCAGTTTTGGAGCCTAAGCAGAATGGACAGGTGTTTACATGACCTGGTGCAGGGTGTCAGAGCCCAAGGAGGGAGAGAAGGGCCACATTGGTGACAGTGGCCTGGTGTGGGATGTTAGAATCCAAGAAGGGTGAAAAAGGGGTCTACATGGAAGTAGGGGAGGGCATCAGTAATGATGGATGTTGGGTTCCGCTCAGCAGGGATTGATAGAATAAGTAGATATAATGAGGCTAATAGGAGTCAGGTTTCTCATAAAGAAAGGAACTTACAAATATAGATGGAAATAAACCTAGAATAAACTCTTTGGTATTAGATTAGAATTAGAGACAACAATGGAAACTGACAGTTTTCAATAGATAAATAGGGAAATAATATAGAGGTAAATGTATGTGTATGTAAGAACACGTATATATAAAATACGTTTGCTTATCTTTTGATATACATATATTCACTAATTCTGTTCTCTGAGAGGGCCTGGGAGCAGTGAAACCCCAATAATAATGTGCATATCTAGTGCCCAAATTTTGGTTTCTAAATTCTATTCCTCTCCCCAGAAAGAATCGTTGTTCCTTAAGGAAATGGCTGATTATGAGGCTGGGCCAAGAAAAGTATCATATAAGCTAGAACATTTTGTTGCTGAAGGAAATACGGAGAAAGAAAAAACATCACAACCAATTTAACAGGCTTTCACTGCCTAAATGTGTAACAATTTGAGCATCACAGTAAATAAAGATAAATGAACTATAACCCATCAAATAAAATAGGAATTCATGAGTCCATATGATATAAGCACATGGATGAATAAATGAGGAGAAAGATAGTTTTTTCCTACAGTAACATTACAATTACTGTAGGAGAAAAGATAAAATTAGAAAATCACCATTTGGCAACCATCAAAGTAATACTTTAGCCAAGAAATAGCAATGGATACTACAACTAGTGGGTAAATTTAATGAGGAGAGTTTATTTATATCGTCTCAAAGTATCTCTCAACAAAATATTTATTAATTACAAAGGGGAAAAGAGTAAATTTACAGTGGAGAAACCTGGCAGGTACTATTTAGCAAAGTAATCCAAATTAACATCACCAGTAATAGGACAAATTTAAATTACGCAGCACTTGAGAGGAAGCAACAAGGACATAGCATCACTTCTGTGATATCCAGCCATAAATGCATAACCTGAATATAACTATTAGGAAACATCAGAAAAATCCAGATTGTGAGACTTTCTACAAAATAATCAGAGTGAAAGGAATCAAAGTCATGAAAATCAAGGGAAGACTGAAAACTAAAGAGATATGTTGAATACCATTGTGTGATCCCAAATCCTTTTCTATTAAGAACATTATTAACCACTGGGAAAATTCGAATAGGGTCTGAGCATCAGTTTCTATTAATATATCAATATTAACTTCCTGATATTAACGGCTACACTGTCATTTATGTAGGAGAACGTCCTTGTCTTTGAGAAACACACACTAAAATATGTAAGAGTCATGGAGCCTTAGTTTGGAAACATACTCTCAAATTGCTCAGGGAAAAAGTTATTTGAACTATTCTGGCAACTTTTCTGTAAGAGTCAAGTTATTCCCTTAAAAAAGAAAAAAATAAATATATACATATAACATTGCCCATCTATCTAATTAGAAAAATCTAAAAGTTTGCCGGCATAGTCTGTTGACAAGGCCACGAAGACACAGGCACTCTCACAATTTCTGGTGCAAATGCAAGTTGGTACCATCTCCATGGAAAGAAATTTAGCAATATGTACCTAGCAAAAGTACATACACACATCCATCCTTTAACTCAGCAATTTTACTTCTCGAAATCAATGCCAAAGATAAACTGGTGGCAATATGAAAAGACATATGCACAAACAAGCCTTTTTACTTCAGCACTGTCTGTAATAGTAAACACTAAAAAACAATAATAAAAAACATACTTCAATAGAGAATTGGTTGAATAAACAATGGCTCCGCCATACACAAGAGTACTTACTATACAGCTGAAATCACACGCGAAAACTATTTCTATATCCCATTATGAAAGACTCTCTATGAAACACAGTTAAGTATATAAATACACCTGAAACTAATATAGCATTCTATGTCAACTATACTTCAATTAAAATAAAGCATGTAAAACATACACACCAGGAAATATAAGTTAAATGTGTATGGTATATCCCTGTCATCTAAACAGCAGTATAAATATATATAATCTTCTGTATACATGCGATACAGATATGGATATCATATACAATTTTTGTATCCGTTAAATGTACGAATAAATCAAAAGCAAACAAAAATGATTCTTGTAGAGATTACACAAGGTAGATAAAGAAGGATAGGAGCCTGACTCTCCCAAATGTCTTGTCTTATGGATTTAAGACCTTTAAGATCTTTTGAACCATGCAGATAGTTTATGTAATCATAATACACATTTTATCTAATTTATCATTTATACATTATATATATAATTTATTAAATTTATACATTTATATTTTATACAATATATATTTGTGTATAATATCTACATAAAGGAATACAAAAAACAAATTTGAAAAGCTAACACTAAAAACCTAAGGCAAAATGAATGGGATGACCCTATCAAATTGTTGACATAAACAGAGAAGAATCATTTTGAGTAACTCTGAAACATAATTTTTTTTAAAAAATGTATAATTTGTACCATTTGAAATGGCATATCATAAGTGGGAGAAAAGAAGAATTCCAACAAAACATGAAATTGTTTTTAGGAATTACATTCCTGCAGGGTGTCTTGGTTTGCTATTCTAAGATTAGTGTGTATGAGGAACAGAGCAAATGAGTAATTTGTTGCTATCATTGAGAATCACGACACTTGAGATAATGGAGAGACAATCAACAATCAACAATCAACAAAGTTAAGTAAAAAGCCCATAGCTCTAAACTTGAATTAGAAAGGCCAGTACGAACTCATAACGTATTGTATCTTTAAGAAATTATTTCCTGGGTGCCTGGGTGGCTCAGTCAGTTAAGTGCTGACTTCGGTCCAGGCCATGATCTCGCGGTTCGTGAGTTCGAGTCCTGCGTTGGGCTCTGTGCTGACAGCTCAGAGCCTGGAGCCTGTTTCGGATTCCGTGTCTCCTTCTCTCTCTGCCCCTCCCCTGCTCACACTCTGTTTCTCTCTTTCTCAAACATAAATAAACATTTAAAAAAAGAAATAAATTATTTCCTACCTCTGTCTCCTAAAAAGGCCTAGCAACAGTGACTAACACGTAGAAACGAGCACTTCCAGTGCGCTGTTTGAGGTCTCTAACTACCATACTAAGAGCTCTTTGGAAAAATGGATGTGTCCAGGTTTAGAGCAGAACTGTTCCAGATGAACTTGGAATATCATACCATATCAGAAAGCAATAAAATTTTCAAAGACTGCTGAAGTCATGGCAAAAGAATTCAGAAGCCAACCTGAGGAGGCACTCAACGGCCAAAGATGAGACAATTTGAGCACAGTAAGAATAAAAATTGCCATGGAGAGAAATGTACCAACAACGTTTAACATTATACATCCATATTGACTCTAAAAAAAAAATCCTTTGGATAATGCTAGAGGATCAACCCATTATTTTGAAAGCTGGTACATAAAAAGAATAATCAAATATTAATCTTTTATTTCTTAAACAAACTGAATCTCAGGGTAATGAAATAGTTGAGGAGGGTTTTTCTTTACTGAAATATTCCACTTAGTATGTGAAGATGGTATGATACAAGTAGAAATTTGAAACTCCTAATGAAATAGTAAATCTAGGTCATAAACATTTGTTTGCTAATGTCACAAAAAGAAGATAATCAGATAGTATGCACCTCCCATTTTAGAAGTTCACAATATCAGAGTGACTGGGTCGCTCAGTTGGTGAACGTCTGACTCTTGATTTCAGCTCAGGATGATCTCACCATCCTGAGATTGAGCCCCACATCTGCCCTGACAGTGTGGAGCCTTCTTGAGATACTCTCTCTCTCTCTCTCTCTGCCTCTCCCCTGCTCATGAGTTCTCTCTCTCCTTCGCTCTCAAAGTAAATAAACTTAAAAAAAAGAAGTTCACTATGTCAACTATGAAGTATTCTTGCCAAAAACTCAAGCCTTGGATCTAACTACCAATTTACAGGAATTGCAAGCAATAGAAAATCAAGTTAAATAATTTTATGAATATGCAATCAACATAACCCAAACTGTAGAACCCACAGGATGAACCACTTCCTTTCTTCAACAGCAACAAAAAAATTTGCAAGGAAAATGTAAGATATGGAGGAGGGAATGTGTAGAGTTAAAATAAACTTGAGACTTGGGGCCCCTGGGTGGTGTAGTCGGTTAAGCATCTGACTCTGGATTTGGGCTCAGGTCATGATCTCACAGTTTGTGAGAGTCGGCTCCATGCTGAAAGTGTGGAGCCTGCTGGGAATTGTCTCTCTCTCTCTCTCTCTCTCCAATGTTCTATCTCTCTAAAAATAAGCATTTAAAAATTATTATAAAAAATAAACTAGAGGAGACTTATCAATCAATTGCAGTATGTGGACTTTATTTAGATCCTGATTTGAAGATGTATATACATGTATAAACACACACTGGTGACTCAGCTAAGAAAATTTGAATACTTCTATATAATTGGTTTTTTAAATTATGGAGCTATTTTATTTTTTTAGGTAAAGAAATTTAAAAGGAATTGTTATATTTTGCATATATACTGAATTTTTTTCAAATGAAATCACATGATATCTGGAATAGCAACAAAATAAATCTAGAGTGAAGGAGGCAGTAAGACAGTTGGAAAAAAAAAGATTCAATGAGCTGATAATCATTGACTTTGAGTGAAAACCACATGGGTGTCATTATTGTATTCTCTCCATTATTGTCTGTATGCGAAATGTTTCATCATAAAAAATTAAGCAAGAAAATGACCAGGTTATTTTTAAAAGGTCAAGATTCACTTCCAGCCAAGAAGTAGTAAAAAAGAACAGATTTATCTTCCCACCAGAAACAACCAAACCCATACAAAATATGTGAAACAATGGTTTTCACTGAACATAAGCAACAAAAGACAGAAAACAAGTGAAGGTGCCTTGCAATTGCTTAGCTTACTGCCTTTAGAGACTTCCCAGGCCACTGTGCAGGGAAGGGGAACCCAGACAAAATCCAGAGGTCTCTATGAGTTCAGAATACAGACCCAAGAATGCTTAGAGATGAATCATCACATGCATTTGAGGAAACTACTGGCAAACGAACAATTGAACATTTACATTTAAAAATACCATTCACAAGACCATCAAAATCATGAAATATTTAGGAATGAATCTTAGAATGTGTAAGGCCCACACACCAAAAACTGTGAAATATTGCTGAGAGAAAGAAGACCAAATTAACCAAAATGAAATAAATGGAGAGACACACTATGTCCATAGGTCAGAAGACTCAAATTTATTAATATGTCAACTTTCCACAAATTGATCTACAGATTTCACACAATCCTAATCAAAATCTCATCATGGTTTTTTGTTGTTGTTGTTGTTGTTAGAAATTTACAGGATGATTCTAACAGTCCTATGAAAATGCAAAGGGCCCGATATCACCAAAGCAACTCTGAAAAAGAGAACAAAGTTGGATGACTACATTATGCTATTTTAAGACTAATTATAAAGCCACCTTGTGGCTTTGGTATAAAGACAGACAGATCAGTAGAATAGAATAGGGAGTCTAGAAACAGATCCACCTGTATATGAACAACCGATTTTTTACCAAGATGCAAAGGCAACTGAGTGAAGAAAGGACAGTCTTTTCAACAAATGATATTGGAACATTTGAATGTCTATTTGCAAAAAAAAAAAAAAATGAACTTCAATCTTTAAAAAAAAATTCAAAATACAATATAGATCTAAATAAGAAACCTAAAACTATGAACATTCTAGAATCCAATGTAGTTTTTGTTTGTTTGTTTGTTTCTATTAATCTCTGAGGGAGACTAAAAACCAGAGCCTTTACCTGTCTATCATGAATTTAACGTTATCTGATATGACTGGCCGTTATAAATTATGAGTTTCCAACAAGATTCAATTATCAAGTAGAAGAGTTATAAACAAAATAAGACTCAATCAGATTTTTAAAATCCAAGTGAATTTTAAGAACATTTTTTTCATCTCCCAACATGTCTTCCCAATTTTGTCATTCTGTTGTCTGTTCCTCATTGTACATCAAAGACCTCAGATGAAGTTTTTTTGTGATCATTAACAGACAAGAAAGAATCCCAAATATTTCATGGTTTTAGATCCTGGCTTAAAAGGGTCCCAGAATGACCGTGAAGAAGAAAAGCTTCACAGCAGGCAGAACTTTACTTGTTACATTAATTTTCCTATTGTGCCTGAAAGGAGAAATAACTAGAAGACCAGATCGATACTAATTTACAGTAGGAAGCAAAGGATTGTCCTGAAAGATTGAAAGTATATTTGCCCATTAGAAGCCTCATTAATGATGTCTAGTCTGGAGGAGGCCTTTTACACCTGGAGAAAAACAGAAACAAAAACAATACACTCATGGTTATCAGCTAGCCACCAAGGACTTCACCGGTAGTCTCACGAAAGGAATATAGTGGCAGTGTTGCTGATTATTTATGAGTTCAAAGACGTGTTCTTCCACTCACCAAGCTAACTTGGTTATAAACCCTGCCAAGCACCCAATTTTCCAGGAGCAACCCCAAACTCTTAGCCACCGTAAGTAAATAAAGCTAAGCAAACAGCCTGGTTTTTGCTACCAATTGTTAAAACAAAAACACGGCACTTAATTTAATCTGAATGTGGCTTTTTTCTCTCTCATGAAGGACATTCCCCTTTTGGAAAGAACCCCATCACTTGGAGGTCTGAGAGGAAGGGTGACAGGGAGCATCACCCTGCATTCTATGTAACATTATGATCCTGGGACCCAAATCGTTTCTGGTTGGGCTACAAATTTTATAGATTTTTGTTGCTTGTCTGTGTGATAGAAAAGTATGCATTGTAGTTGTTAATTATAGCCCTCTCTCCTCCTGAGAACCAGGTGTGTTCCAACCTAAGGGTTGGATAAAGAAAGACTAGAATTTTGCCACCAGGTTATATTCATAATTACTATCCCATTTTGAAAACTATGGATTATTTCTTGATGAAATGAGTTATTCAGACTATTCAGTCCTTTAGGAAAGTGTCCTACTTGTACTCCCCAACTTCATATGCAACAAAGTTGTTAAATATCGTTAAATCTGTTCAATCTACCCTAACCTTTAACAAATTTCCCAAATGTGGAGGATTTCCAAGGAAGCTACCAGCTTGTAACCCTTCATTTTGCAAAGGATGTCTCATGTTGGGATGAGCACTGGGTGTTGTATGGAAGCAAATTGGACCAAAAATTATATTTATTTAACCTATAAATATTATAGGTTATATAAAATACACCTAAATAAAGCTTTTAAAATTGAAAAAAGAAAATAACCATTATTTCCCATTGTATGGTTATAAAAATACATTTTCAAATAAAAAAATACCTCACATCAATTTATTGAGTAAGTATTCATTAAGAACTTAGGTATTAAGCACTTATTTACATTAGGACACCACAGAAAAGCTTGATAACCTTGGATTAGACAAAGATTTCTTAGATCTGACACAAAAAGCATTATCCACAAGAGGAAAATTTGATAAACTGGATGTTAACAAAAGTAGAAATATCCACCCTTTGGGAGACACTGTAAAGAGAATGGAAAGCGAAGTCCCAGAGTGAGAAAAAGATATTTGCAAGGCATCTTTGTGACAAAAGATTTGTATTCAGAATACAGAAAGAAATCTCAAAAGTCAATTAGTAAAAGTGAATCTAGCAGCACAAAAATTTTAACTTCACCAAACAAAATATATATGTAGAAAATAAGCACTTGAAAAAGTGGTCAGTGCCATGAGTCATTGAGGAAATGCAAATTAAGATTACAATGAGATATTATTACACACCTGTTAAAAATGGCTGAAATTAAAAAGACTGAGCATACCAAGTGCAGATAAGAGTATAGGGCAACTGCAGTTCTCATACACTGCTGTTAAGAATGTAAAATGGTACAAACTCTTTCTAAAACAATTTCGCAGTGTCTTAAAAGTTAAACACTTACCTGCCATATGACCTAGCCATTTCGCACTTTTGTAGTTTCTTCTTCTTCTTCTTCTTCTTCTTCTTCTTCTTCTTCTTCTTCTTCTTCTTCTTCTTCTTTTAAATGTTTATTTATTTTGAGAGACAGAGAGGAAGCAGGAGAGGGGCAGACAGAGAGGGAGACACAGAATCCGAAGCAGGCTCCAGGCTCTGAGCGGTCAGCACAGAGCCTGACGTGGGGCTCGAACTCACAAACCGTGAGATCATGACCTGAGCCAAAGTTGGTCACTTCACGGACTGAGCCACCCAGATGCCCCACAGTTATGTATTTTCCCATAAGAAATGAAAGTGGATGTCCATGCAAAAACTTGTACACAAATTTTCACAGAGGCATTATTTATAATAGCCCAATACTAGAAACAACCCAAATTTCCATCAGTAGGTGAATGGGTGTGTACAAACTAGTCTATCCATACACTGGGACTCTACTCAGAAATAGAAAGGAATAAACTATTGATATACTTAATAAAATAGATGCATTGTAAAATAATTATGAACTTTGATTCCAGTAAAATTAACCCAAAATATCTTATAAAAGACAAAAAATGCCCACTGTACAATGCCATTTATATAAAATTCTAAACATGCAAGGCAGTTGCTTGAGGATGGGGATGGGTAGGGAGAGGTTACAGACAGAAGGAACTTTTGGGGGCAATGGACAGTCATTATCTTTATTGTGGTAATAGTTTCATAGATAGTTACAAGGATGTACATAAGTCAAAATCTATCAAATTGTATACTTTATATATGTTCAGCTTATTGTATGTCAATTTTACCTCAGTAAAGTTCTTTTTAAGGTGAAAACATCTCAAGTCCTTCATTCCTTTAAGTAAGTGCACCAGAAACACACACACACACATATGAAGAGGAAAGTAGTAGCAAAAACCCAGAATACAAGTTTAAATCCCGTTTTGATTCCTTATGAACAACACACAGATCTAAAATAATGAGACTTACCTCTTCTCCCACATACGGAGACTGTAATGCTATTATGTGACTCAACTAGGTGGTGGAGCTTTACAGATTGCTGAAAAAGAAGAAAGGAAAATGGGAAAAAAGGCTTTTCTACTTGAGGAGAAGTCCCAGGTATTAATTCAGTAAAGTGCTAGTCTCTTTAAAGATAGAGCACTGACTTGTTCCCAACTGAATGCACTGGCTAAAAATGAAAGACCAAGCAGCCTATTAGTTACCTGAAAAGTCATCCAACTTGCTGTGCTGTTCACCAGCAGTAAGAAGTATGTGTTCTTTGATAGAAAGAAATTTCCCAGCATGCTCTGTTCACTCAAAGTAGTTTTTGATGAGCATAAATTTGTATTTAGTTCTTTCAGCAGAGAACATCAAGAACTTGAGTCATTCAAGATAAATGTTCATACCTAAATAGCTTTGAGAACTAAGCAATATCTCAGTTTTGAGTTATTCCACATCAGAGTTCTTAATCTGTAACTTTATAAGGAGTTTTAGTGGTGCCTACTATTCCTCATAGTATACATTGTTTTCATAGATGAAATACACAGGACGTTGAGAGTGAATCAATAAGAGGATAAAAAAGAAATATACAATAAAATTACATTTGATTTCACATTTTTAAAGAAAGTGTTGTGTAAAAGAGGGGTTCCTGGGTGGCTCAGTCGGTTAAGTGGCCGACTTCAGCTCAGGTCATGATCTCAAAGATCGTGGGTTCAATACCCGCGTCGGGCTCTGTGCTGACAGCTCAAAGCCTGGAGCCTGCTTCGGATTCTGTCTCCCTTTCTCTCTGCCCGCCCCCCCCCCCCCCCCACTCATGCTCTGTCTCTCTCTCTGTCTCTGTTTCTCTCTCTCAAAAATGAATAAACATTTTTAAAAAAGAAAGAAACTGTTGTGTAAAAGAAATATCTGGTTCTAGGGGTTAAAACTCCTAATCATCTAGTGTATTCATTTTTTTTCTTCTGATTTTGCCATTTATGACACCCCCTAAACCTTCTAGCATAAATCATTTATAAATCTGATTAATATGTCATAAGAACAGTTAATAGAGTAACACATAGTGAAAGACAGTGTTCTGCTATTAATGTACCCTTTTATTCATTTTTTCATTCACTCAGCATTTATTACACAAACTCTATGTGTCAGGGACTATGCTAAGAGGTGGGGATAGAATGTTCAAAAAAAAAAAAAAGAAAAAGAAAAAAAAAGATATAGTTCTTACTAGCAAGGAATTTACAACCCACTGGGAGAAATATATTTAATCAAATAGTCACAAACGTAAATGTATCATTACAATCAATAATTTTAAAAAAAGGTATGCTTTTGGAGCATATACAGCCCATAGAAGCAATAATAGAAAACCTCCCTAAATAAGTGACTTTGAATCAAATCGGTTGTTGAATCTATGAGTCTCAAACTCAAAAGAAATGTTTGGGCTGGAAATATATACAAATTTGAAAGTCATTTTAGAACTCATTGGTATATACAGCTATCAGAACAGTGAAGAATCTCTCAATATACACACATGAAAAGGCCATGAAGACATACTATTATGAATAATAATAAAGCAAGGTAGGAGATTACATAATGATGCTACCTTTTACGTAAGAAAGAAGGAAAAACAAGGTTCATATATTTGCATTTGCTTGACTTGTCTAAAAATTTCTTCTGAAGAAAACACAAGAAATAAATGTGGTTGCACAAGTGGAGGGGAAGAGAAAGATAGAACATACATTGTATATGCAGTAGAGTATACATTGTATAGTTTGCACATTGTTTTGCTTTTGAGACACTGCCTCCCCCACAAAAGGCCACTAGAGGAGGATGAACTATAAAAAAGATTGAAAAAGAGCAACTAGAGAGGATGGAGAGTGTTTGTCTCTGAAGTCTAAGGGAAAGAGCCCGTCAAAAAGAAGCAACGGAGCAGTTAACTATCAAATGCAACTGAGAAGTTTAATAAAAGCTGCAGCGTGAAAAAAAAAAGTGTCCACGGTAGGAGGGGGACCATGAAATCAACAAACAAAAGACCAACAGTCCAATAAAAATTAATGAAGGACACGAATACAGTTCACAGTGAAAGAAATGCAAATAGCTTAGGACATGAGCAAGTATCAACTTGTAATAGAAAACATGCTGTTGAAGTTATGCAATTCTATTGTCACTTATATTGGCAAAGATAAGGGAAACCAACACTCCTCTACTGTTGGGAGGAGTGTAAATTAGTATTACTTGTTTAAGATGCCTTTTGAGGATGCCTATGAAAACAATATATCTAGTTTATAATTAAGTAATTTCAGGTATAAAAATTTTATGTCTCGGGATGCCTGGGTGGCTCAGTCGGTTAAGCATCCGACTTCGGCTCAGGTCATGATCTCACACTCCGTGAGTTTGAGCCCCGCGTCGGGCTCTGTGCTGACAGCTCAGAGCCTGGAGCCTGTTTCAGATTCTGTGTCTCCCTCTCTCTCTGACCCTCCCCCGTTCATGCTCTGTCTCTCTCTGTCTCAAAAATAAATAAACATTAAAAAAAAATTTTTTTTTAAATTTTATGTCTCTATGTCAATATATAAGCACACATATGTATACTTGTTATATCCATATGCATGTGTAATATAAATACATATAACTTATATATATTTATAAACACACATATATGTGGATGTGTAAAAAGATACATGTGCAAGAATTGCGATTGTTTTAACAGCAAAAGACTGGAAATAATCTAACTATCCATCAACATCAGACTGGTTTCAAAATTATGGTGCATCTAGAGAACACATATTTGGATAGACATGAAAGATATTTAAGATATATTAGGTGAAAAATGGGAGCGAGTGCACAACAGTGCACATAGTGTTTCCATTTGTGTGAAACAAATTAGTGCCTATGTGTTTAATGCTGCTCAAGGTCATAGAACTTTTGGTCTCAGTGAATGCCTTTGGAAAGGGAACCTGGATACTGGGAGATCCAAACTGGGAGGGATATTTACTTTTTATTTATACCGTTGTGTTCTATTTGAACTTTTTAAAAATCATGTGCGTATATTACTCTTTCTATTAAGAAAAAAATAACTAGTTTAAAAAAAGGAAGTTTTTAATTTTTATTTTAAAAAGTTATGTATTTATTTTGAAAGTGAGAGAACGCGCACGTGAGCAAGGGAAGGGCCGAGAGAGAGGGAGAGAGAGAATCCCAGGCAGGCTCCAGGACCAGCTCAGAGCCCAACACCGGGCTCAATCCCACGAACCGTGAGATCATGAACTGAGCCGAAATCAAGAGTCAGATGCCCAACTGACTGAGTCACCCCAGGTGCCCCTAAAAAAGGAATTTTTTAAAAAAATTTTATAACCACCTATGGCCTTAAGATTATAGTGATCTTAACAAGGGTTCTCTAATGGAGTCACAAGAGAGGAAATCAGGTCAGTATAGTGAGAAGAGACCAGGAGATCAATAAGTGACAAAAGCACTCATAAAGAAGTTTTGCTGTAAAAGGGAGAAGAGAGATAGAGTGGTAGCTACAGGTGGAAGCGGGGTCAAAAGAAATGGGTTGCTTCCTTACTTGAGCACATTTAAATGCTAACAGAAAGGCCCTTGGGGGAGGGAGTGAGGAGGTCATTGAAGGACCACAGAAGCACCCTGAGCAGGTCAGAGAGGATGCTTTGGCAAGCCCAGGCAGGGGTCCTTTCTCCTCCATAATGGGAGAGCAGGGTGGGTGGGAGGCAGAAACAGAGTCCTTTGACAGTTGGAGAGTGGGGAGTTGAGCAAATTCCTGTCTTCTGGCTTCTATCTTCCTTGTGGAACAAGTGGTGAGATTATCTGCTGAATTAGAGAAGTGGACTATGAGATGAACAGGAGATCTCTCTCATGGAGAAATATTTGGTGTGAATTCTTAATTTTGA
Source organism: Acinonyx jubatus (assembly GCF_027475565.1). Classification (NCBI taxonomy): domain Eukaryota; kingdom Metazoa; phylum Chordata; class Mammalia; order Carnivora; family Felidae; genus Acinonyx; species Acinonyx jubatus. Next base: position 73,789,573 of record NC_069384.1, on the reverse strand, counting down.
GAATGGGACAGTGCATTGACCAAGGACCTACAGAAAGCTTGCCCAGATAAGGATGGAATTCATGGATTTAGAGTGTCATCAACCAATCTGTTCTACAGGACTTTTTCCCAAAGGCACCTAGATCCCCTGGCATGGGTATAAGGAAAGCCTAGTGTCGGACTCAGGCTTTGACAAATAAGTACTGACCAACTAGAAAAGGCAAAGAGTCATTATGAAACAGACCCTTCCACCTTGCACCCTCTCCCATCATCTTCAAGATTCGACAGTATTCTCTGTACATATTTTTTCACTTATGCACAATTCATAGATATTTGTAAATTCCTCTGGCTGATCAGCCTGAATAAACTAAAGAGAGGAGGAAAAATAACTTGGAAGGTTAGGAATCAGGATGTAATAGAAGGAAAAGGACTAATGTTATTGAGTATCAATATTTGTGCTAGATATTTACAAACTTGGTCTCATTTATTGTGGGGTGGGCAATGGCTATTTCCTGATTCTTCTTTCTAACAGTATTTCAATAAAGGTCCTACTGTTCCCTTTCTGTGGCCACAAGATTGATGGGGGAAAAACTCACCTCTCTGAGGTCATATACCGTCAATGCTATGGACATGATGGACATGATTATGATGGCAAAAGCATATTCCTTATAGTCTTCACTAAACCACAAACAGACACTGAAGAGTTGAAATATGTAAAATGGATTTAAAACCTGTTGGCAGACCAAAAACAGGAAGGCAATGGGGATATTTAGTCTTCGCACTGAGCTATTCATTGACTTGTTTGCTTTCAAAAGCATCTCTGTGACACCAATCACCCCATACAATATTCTCATTCTTACTGTATTTAGTCAGCAATTGTCACGTGCCAGACACTGTGCTTAGCAACTTTACTTGAATTTTCTCATTTAATTTCCATAATTACCTTATTACCCAGAAGCTATTACTTATCTCCATTGCAAAGATGGAGAAGCTGAGCCTCAGATCTCGAGATCTGAGACATGAGATGCTTGAGAAACTTGCTGAAGGTCACACAGCTGCAACAAATCACAGAGTAGGCCTTGAACCTGGGGGGCTGACCCTGGAGCACTTACTTTTAATCACTGCTGTACCTTATCATTCACAAAGTAGTGTCTCGTGGGTCCTCATGATGACCATCACAAGGGTGTAGGGTGTGGATACTATGAGGTTTAGTTCACATGTACTGGCCTTCAGAAGGGTGAAGTTTTAGTTCAGGTTTATGGAGTTAAAATGCTCTCGAGTCTGTTGTTCTTCCGTAGGACACACCATCTGCCATCTTCTAAGCCATCAAAGGACTTTAGATTTATGGATAAGTTGAAGACTACATTTGCTCATAAGTAGAGAGCCAAGCTGAAACTGGGAAACTGTCCTTGAACATCTAGGACACTGTGGAAGAAGGGAGAGGCTAACTCCACAGTTGTTAGCCTGCTTTGGTTTGAGACATTTTGTACCCTTATTCAAATGCTCTCCAGTTGATTTCCATCTGTCTAAGATGGGAACAGTAATCTTTGCCTCTGGTTGGGGAAGGAGCACACAGAAACATTTCCTATCAGTTTCTTTTGCTTCCTTTCTTACTAGAAATATTGAGAAAATACCTTGGGTTTAGTAAGTTTTTTCAAAAACAAGTAGGAGTAGAAGTAAAGTTCAGAAAAAGACCCAGGGTACAGCTGTATGGTTATAGTTTCATAATAATCACTGCAAAATGAAAAATAAGCTCAATGGTAGACTCAAAGAGGAAAAATTCAACTTAATAAATGATGGTCAAGTCCTTTTTTTCCCTCCCACACAAACATTGAGATCTAGAGAACTAATAAGGCTAATGCTGAGGAAATTATGTTGCCCATAAGAAATGTCTTGAGTTTTTAAATTTTTAATTATTATTTTAGTTTCACAAAGTTGGGAAAGGCTAAGAAACATTGGATTAACAAGGAAAGAAAGAAAGAGAAGAGGTTCACCCAGTTATTAAAGGATAAGTAGACACCTGAGTGTCGTTATACTGTGCCAGGCAACATGTGCAAAAGATGGTCTCCAAGAAAAACAGTAGAACAGAGATATGAAGAATCTATCCTTTGTACTGTTTTAAAATATCACAAATTACAGTTACTTATTAACAAGTAGCATTCTTGATTGTTTGACTAGAACTCCTTTATCCCCTACTTAGCGCCAAGAGTAAGTCCTGCTTACCTCTTTGATGAGTAGTTTCCAAATTGGTGTGATTTCAACATCAATAGTATTAGGCCCACATATTAACCTCCTATAGGGAGAGATCATAGATCAGTCAGTTACAACTAATAAAAATGAAGCTCATTTTTCACTCATTCGAAAAAAGGCCTATTCACTTTCTCCCAGTCAAGGTAAGCCTCCCTTGTTACATAATATCTCCATCCTTCTCAAAATAACTGAGTGGGGGGGGAGGGTTCCCAAGGACAAAAACAATAAACATGATCATATTGCATCTACTAAATTAGATTCTTCCTGAGGTCTAAATATTTCCCTGATGGCAATTTGGGTATTTAATATTAGTGGTTGCCTAATTCAAGTAAGTTTCCAGATTGGCACTCTCTCAACTCTGTCCCCAACTGTGGCTCTGTGGATGTGGGATGGAGAGATCATTGCAAGAAAATAGTTTTACTAGTAAGAAGTACTGGACCTAGCTTCCTACTCCTGTTTAGTTCTGGGAAGCTGCAGAATTTATTTTAATGTGAGCAAAAAGATGTCGGGATCTCAAAGACAGCTCTATACACAAAGTTATACACCCTTTAACTGAAAACCTAGAGGTATATTTCTTAGATTATGCAGAGCAATGACCCTTTATGAGCTATTTTGCTGTTGGGAACACTGACCACGCTCTCTGTGCCTCCTATGTAGATATTCAGATCAAGTAGCTTGGCCAAATGTATTAGAGCAGTGTCTCCTGAGATTTAGCATTCATACACATGACTTCCTGATCTTGGTAATGTGAAGATTCTGATTCAGAGGGATGATGTGTGGTCTAAAATTCTGCATTTCTAACAAGCTTCTAGGTGATGCGGATGCTGAAAGGCTCTGGGTCCCTTCAAAGTACTGGAAAATGGGGGTGCAGGGGAATATGAGTATCACAGAAACTTAGGACCAGCAAGGTCTTTCCAAAGTCCTCCTCCCCTTTTTAACAACTAGGGAACCAAAGCCCAGAGAGGAGAAGTTCCTTGCTCAAAACCACACAGTGAATTACTGATAGACTTATTCAACACTGGGCTCTTCCTCAGCCTGGTTCCTCTGCCCTGGAACTGCTTTGGAATCATGGAGCTGCAGTTCTTGCACAACAGTTTCTGCTGCTCTGCAATTATTATTCAACTATGTGATCTTGGCATAAAATATATTTCCTGATTACAACCAAAACTGGTTCAACCCCATTATTATAACCTTGAGAAGCTCTGTGTAGAGTAGAAAGAGGACTAAACCTGTGACACTCAGCTCTTCTATCACCTCCCATCCATGTGACCTTTGCTCAGGCCATCGAACCTCTGTGAGCCTCAGATTTCTCATGTATTATGTTGGAATGATGAGGATGTTCATTCTACCTCCCCCACAACGCTGATCTGATGAAGCAAGAGAAGGTATGTGCATGCATTGAATTTAATAATACTGAATAGAGCATTACAAAGTTTTCTGATATTGACCAGCGAAGATAATGATTTGCCAGGCTCTCTATTTGGCTGATGGCAACCATCCTCTTGAGCTGATGTAGAAAACAGTAGGCATGGTACCTAATCTCTTGTTCTTCTCTTGTTAGACCTGATCCAAATTTCAGATGTATCTTGGCAGAACTGAGCCAGTCTTCCAAAGAACTGAAATAATAATAATGAGAAAGACCTATTTAGAAATAATATTTTTGAGATAAGTTTCTCTGTTTCAGATGAAATTACTGAAATGACTTACCCAATTTTCTGGAACTGTCCTTCTAAGTTGTTCCAAACATATCTTATTTTCTGCACTTTTATACATCTCACCTGCAAAAGAAAAGTACTAAGAAAGTCTCTCGTGTAGGGATCAGTAAATACATAGCAGTTTGGTGGCTAAAGAAGTGCCTGCAGAAGAAGCAAAAATAGAGCTCTAATACACTTCTTTAAGATTATCCTTTCCTAACTTACTGCAACTTTCCCTGCTACACAAGTGGCATTCTTAGGAGTTTTCATTCAGTCGAAGTGTATCATGTGTGGGCTTACTATGCAGATGAGTATATATGATAAAACTCTGTCTCTGTGTTCCACTAGGTTATTGATAACCTAACAAAGGAAGAAAATCTGTTACAAAAGTGAAAACTATACCATACAGTCCAATATATATATATGTCAAAGAAATAAAAATATGATCAAGTAGGATGTATGGTATTGAAATGCCGTAGAAATGTTGAGTGGGCAGATGGCTGAAGGCATCATGGAAGTGATGGCATCCGAGCTGCAGCCTTGAAGGGCTGAAAGACTTCTGCCCAGATAAGAAGGAAAGAGGGCATGTCGAAGAGATTCTGCACAAGTCGGTTGTGAGGAGGGGCAAATGAGTGGGTCTACTTGACTGCAGACTGGAGAATGAGGCTGGAAAGATAAATAAAGATCAGAGTGTACAGTTTTAAATGCTAGGGTGAAGTATCTAGGACTTTGTCTTGTGGGCAACGGACTTTCAAAGAAAACTATAGAAGAGACTGAAACAAAATTAGGCTGGCAGCAGGTTCTAGAAGAGAGTGAGGAGGTTTTTGCAAGAAAATGTTCTCCAGGACGTGAGCGTCCGATGTCAGCAGTGAAAAGGAAAGGTAAGGTTAACGCTTATGGCAATTATGCCTTCTTGTTTCTGATTTCTTTAAGCAACTGTATATGTGAATCTGAATTTCCATTAACTGGCGACCTAACTGAGCACAAAGAGATATAGTGCCATGCTGTTATGGGGCAATAGGTATAACCTCCTTTTGCCCATTGGAATTAACTGGAAGCTTTAAAATACTAATGCCAGGGTCTCACCCTCAAACATTCTGATTTCACTTGTCTGGGGTGCAACCTAGGCATAAATATGTTTAAATTTCCTCAGTTCTAATGTGCTGACAAAGTTGAGAAACAGTGTTTTCCTTTTATAGCTACTCTGAGAATTGTGTTCTTGAGAAATTCAAGTAAATTTCTCTGCACCATAGTTTCCCCATGAATAAACTGAGGCAATTGAGCAGATTATCTCTAATTTCCACTGCACTCTTCTGGGTTTGTTCTATACCGCTGAATAGTACAGTCAGTATAATCGTTAGATAAATTCTAGAACTGAGAAGAGTATACAGCTGAAACCTAAAAAGTGTTCAATACATGTTTTTTGGTAAAGAAGTGAATGAATGCTTTTACAACCACATGAACATCTAGAAATAGAGGTGAAATCCCTAAGCTCCAAGACCCGGGGTACACCAAATCAATCTGAATCCTATTCGATAAATATATGTGCATGCACACGAATGTGCACACACACGCGTGCATGCACACACACACACACATTCATAGTTACCCAGTGAGAGCATTAAATGCTGTATATTTTATTTTATAGAATCGATTTGTTTCAATGAGATCGGTTGCAAAGTAACTTTAAAAAAATAAATCCTATTTTCCAATGGATTTTCAGTATAAAATTGGAGTGCACTGCCACTGGGAGTGATTCTTCCTTCACAAGCTGCAAGTTGGAGAGAGGAAAGAGTGTCTGAAGGAGATTGGTTGCCATGGTCCACCTTGCAACCTCACGTTTCCTGTCTCACACCTGCCTGTCTTGTTCAGTCCCTGCAATTCTGCAGAGCTGGACTGTAATCACAGCTTGTTGGGTACGTGGGCTTTTCACACATCATCTTTAGTCTTTTTCATCAATCTCTGGTAGACAGATATTATTCTCACTGTCACTTCATCCCTGAAGTTCACTTTAAGTCTTTTGCCCAAGATCGCACCTATTAAGTAGGGATTGAATTTGAACTCAAACCCAACTGGTTCCAGAGTCCAGTCTCTCAAAGGATATGATATTCAAGCTAGTCTCAGAAGAAGGTATGAAAAATCCCATAGCTGCCAGGATTCAAGTTGAATTAAGTGAGGCTGCCTCCTTTGTTCCTTTTGTGGGTTCACAAATCTGGGTTAGAACATTTTTAAAGGACAAACTGTGGGAGGATATGAGGCCCCTGCTCAATTAGAGAACCTAAATCCAGAGGATGTGAAGGCACAGACTGAGATTGAGAAGCTTATAAAACATAACAAACACAAAACATCAGCAGATGAAGGCAGTAATAATGAGGAATAAAGAGGTTCCTACTAAGTTTTATCTCAGGTCAGAAAATAGAAGATTCCATTATCTCCTGTTAATTTCTTCTGTTTTAAAAAAAAATTGTGTATTTATTTATTTCAAGAGAGAGAGAGAGCACGAGTGAGGAAGGGAAAGAGACAGGGGGAGAGAGAGAATCGAAAACAGGCTTTACGCTGTCGGTGCAGAGCTGGATGCAGGACTCCAACTCGGGAACTGTGAGATCATGACCTCAGCTGAAACCAAGAGTCAAAGGCTTAACCAACTGAGCCACCCAGGTGCTCCTCCTGATAATTTATTGAGGCCATCCCTCACAGAGTGAGAAGAATGACCCCATCAGAGACCTTTTGAATTATCTTTAAAATTCTCCTAGCAGGAATCATCTGTGCCTGGAGTTTCTCTGCTTCCCTCCTCACCTTCACAGGCTCTGGACACCAGGTAAGAGGATATTAAGCACACTATTTGCATGGGGTGGAGTTTATTTGCCCACTTCCTAGAACTTCAGAGCAGGAAACTGAAATTAAGACATCAGGAGTGTGTGGTAGGGTGATTTTCAGCTTTCTACTTGGAACCAGGAAGCCTGCCCCTTCCCAGGCTTCCTGTTCCTCATTTCTTGTTGGAACACATTGTGAGAGTCCTGTTTAACAGGTTAAGCACTGGGTTTTACTTTTGCACACAATCCCAGGATAATAGTTAAGTCTCCTCTTAGCTGGCTTTTATAAACCTGACCGAGCAGATCTCCAAACTCTCCCTGAATGGTTTGAATGGTTATCATGTTGGTATTGTTGCCCTTACAGCTCTCGCCGTCAGTATCGTCATGGCTGAAGACTGTGGCTTCTCCTCTGTTTTCATTAGAGTTTCAGTCCTTTATGAAAGTAGCACATGACAGTCCACAAATCACCCTAATGTCCATCTTCTCATCTTAGGTGTACAATGGCCTGAGGAACAGGCACAGAAGGGGTTATTGCTCTCATTTTATAAATAAGAAGCTCAAGGCTCAGAGAGACAGTAATTAGCCAAACCCCCTAAGCCACATGCTGGTAAATGAAGATACCACCCTGGTGCCACAGGTTTCCTTCTTTATGTTTATTTGAGCATTTCTTCATCTTTTTGCCCACTTATTAAAGAAGCTGAAGGTCAATAATAACCTGAGGGCAGGTCCCTAAGGTTGATTTGGGATGCCTACTTTTGCAGGTGAATAACCCCCTGACAGATTATGCAATCTGCTGGTTGGAGGTGTTTGACCTCTTTTGTTTTTGTTTGTTTGGGCAATTAAGACACGTGGGTGATAACAATTGACAATAGAGAAACTGCTCAGCAATCAAGTTTTATTATTTTAAAAAACTGACCTTGCGCTCATAAAACTAAGTTAAACAGCTGTCCAACACACATGAACTTAAGAGAAAAACAGCCTGTCTTATAAAATACATTTCTAATATGAATGTTAACCAGCCATAATCCAAGTAGTACTAATTTCAAATGGAGAAGAGGGAGTAACCCAAACACATTTGAATGACAGAACTCAAAATAAGTTCATTTTGCAGACATAAGGAAGTCCCTGGGATGTTTCTGGGTCATCATCCCATTTCATAGATAATCATACAGAGGGCTTGATTCTACTCAGAGCTAACAGGTACTGAGTATCTACTACTACGTATCTCGCACCATAAAGATTTTTGTGTTCCTTAATTCATTGAATGCCATCAGTGGATATTAGAGGTAGGCATTATCATCATCATTTTATACATGAGGAAACAGAAACTTGGCAGAGTTTAGTAACGGATCCAAGGCTCTACAGTTTAGAAGGATGAAGCTGAGATTTGAACTCAGTTCTGTCCAGCTCCAAAGTACATGTTCTTTATAATGTTCTATGTACACTGTCGAGGATTGGTGTGGTGGAGGATCTGAACTTAACCTTAAATTTTGGGGAGAGAATTAAATTTCTTTAGCATTAGCAGTTAGCATAAATGTACTAACCTTTAGGTCTGGCTTTCTGATGGCTCTATTTATGATGTCCTCCTCATCTGTAATGAGAGGGTGGTCAGGAGTGACATCAAACGTGCTGTTTAATGATGACAAGTAGATCCACATTACCTTTTTCCATGAGTAAGTGTGGAATTCATCCTGAGGAAATAGACACCAAAACCCCATGAAGTTGAGAGAAGTCATCAAGCTAAAATTCAACCTGAGAAACATCATTTTCATATAATCCTGTAAGTTTATGGACTTAATAAACATTCTACACAAAGTTGCATGCCCATGAAAGCTGGTAAATATAAAGCCTTGAAGGAAAAAAAAAACCTATGGTCATTTATTGAGGAATCTGGGTGTCAATATGAGGCAAAGGCATATATAACAAAACTCAAGAGGAGGGAGGTAAATTCTTAGCAAAGAGCCAATTTCTTGCTATAACCTTCAAATCCATGAGGCCACAGTCAGATGCAAAACTTTACAAACAAACAAGCACTCAAAAGGGTCTGTAGGTCCCTGAGGTTGAGGACACCAGGTCAATTAAACCATCTCAGGGTTTCTAGGCTTAACTTCAATTCTACCTCTTCCAGGAAAGCCCCTGTAATACTGTCTTGCCTGGGGGAAGGAGGGTCTACCACTATACTCACTCCAAAAGATCCTAGCTGCCCCTCTCTTGTGCTCCTAATCACTTTCTGCCATGTATTCTCCTTGTTTGTCTAGGCCATCTGAAAGGTAGGAACCACGTATTATTGTCTCATATATCCCCATCCATTTGGTGAACTGTGACCTGCCCAATGAGAGTGAATGGATGTTTTTACATGCCTGAATGTGTGGATTGAAGGTGCCCAGGGGTAAGTGTCAAAAGGTTAGCACAGGTGGGTTCAAGGCGGCACCTTCCTGCATGACCCTAACTGAAGCCACTTCCTTCACATTCACTGCTGATTTCATCAGAGAATAAAACTAGAGTGAGCAGCACTGGGTTAAGTAACAGGTACCACAATGGTCCCTTAGAGACTGATGTGATAATAACTGTGGTTATTATCTGAATGGGTAAATGCTATGCATAAAAGCCACTAGGACACCTGGTACACCTCAGGAGCGAGGAACGACAGTAAGGGAAGTCAAGACTGGGAAACAATTTAATGCCTAAAGAATATAGGTCAGAGCTGGGAATTGTCTCCACCACACCCACATTTGCCAAGAAGAGTATCCCAGCTGACATTGCAAAAGGACAGAAAGGAGAAGATATATTGTTGTTTGGAGCTAATCTCTTACATTGATTCTCCTCCAGAGAAGCCCTCCTCCATGCCTTTGCTCCTTCAGCTTCCTTAGCCTGGAAAACACTTCCTCCTCTACTCTCTTTAAGCTTTCACGAGGCTAGATCCAAAGCATCCTGTAGGACCCAGCTCAAAATTCACATCATGAGAACTGTTCTAATTTCTCTTGGTGATATTTCCCCTAAACTATAAGGTCACTTGAAATTCTTACCACATTCTACCTCATTGCATTCCTCTTTACCTGCCCACCTTATCACTCCTCTTGGACTGTGGGCAGGGACTGTGCTTGATGGGTATCTGTGCTCAGCCAGATCTAACACAGCTTCTGAGAGACAGACAGAGACTGAGACAGAGGAAAACAGAGAGGTAGGGTGGGGGAGCAAGAGGGGAAAGCAAGGCAAAGGACGTGGGGAATAAAGGGGGGTAAGATAAGGGAAGAGAAGGAAAGGAAAGAAGAAGGGAGGGGAGAGGAGAAGAAAAGGAGGGGAAAAAACAATAGAAATTTGAACTTAATTCTAAAAATCAGTAAACTTGACTATTACCCTCATTTTAAAAAAAAAGTCAAATTAAACCAGATTTGCATAGAGTTACCTTCAGAGCCCAAAAATGACTCAATTTCTAACGACTGAGCCACTGAACTTGGGCATGTTCTAGGTATTGTGAGATAGGCAACAACTCCATAGGACACACCTTGACATTGACATAGTTCACCATTATACGGCTACACCTTTGACCACTTATGATGTTGTTATGAGTGAGTTTCCTCTGAATATCAGTTAATAATGAAAATAGTTAACATTTATTTAACACTTATGTTCCAGGCACTCTATCAGCGAGGCTCAGACGAGGCCAGTCTGGTATGAGTAGCAAGGCAAGAAGCGGGACCTGAAGCCAGGTCTTCCCACTCTAAATCTTGGCTCCTTCCTCTTTGTTTCCACAAGTTGTCCATGGTTTCTGTGGCTTATGTATGAAAATTACCTTGAATTCTATACCATATAACAAATAGCATCCAGTTTCTCACAATCTCTGCTCTCTTGGCAGCAGAGAATCCGATTCCTAAAACCAAGCTGTCACTCTTTGGCCCTGTGTGACAACAGACCTCTAGACTATAATGCCTAAAAAGGGAACGGCAAAGTGGAACACTAGAACTCCCAAGCTCTTTGAGGCCCGTGGTGATCCAATGCGCAAACTGTATGCCTTAGACTGGTAAAGCATGAGACCAAAATTCATCTACAGGCCTCCATCTTATTATATAGCCTGTACCATAATTAAATCAAAGGTGTTTAGGTATCTGTGCCTTTAAGTTTATTTCTTACCCCCAAGCCCTATAACCCACAATTCTATATAATGCAAAGTACAGTTCAATAGGTTAAGGAAGGATACTTTAGTGAGACCACCATTTTTCTTACAGTAAGGCAATAATATTGACTTTTCTCTTGCTTATTACTATGTTAAAGACTGTAAAATCATTCATATTTTTTAAGAAATCTACCCAACTTTTTAAGAAAAAAAAAAGGCAAAGAAATGGAGGGAAAAGTGTGTCAGGGTGAGGTGGTCACTCCAGTCAACATCATCCACGTCCCCTAGTTTTCAGTTTGGTGTTACCCAGAAACAAAAGAACACAGGCTCCTTCCTGAGCCTCAGTTGTGAACCATCTTGAAAATTATGGCAAATCTCTGAGCCGAATTTTTCTGCATCTGGCCAGTGGGGATGAGAATACCACATTTCATGGATGCTTGGAGGATTAAATGCAATAATACATAATGCATCTGGTCCAAGGGCTGGCCAGTAGCTGAGTGTAACAAATGCTCCTTGGCCTATGGCTCTGGGCCTCATTTTCTGCAGCATGTTGCTTCTGAGCTCTTTCTGTAAATAGGAACTTAATTTTCCCTTGGAGGAATTGTTGAGAGTCTCTGAGAGTCTTCCAATTTATTTTTCCTTCTAAAAAAGAAACATTTTTGGGGCGCCTGGGTGGCGCAGTCGGTTAAGTGTCCGACTTCAGCCAGGTCACGATCTCGCGGTCCGTGAGTTGGAGCCCCGCGTCGGGCTCTGGGCTGATGGCTCGGAGCCTGGAGCCTGTTTCCGATTCTGTGTCTCCCTCTCTCTCTGCCCATCCCCCGTTCATGATCTGTCTCTCTCTGTCCCCCAAAAAATAAAATAAACGTTGAAAAAAAAATTTAAAAAAAATAAAAAAGAAACATTTTTGCCTGGAAATGGCTATTTCCTCTTTACCCCTGTTTCCCAGCTCTCTCAAGTAGGTAAAGATCCTTAAGAGACTTAACTGCACCTGAGGAGCCAACCACTTTAAATAACTGCTTTGTAATGCAAATAATCCAAACTATTTGCCTCGCCAATCTAGACTTTTAACACCTCAAGTCTCATTGTGGGGGCTTTACCTTCTCTTTATCAAAAGAGAATTAATCAGCTGAATTCTAAGAGCAGAATTTAAAATAATTCAAGAGCGCATTTCAAAGAACTGAATGTAACAGATGACCTCAGTTTGCCCTGGAAAGAAAGGTACAGGGAGGAAAACCGGGCATTTTTGATTTCCTGTGGCCTTGCCCTTTCTGAACTTTGAAATGCCAGGCTAACTTTTCTAGTTGCACCAAGTGAGTGGCCTTGCTTATCTTCTTACAACCTTTTGTTATAAGCATCTTACCTGTTGGAATTTTAAAGTAGTGTAATAGTCACTTTAAGTTCACACCAACGCTGTGACTTACCTCCTTGTGCAGGAGTTTGCTACCCAAAATGTACTCCTGAGATTGCCTTAAGAATTTCTTCTTAAGTAACCCATTGCAAAGTTCCAAAAAGACACCAGCACTCCAGTACTTTTCACTTGGAGATGGATACATTGCAACGCTAAAGAGCATGAACTCTCTCACTAAGGTGAAGTGCTTAGAGGATTATAGATAGATAAAGCAATAATAACATTTCTCAAGTTATTTCTAAAACACCATGCTGCCTTTGCAGACCCATGACTTGGGCAAAATACTGTTCTTTTTATATTTAAGTGGTCCTTTTTTCTTTCCTTTTCCCCCTGTTGGCCAGACCCACTGATACTCTTGACACCTTGACCTCATATTCCCAAAGTGGCTTAGCTGGAAAAAGTTGACATTGGTTAGAATGTAGGATTTAGTTATAAAACAGAGAAAGAAAGTTCTAAGCATTGGAAAAAATCTTACACAAAATTATTGTCTCAGTACTCCTGGAACATGTTCACCAAAAAAGGGGATGAGGTGGGGGGGGGGTGTGTGGACAAAGCAGGGAAGTTATATGACACAGCAAAGGCTGTGTCTATATCTGTGTCAATATCCTGAACAATTCAGCATACATTTTTGGAAAGACTGAGTGCTTTGTTTTTAGGATCATTTTCTCAGGGAAGAGGGAGTAGTGAGTTAGCTGGCTCATCATCTGAAATATCTGGAGATGCAGCGTGTAGCAGAAAGTAACAAAAAGTTAAAGTTGGTTTTAAAAAGTGTGTAGTAACCAATGTCCAGGAAATGACTCCATGCCAGGCACAGATTCATCAAGGCACTTTACATGTATTTCTCATTGATTTCTCATGGTAATGAGGCAGATACTATTGTTAGCCACTCTTAACATATGAGGAAGAGGAAGTGGAGGCAGAGTAGAGGGTAAGTAACTCGCCCAATATGGACTGATTCCATATGTTGAAGCCCTAGCTCCCCCCCCCCCCCCCCGCCGCCATGTGACTGCATTTGGAGATAGGGCTTTTAGGAAGTAATCTAGGTTAAGTGAGGTCATAAGAGTGAAGTCCTAATCCCATAGGGCTGGCGCCCTCATAACAAGAGGAGGACACCAGACAGCTCTGTCTGCCACGTGAGAACAGAGAGAAGGCAGCTGGCCATGTGCAAGCCAGGAACAAAAATCTCACCAGATACTAACCCTGCCAGCAACTTGATCTTGAACTTCCAGCTTCCAGAACTGTGAGAAAATAACTTTCTGTTGTTTAAGGCACCCAGTCTGTGGTGTGCTATTATGGCAGCCTGAGCTAATACATTGCTCAAAGTAGGTCAAGAGCAACACTGGGAATGAGACCCAGGCAGTCAGGCTCCAGACTCTACTCTTCAACTGTTTCATACTACTGCCTCTGTGGAGTCTTCTCACTAACCAGGAGATAAAAAAATCTCCAGTTCCAACTCCAACTCTGTTCTCAATAGAAGTTTTTCTTTCACTGCTTACAGCTATGGGACGCTGAGCTCTTCCCTGAACTTCTCTATGCTTCTATCTGTAAATGGGGAAAAAATGATCTCTATCAGAATAGACCAAATGAGGCAACATATATGCAACTGTAAATCACAATACAAATGGTCCTGTGTTAGTAATCAAAACAGTATGGTACTGGCACAAAAAATAGACACAGAGATGAATGGAACAGAATAGAAAACCCAGAAATAAACCCACAATTATATGGCCAATTAATCTTCGACAAAGGAAGAAAGAACATGCAATGAGTAAGACCGTCTCTCAAATGGTGCTGGCAAAACTGGAGAGCAACTCGCAAAAGAAGGAAACTGGACCACTTTCTTACACCATACACAAAAATAAACTCAAAATGGATTGAGGACCTAAATGTGAGACCTGATACCATAAAAATCCTAGAAGAGAGCATAGGCAGCAATTTCTCTGACATCAACTGTAGCAACATTTTTTCTAGATATGTCTCCTGAGGCAAGAGAAATAAAAGCAGAAATAAACTATTAAGACTATGTCAAAATAAAAAGCTTCTGCACAGCAAAGGAAATAATCAGCAAAACTACTGAATGGGAGAAGATATTTGCAAGTGACATATCCAATAAAGGGTTAGTATCCAAAATATATAGGGGTGCCTGGGTGGCTCAGTCTGTTAAGTGTCCAACTTCAGCTCAGGTCAGGATCTCGTGGTTTGTGGGTTCGAGCCCCTGCATTGGGATCTGTGCAAAGAGCTCAAAGCCTGGGGCCTGCTTCAGGTTCTGTGTCTGCCTCTCTCTCTGCCTCTCCCCCACTCACCCTCTCTCTCTCTCTCTCTCTCTCTCTCTCTCTCTCTCTCTCAAAAATAAAATAATCATTAAAGAAAACATGCCAAAATATATAAAGAACTGGTACGACTCAACACCTAAAAAACAAATAATCCAATTTAAAAATGGGCAGAATAGGGGCACCTGGGTGGCTCAGTTGGTTGAGCGCCCGACTTCCGCTTAGGTCATAATCTTGCAGCTCATGAGTTCAAGCCCCGCATCAGGCTCACTGGTGTCAGCCTGTAAGCACAGAGCCCACTTTGGATCCTCTGTCCCCCTCTCTCTGCCCCTTCCCCACTTGCGCTCTCCCAAAAATAATAAAATCTTTTTAAAAAATAAAAAATAAAAATGGGCAGAATACATGAACAGACATTTCTTCAAAGAAGTCATCCAGATAGAAAATAGACACATGAAAAGATGCTCATCATCACTCATCATCAGGGAAATGCAAATCAAAACTGCAATGGAATACCACCTCATACCTGTCAGAATGGCTAAAATTAAAAACACAAGAAACAACAGGTGTTGGTGAGGATGTGGTGGAAGGGGAACCCTCGTATGCTGTTGGTGGGAATGCAAACTGGTACAGCCACTGTGGAAAATAGTATGGAGATTCTTCAAAAAATTAAAAATAGAACTACCCTATGATCCAGTAATTCCACTATTGGGTGGAAAAAGATGCAAAAAATGAATTCAAAAGAATATATGTATCCCTAAGTTTATTGCAGCATTATTTCCAATAGCCAAATTATGGAAGCAGCCCAAGTGCCCATTGATTGATGAATGGATAAAGAAGATGTGGTATATTACACAATGGAATATTATTCAGCCATAAAAAAGAATGAAATCTTGCCACTTGCAAACCATGGGTTGAACTAGAGAGTATAATGTTAAGTGAAATAAGTCAAAGAAAGACAATACCATATGATTTCATGCATGTGGAATTTAAGAAACAAACAACAAAAAAACACAAGCAAAGGCGGAAAGAGAGAGACAAACCAAGAAACAGACTTTTAACTATAGAGAACAAACTGATGGTTACCAGAGGGGAGGTGTGAGGGGAATGGGTGAAACAGGTGATGAGGATTAAAGAGTACACTAAAAAAAATAAGTAAGTAAATAAAAAGCCCTGTGTTATGAAGGATAATGGCTTAAAAACTATTTGTCATGACAGAATCATTTCTGAGGGGCACCAGGGTGGCTCAGTCAGTTAAGTGTCTGACTCAGTTTTGGCTCAGGTCATGATCTCATGTGCTCACAGTGAAGAGCTGTTTGGTATTCTCTGTCTCTCTCTCTCTCTCTGCCACTCCCTCAACTGCTCTCTCTCTCTTTCTCTCAAAATAAATAAATAAACATTAAAAAAAAAAAGAATCATTTTTGATAGGAAAGCCCACAGAATCTCAGGGCTTTCTGGCTAAATGTCTAAGGAAAAACCATTGAAATGGGAGCTGGGGGAATGAGACTCAGAAGCAGAATGTGTACCTGAAAGAAACATAATACTATCTTCTCTTACTTTCTCAACCATGAACCTTTCGCTTTCACACCTGTGTAAGATGTTGGTAGAAATCATGAGACCATTTATTACAGGTTAAATTCAATTCATTTAATCAAATCAAATAAATATTGAGTACCTGCTGCAACTATGTTCTATATATTGTGGGGAATGGAAAGTAAGCCACAGTTACTGCCTTCTAAAAGCCTATAATCTAATAAAAGCAAAAACTATTAAAGAAACGAATGCAGCATGGTGGGAAAAAATTCTGGGTTTAGAGGGTCAGAAGACAGGTACAAGTGCTTTGTCCACACTATTCCTTTTTCCTGGACCATTTCCCATGTGTCCCTCCCTACCAGCCACCATCACCTTTTGACTCATCATCCTTTGGATCTCAAGAAAGACGTCAGGCTTTCTTGACTTGGTCAGAACCCTATTTTATAATCCTACTATGACCATGAACCTTTCCTAAGTAGCACTTCTAGCAGTTGGATGTTTGCATTTATTTGTGTAGTGATCTAATGAATTTCATGAGGTCAAGAACTCTGATTTTACTAATTATTATATCCCACCCCCTGTCCATGAGCTACCACTGTGGCTGGCATACAACCTGTGCTCATCAAATTTATGAAGGAGGGAGGGAGGGAGAGAAGGAGAGAGGGAAAGTCCGACGGAGATTTACTAGGCTTAATAGCCTGCAAAGGTGGGCTCTATACCCTCATCTGTAAAATAGAGATAGATGATAATGCCCATTTCCCAGAGTTGTTATGGGAATTCTATGAAACTGTCAGTGAGATGCTGTTTTATAAAATGTGAAATGAATAGCATTTTAATACAAGGCAGATTGCAAAAAGCATTATAGCAGCCTGAGGTGAAAATATGGAGCTAAAAGAGAATGAAAGAAAGGTAATTAATTCCCTCCAGAATTGAGGCAGAGAATAGATCAATGATGGAAAAGGTGGTAGATGGCTGAGGAATGAGTAGATTTTAATAAATAGAGGTAGAACACCTACTTTCTATACTCTATAGAAAGTGCATGTGTGTGTGAGTGCATGTGTGTGTGTGTGTGTGCATGCATGTATGAGTTGACTCCTCACCAGAAACGTGGAGTCCCACTTGCTTTGCTCATAGCTGTATTCCCAGTACCTGTAACAATGTCTGGCACATGATTGGTTCTCAGGAAGTGTTTACTGAATGAATGAATAATTGAATGAATGAAGAGGATAGAGAATATCAGAAGAAATGTTCCGAGTAAAAGCATAAACAAAATGTGTCTGGCTCCCTTAGAAAATGGTGTTGATGTGAGGCACATGGGCTTGGAGAGACGAGGCTACACAGGAGGAGGGAGAGATGAGGAAGGGATCCAGAACATGAGAACACAAGCACTGGGAGCTGATGGGCATCCTGGCAGGCTGGTGGGACGTGGGATGCATTTGCATGGCTGATTTGCAGAGTTTCTCAGTTTTCTAACTAAAGCCCCTAGCCCTGACATCTTTAGAGGGAACTGAAGGGAAAATGCTCCCCATTTACAACACCCTGACTCAGCCTAGTAACCAATCATCATTTTCTCCTCTGCACATTATGAGTCTTTGACAACATGTGACAAAGGAAAAAACTACATCTGTAATTATAACAAAGATGAAAACTATGGAAATCATCAGGAGCATCTGAATTCAAAACACCAATGAGTGTAAATTATGATATTTGCATAGAAATGTGGTAACCCTACAGATATTGGTTAAAATTCAGAAGTAGATGAATAATGAATAAAATGCCAGTTTTAAATTATAAAATAAAAGTGCAATTACTCTTACCTTTTTGGAAAAATCTCACCCTTAGACGTGCTTAATGAGAGATGGGGAACTGGAAATAAACTGAGTGCCAAGGACTTTCAGTCAGTACATCACGTCCCCCCTCTTTTTTTTTTAATTTTAAGAAATGACTACCTAATCAGTATCTGTGATAATGATCTGTAATCTTACCAGTGTGAGATTGATGATAAATACCAAGTACTGATTTTTTAATAACATGGAAAATAAATATACAACACATTTTCAGGTAGGAGTCTTCTTAGTCGTCCTTAATGCGAAGTTCTTACGGTCCAGCTATAGTAATACAATTCAAGTAAAAATGTTTAAGGTGTCATTTTAATGCAAATAACCTAGCTGCACACTTATAAACTATTGGTGCCCAAAGCTCATTTTTATCTAAGGCTCAAATAGTAAGAATGTTTGATATAATTGAGTTCTTGTCTAATTACATAAAGACTAATTTAGAACCTCATTTATTTGGAGAGTCTCTCGCACAGCAAATCCATTTAAAATGACACATGAGAGGAGGTAATTAAAAATTAAAGTTGAAATCAAGATGAAAAAGGCAAGATTGAAGCTGGTTTCCACGGCTTTGATTAGTTGTGGAGGGCAGTTGAATGGGGGAGGGGTTTAAAAGGCTTTGAAAGAGACAAAGGAAGAGGAGGAGGGGGAGGGCACACAGCTCCCTAAGGCACCAGAGCTTTGTAAAATTTTTCCAATATATATCCAGTTATGAAGTGGATCACATGCAACCAGGAAAGGTGACGTTATTGAGCATGGATGAATATTGAGGATTCCCAGGCACTGGACCTGTTCCCCAAGTTTCCTGTCCTGGAAAGGAATGCTCCTTGCTAATAAGGGGAGGACACAGCATCCAGAGAAGCAGGGCAGCTTACATGTGGCACCTGCCTGTAGCATGCTCTTCTGTACAGCAAGATCTCGGAGCTGCTTCAGCAATAATACACACACATAATCAAAATGGTCTGATCATGTATTTTATAGTTTGCAAAGGGCTTTTACATACATAATCTCACTTCCTCCTCACACCAACTCAGGAAAGAACAAGTACTTTCACTAAGCCTATTTCACAAGTGGAGAAATTGAGGTCCTGAAAGGTTAGGTAACACATCTGAAGTGTAACACATCCAAGGTGCTAGGACTAGAGGTCAAACGCCTTGACTCCAAATCCCAAACTGCATCATTACCTGCTGGTTGACACTTGATTTTTTTTTTTAATTTTTAATTTTATTTTATTAAAAAAATTTTTTTATTACGTTTCTTTATTTTTGAGAGGCAGAGAGAGACAGAACATGAGCGGGGGAGGGGCAGAGAGAGAGGGAGACACAGAATCCGAAGTAGGCTCCAGGCTCTGAGCTGTCAGCCCAGAGCCCCACGTGGGGCTCAAACCCACGAACTGTGAGATCATGACCTGAGCCAAGTTGGACACTCAACCGACTGAGCCACCCAGGCACTCCTTTAATTTTATTTTAAAGAGAGAGAGGGGTGCCTGGTGGCTTAGTAGGTTAAGCATCTGACCCTTGATTTTGTCTCAGGTCATGATCGAGCCCATAACGTTGGGATCATGACCTGAGCCAAAATCAAGAGTTAGATGCTCAACTGACTGAGCCACCCAGACGGCCTGACACTTATTTTTATTTCTAACATTCTTACTAGATCTTTCTTTCTCTTTTCTCCTCCTTCATTTTCCTTTTACCAACCGTACTCTCCGTTTCTTTCATTTTCCTCCCTTCCCTTGCCATTTTCTTGCTCATTTCCTCCCATTCGTATTTGTGCCTTGACTCTGCCAGCAATCTCAGAGGCTGCAGCTCAGCCAACCAGACATTCTCACATCTGAACAGTCTGGTGGTGCACTCAGAAAGGCAGAAAACTTTTCTGTGTCTGAGGTTGTTTCCACTGCTGCAAGGTCATTGCCCCCTGATAACCAGAGTGGAACTTGGGTGGCGGTACCTCAGCTATCACCTGTATTGTGGTTATAAGACTCACTGCTATCCTCTCCTCTTGCTGCATTAAATAGAGTATTTATCTATCTCTATCTCTATCTCTATCTCTATCTCTATCTCTATCTCTATCTACACAAAAGTTAACAGCCCAGCAGAAGTTGCCTTATCAAGAATTTTGTTGTCATTCTGGGTCATTTAGGTTGATGCATTGTTAGAAACACTCACTAAAAGTCAGCCAGAAAAGTCAGCACAGTGTCCTCTGTGAGACTGTACTTTGACTCCCACCAATAGGAATATCTACTTCCACTTGTCAGCTACCACATCTTTATGGAATCCCTACCACATGCAGGAATTCAGGATGTAGCGGGTGGCAAGCTGGAAATGATCTCTTCCCTTGTGAAGCTGACAGTCCAGCAGGAACAGGAATGACACACGTTGCCTAAGTGTAATGAGTGCCAGGAGGAATTGTTAGCTGAGCAAATTCAGGGAAACTCACCTAATACCAGGACCTTGAATTAGCAGAGAGAGACAATGAGCTCAGGACAAGATGGTTGCATTTTTTACCCGAGCATATCTGCAGGATGCGACACGACCATGGCTCTTCCCCATGTCTCCTGGTCCCTTCCTGCAGAGTTGTTCCAGGGGCACTAGGATAGGTATGACACATCAGGACAGGGGAAAGGAGCCATGTGAATCTTGCAGTGTGTAGCTTACTCAGCTACCTCACATTACCCATTGTTTGTACCTATTAAGATGGTTATTCAGGTTGTAATATTCATAAAACTCACAAGTTTAAAAGGAATGCCCTGTGAAGTCGGCCTTTTTAATGAGATCCCACCATACATAAATTATTGAGTTCTTGGTAAATAAAACGTAAGGCTGTGATGGAACTTGCCGTGTGCACATCTCCTCACAGCCATCCTGTAACGAGATGTCCAGGAAAAGAAAGGGCCGCCAAGTACAAAGCCAGATACACACTTACTGTTGTCCTCAGCAACACGACATCTGCCTCTTGCAAGGAACACGGGACGCAGTTTGCCCACACGTGCCAAGCAGGTCTCCAGTAAAACACCAAGGGGAGGATCCCAAATGAGAAGATGGATCCAGCAAGACAGAGGGTTTTCCGGCAGCCTTGAGTCCGGTAGCCAAATAGCTCCTGGGGAAGAACCAAAGTGAGCCCAAATATTGGTTACGCACAATAAACAGCAAATGAACCAATTGGGATTTTGGTATAAAACTGGGGCAGAGACTGAAGTAGTTGAGGAGAGACTGAGAACATGGAGAAGGATCCCTGACAAAGGAACACAGGATCACAAGCCTCCAGGAAGTCGCCATCAAACTGTGAAACTCCCTTTCTATAATTTGAGCACCTGACTACCCTGTGTCACGCACAATGCTAGATGATATGTTATCTTGTTTAAGTCTTGCCAGCAGCCCCTGAATGGGATAAGATTACCCTCATTCATAAATGATGAGGCTGAGCTCAGAAAGACCTGGCCAAGGCCACCGAGCTAGGAAGTTCTGCTTCCAAGATTCAAACCCAGGTCTGATCCACAGCCTTGACAGGCATGACCATGAGCCTTGTGACAGGAGGACCAGATGACCGCAGCAACGGATGATTCCCTTGGCTGGGACCAGCAACTCCACGGGCAGGACAGAAACGAGCCTTGAGTATAGTCTCAGGATGTGATCAAAGTGTTTGACCCACAAGAGGAGGAATAACTAAGTGTCAAGTGGCTGTCAGGTGTTTGGGGTGGAGCTGTGCATTACCACCCTCCTCTCTTATTCAGTAGCAAAAAGAATTTTAGAGAGTTGGGGAAAATCCATAGAAACAACATGGGTTATTGAGCTCTTGCCATGAGCTGGGAGGGGATATGAGGCCCTGGATGATACAAATATGAACAAGAGTCTTATACCTCTAAAAAAGTTATAATCTGGACAAACTTCCTCCTTTCAAGTAGAGCCTGGGACAGAATGGAAAACCAACCATCTGAAGTTTATGGCTTCAGTCCCACAGTTACATCACACAAAGTCATAGGTATACTTTGCGCTGATTATCATGGCCAAAAGTGTTGAGCATCTTGGTTAGCAGCACATTCTCTGGACCAAGGCACATTGGATTCAAAACCTAACTCTGCCACTTACTCGGTGTGACCTTGAGCAAGTTATTTAACCTCTGTGTTCCTCAGTTTGCCATCCGTAAGATGGGGGCGGTGATCATACCCACTTCCCAGGGCTGTGGTGAAAATTAAATGGGTTACTAGGGGTAAGTGCTTATGTAAGCATTTACTGCTGCTGCTGCTTATGCTGCTGCTGCTGCTGCTACCATCTGACCATCTGCCCAGAAGTAGACCCGAAATTCTACCCCTTAGTCTATTGGCATTTAGATCTAAGGATTCCTAGTGTCAATGGCTCTGCCCCTGCTCAGATTGCCTGTTAGGATAACAAGGATGCTGGAACTTGCAACTTTAAATCAGCCATCTTCTCTGACTCATCTGATAGAGATTGCATTCTCAGAAAAGATTGCATTATCAGATCGTTGGCTGAAAGCTGCTTTCATGTGTAATTTTCGGGTGCCTTCCTCTTATTAGCAAGCAGCGAATGCAGGTGCTGGCTGACTGCCTTAGGTATTGTCCACATTTGGCATGCCTTTGATGAAACATTCACATTAACTCAGAAACATAAGCTCTTGGCTGATTTTGCAAACTAGAATGTCTATCTTGATATGAATCCTCTTTTGTCCCAAACTCCAGCTTTTGCTCTCCAACTGCCAAGTCTGGAATCGTTCTGTCCCCTCATGATTCCTGAAGCAATGCTTCTTTGAGCTCACACTGAGCAGGATCCCAATCCTAAATCCCATACCTGTCCTAAATCCATCCCATCTAATTTTCCCATGTACTTTTTTATGTTCCTATACTTTGGAATAGGTCAACTTTCTACCCAATGACCCAGAAATTGTATCATATTTTATGAAGGCTACATTTAAAAGCCTCTTTATATTGTCAGTCAATTGAGCTACCCCCTCCATGTAATATGTCTGAGTTACGGCAATTCTAGAAGCACAAATCTCCCTGTTAGCATGCATTCTTTTACAGGCTATGCAATGAGAGCCCTCTATAGTTTCCAAAGTAAATTCATGTTCATTATCAAAATAATGTAAGCAGGAATTATTATCTTCAATTTCCAGCTAAGAAAACTGAAGTTTAAAGTTATATGTAATAGATATTATTAGCAACTATTATTGGTAACAATGGCAGGAGCTAACATTTTCTGAGTACTTCAAAGTCCATCACAAAGCACTTTCCACCTACTCTCCCATTTAGTTGAAAAAGAAGACAAAATAAGTTTCTCAAAGCGGTAAAGTTCATCAGTAACTCAAAACTAGACCTCCAGTCTAGACCTTTGCAGCATGGGAGGATAATGTAAGTTGGTCATTGCCATTCTAAGGACCTTTTTCACTCTGTCTTGAATTCCAGTTCAATTTAAATAAATAATTTTTAAGGGTCCACCAAAGAGCAGACATGTGCTACACACAGAGATGAATAAGACAATGACTCTACGGGTGCCTGGGTGGCTCAGTCAGTTAAGCAACTGGCTTCGGCTCAGGTCATGATCTCACAGTTCGTGGGTTCGAGCCCCACATCGGGCTCTGTGCTGACAGCTCAGAGCCTGGAGCCTGCTTCCGATTCTGTGTCTCCCTCTCTCTCTGCCCCTCCCCCACTTGTGCTCTGTTTCTCTCTCTCAAAAATAAAATGTAAAAAAAAAAATGTAAAAAAAAAAAAAAGACAATGATTCTACTACCAAGGAGGTCATTAGCTTAATGGGAAGAGAGTCACATAAATGATAAGAACAAACAAGGTTAGAGCAATAAAAGGGTTATATAGAGGGATAACTATATAAATTGTCCTCTGAATTGGGTGCTATTAATAAGAACACTGGAACAGCAGAACAGAAGTAGACAGTCAGGCCAGGTGAGTATCCCCTAGTTATACCAGAGTGTTGCTTTATTTTTGTTTATTTTTTTACTTGAGAGAGAGAGCATGCAAGCAGGAAAAAGTGGTAGAGGGAGAGAGAGAAAGAGAGAGAGAGAGAGAGAGAGAGAGAGAATCCAAAGGAAGCTCCATACTATCAGCACAGAGCCCAATATGGGGTTTGATCCCATGACCCTGGAATCATGACATGAGCGGAAATCAGGAGTCGGATGCTCAACTGACTGAGCCACCCAGGTACCCCTAGAGCATTGCTTTAAAAGCTTACCTGCTCTCAGTTCTGTGGACACTACAAGATCAGTTCATAGCTCATGGCCAATAATCCATTGGTAGTAGAAAGGCTGGAATAATGTGGACAAGGAGTGTTCAATTATTGCTTACTAAAGTGAGTTGAGAGGTGGGAGGGAGGGGAGGGTGGGTGATGGGTATTGAGGAGGGCACCTTTTGGGATGAACACTGGGTGTTGTATGGAAACCAATTTGACAATAAATTCATATATTGAAAAAAAATAAAGTGAGTTGAATTGTACTGACTTGAGTTGTACTGACTGCAAATTACATTAAAGGGACATTAACAGATACTGGCTTAAAAAATGCAAAAATTAGCATGGTACTGTTTTTTATGATCCCGTAGCGGTTTATTTCCTATGCCATGGAGTGCCTTCCATGTCCCTGAAAATGCTTGAGGGAACCATCCCTGCCACTCTGCACTCCCCCACCCTTACCTCCTACAAAGGGAATCAATCAGCCAAAAAAAAAAAAAAAAAGAATATTGAGAAAATGTCAAAAGACTATTACACTCATGGCAGTCAAGATGCATTATGAAATAGCACATTGTCCCTTTCTTCCTCTCCCTTTCTACCCGCAGATTCTTCTGTTCTCTCTGTCCCTGAAGATCTAGGTCTTTTGCATTCCTACGGGCTTAAACTTTGGCTTCCAAGTGTCCAGATCTTCTTCCCTGCAGAACCCCTATACTCAAAAAGTCAAACTTATGCTCCCCAAAGCAATGATTTCAACTACCTCAGCCAACAGAACCCCTTAAAAATCTATAGACCCTGTCCCCAGAAAAATACACACAGATGCATATAAATAATCTTCTCCAAATAGATTCAGGGAGTTCCCACAGTCTGGATAAAACCTGACCTACAAGGTTTATAAGGCTAAATCAAGACTGATCTTTCCAGAGGTTATACTCTGTACTTGTACTTAGGGTTTGACACTAGGTGAGCACTTAATGATTGTAGAGATGTGAAGACAATACTCCTGGAAATGCACACGAGAGGGTGATGAGAGCAGGACATTGGCTGACTTCAAGAAGCCTTGTAGGGTAATGTCATCATCTGGGGGCTCACCAGGTCCTGAGAGTGGCTCTAAGCCCTCTAGTCCCAGAGACTGCTAGCAGAACACCTCTCTCCAGGAAGATTCAAGTTCACCACGTCCCAGAAATTGGTTGGAATGGGAGAATGAGATGTATGTGACAGTCACACGACGAGATGAATATGTGGGTAGGTATTAAGACTTTGTTCTCTTCCCAACACCACCATTTTCAGTGTGATTGTCCCGCCAGGGGAGCCGTATGCCAGCACAGTGCTTAAAACGGGCTAAGGACTCTTCTCTGACCATCTCCCATCCTTACTGACATGCCTTCTTTGAACATATTAATTAATTCAATCAAATTACACTCAAATCCCATTAGCCTGGGAGCCATTTATTCTCTTTAAGACAATTTTGCATTTCTTTACTGGCTTCATTAAATATTTGAAAGTGTAAGTGATTTTTTTTATCTCCCTTAAGATAATCTTTTTCCCTTATTTCCAAATTTGGGATGTGAAGAGAATGTTTCACTGTAATTTTCATGCAACTACAACAAACTATGCTACATGAATGCAATTTACATCACTGCTTATCCCAACCACCAACCCTACCCTATTCCAGTTTCACCTCAGTAGTTTCTTGCTTGACACCCTTTCATGCAGAAGAATGACTTCCCCAGGCTCCCCTAAGTTCATTTGACTTCTAGATTGAAGCGAGATGCTCTCAACCTGAATTGACCTAATCTGGAAATCTTAAACTGGAGGCTCAAGAAGAATGGCCTGTCGACAGGTTTCTCGCCAGCCTGGTAAACATTTCTTAAAACTTTATGTTAGTCCCCCAGTCACTTTCACATAAAAATTCTGACTTCTATCTTTTCTTTAAAATAAATCAGAAATTGGGGCGCCTGGGTGGCTCAGTCAGTTAAGTGACCAACTTCAGCTCAGGTCATGATCTCGCGGTCTGTGGGTTCGAACCCCGCATCAGGCTCTGTGCTGACAGCTCAGAGCGTGGAGCCTGCTTCCGATTCTGTGTCTCCCTCTCTCTCTGCCCCTCCCCTGCTCCTGCTCTGTCTTTCTTTCCTTCAAAAATAAACAAACATTAAAAAAATTTTTTTAATAAATCAGAAATTGTGACAGCACTGTACCCACATTGTACCCAGCACTGGAAGAATCAGCTGGAGAGCACCAAACAACCCAGGAACTATCCCAACACCATCCAGTGGGAGACAGGGTAAGGCACTGCAGCACATTCATACAATGGGATCTTACACAGCACTTCAGACAAATCAACTCCAGCAACACCCCACAGTATGGCTGACTCCCAGTGACATAACTAGGAAGTGACAAAAGTCAGTGCAAACAATTACATCAGTAAAAAGAACATTTTTTAAAAGTTAAAAGCAATGAAATTCAAATGTATTTTCGGGATACACTTAAATAAAAGAAAGTTACATCGAAAGGGAAGTGAGGAATTGATGAAGACATGATATAGGACAATGGTTACCCCTACTGAGGCAAGGTGGGGCCACATTGTGCAATGTAGACTATCATCAAGGTCCTAGCTTTGTTGGGGTGATGGGGTCATCATGTTATTATAAAGAACCGATGGAAAGGCTGAGATAACACAACACAACATAGACAAGTAATGAGAGGGTCTTGGACCATGGTCCCTGCCATGTTTTCTCCTTTCCCCAATACTGAGACCATGTGTCAGATTCACTTCTCATCTCCTACTGGGCCTGCTCATCTGAGCTACAACCTCACCCTGTAGGCCAGTGATTCTCAACTAGGAGTGATTCTGTCCCCAGGTGACATTTAGCAATAGCTGGAGAGCTTTTTGGTCACTCTCAACTGAGTGAGAGGTGCTACTGACACCTCTCAATATTCCAGGAATATTGTTAAATATCCCACAATGCAGTTGACATCCTACAATGCAGAGGACACCGTTGCCCCTCAACCTCCACAGCAAAAACTTTTCTGGCCTCAAACAATGCTGAGGTTGATAAACCACATAGGTATTTGAGTTCCCCCCACCTAACTAACCTAAGCAGGTCTCTAGGTCCCAGTACCTACCATGTCCTCCTCAGCACCCAGAGGAGAGCCAGAGGATTTTGATACTGAAATCGATGGTAAAGAAGGATTTGCAATTCATGCCAAGTGGTCACTCAAGACCCATAATGGACTCAGCAGCCCATTTGCAGATGAGGAAACTGAGGTGCTAAGAGAGAATGCAAATTGCCCTTGTGGTCGGCACCTGCCACCCTCCCCAAACAGAGCCACTCTCCCGCCGCCTCATTCTGTGCTGCCATGCCAGCCACAGTCACAGAGCCCTTTCCTGCCTCAGGGTCTTCCCATGGCTGGCTACCCCTCATCTGTTTAAGCCTCCTTTAAGTGTGTCCGTCTCAGAGGGGCAGTAGCTAATGTCCTGTATAAGCCCCTGATCTCACCCACCCTTTATATATATATATATATATATATATTTTTTTTTTTTACCATTTTCACAATGCGTACTTGGAATTTTTTGCTTGCTTCTCTAACTCCCTCCTTTCCAGCTCCCACAAAATTTTGAGTTCTATCAGTTTAGGATCCTTTTCAGTTTGTCTCCTCCAGTATGGTTTACCCAGCATCTGGCACATTATCTGCATGTAGTAGGCACTCAGTAAATACATGCTAAATGGATGAATAAGTGAGTGATTGTGCTAAAGGAAAGAGGGAAGGAAGGAAGGAAGGTCTGGAAGGTAATGAACCCTTACTCTTCTTGTTCCTAGCCCAAGTTTAACTGTAGCCTCTTCTCTGACCCTTTAAAAATTAAACCATTCCATGGTGGGGGGCATAGAGGGGAGAGGAGGAATCATAAACAACCCCAAGATACTGCCCTGCTTTTTGTCATTAGGAAATGTTAACTAGTTTCACTTGCATTACACTCACATCAATCTCTAAGGCTGGCTTTCTTAAACAAGTGCTTTCAGGGGAACCTGGGTGGCTCAGTCCCTTAGGCACCCAACTTCCGAGGCTCAGGTCATGATCTCAAGGTTTGTGAGTTTGAGCCCCTCATTGGGCTCTGTGCTGACAGCTGGGAACCTGGAACCTGCTTTGGATTCTGTGTCTCCATCTCTCTCTCTGCTCCTCCCCTGCTCATGTTCTCTCTCTCTCTCTCAAAAATAAATAAACATTAAAAAAATAAAATAAACAAGTGCTTTCATTTTTCTTTTTCCATCTTATTATCTGTCTCTGGGGGTTGAAAAGATGCTAAAGATAAGACTGAGTTTTACAGACTCCTTACCTTCCACAGAGGCAACCAACATCTTGGGGTGTGAACAACAAACTGATTTGGGCATCTGCTGCCCAGGCTTCTGCTCTGGACCAAAAGGTGTGTGCACAATTACCTGTGAGTGAGCTATGATAATTTCACAGGTTTGGAAATTACTTTACAAAAAAAATTATTTTAGAAATAGATAGAGATATCACTATACTAACTAAAAAAATGACTTTAGAAATAAAGAAAGATATCACTACTTAAGAGCTGAGTCACATTTTCCATTAACAATGTTGACATCCATTGAATCATGGCAAGCGTGAGCCTTGAGGCGACCCTTTGGGGATCTAAGTGACCTGGCTGCCATTCACTGTCCTCTGACAGACAGCTGGAATGTCAATTTCATTCCCAGCTCTGGAATCTCACTTCTCCCTCATTCCTAGTTTTGGAATGTCATCTCTCTTGCCAATGACTCCCAGTTCTCTTGCCAAAGCATTACCTCACACAACTGCTATGGCACACAGTGGAATGACTCCTGTGTTAGGTGTCAGGCCCCAGAATGGAGGAACTCATCATAGAAATGTTTAGCTGCTACCTCCCAGCATAAAGCCTTCAAGTGTCTTTGCTCAAGTTCAACTCAAATTGCCTACCATGTCTAAGGCCATGGGTAAAGTAGGTCTGCTGAGTATAAATTCCCCACCCTCCAGGGGCTGACAAGGGAGATAATTAATTAAATCAATTAATAATTAATTAATTAAAATATACCTCTGAGCAGAAAACATTAAGCGCCATCTGAAAAACACTGGGAGAAAAATGCCATGAGGTTCAAGTGGTAAGGCAATCCCACTAAGATGATAATTAAGAAGTCATTCCAGGACCTTTGTTCCTTGAGGTTGGACTTGGAGAGAATTGTTGGAATTTCAATACTCAGGAAAGGAGGGTAGGAGAAGAGGCATTCCATGTGGAGGAACCAGCCTTGAGCAAAAGATACGGAGTGTGAAAACAGGGAGTCTATTTCAGGACAAGATGTTAGTTTAAGGTGTAACAAGTCAGTGTACTGTGGGGTTACAATTAACCTAGTCATGTCAGGCCAGATAATTCACTTTGGGATGGGACTCTGGGAATCAGGGATGTGTATTCCACTCCAGCTAGCTGGTGGCCAAAAGTTGCTGAACACTTAAAATCTACACCTCCATTTTTGCCCCTCCCCAACCATCAAGTGGACCTCTCCTGGCTTCCCTAAAAGGGGGTGTCCTCAGGCCAAGTCAGGGGAAGAGGCTGCTGCCCATGGCCTTTCTAGCTGGGCAGCAATCTGGTTACGGAAACAAAAAGAACAGACATGTGTGGGACATCAGTGTCCTTCAGCTAATCAGGGTTTCTTCTTCTCAGCCCAGGATGCTGCCAGCCTGGGTTGTGGAAACTCCTCTTTGTGACACCAGTTGGCTGGCAGAAAAGCAAAGTGTTCCAGCCATCAGTGGCAGACAGGGTGGTAACAACCTGCCCCGTCAATAATTGTCCACCTTGCGTGGCTGAAGCTCATGAAAACATAGTTTGTGTAAATAATTTATATTATGTCCCAGTCACCCTAAATATATATTTTTCCACATTCTGATTTTTAAACATTTTTTTAAAAGTTTATTTCAATTTATCTTGATAGAGAGCATGAGGGGAGGGATGGAGAGAGACAGAGACAGAATACCAAGTAGTCTCCGCGCTGTCAGTGAAAAGCCCAATGCAGGGCTGGAACTCACAAACCATGAGATCATGACCCAAACTGAAATCAAGAGTTGGACACAGACTGAGCCTCCCCAGGCACCCCCGCATTCTGATTTAATCATCAAAACTCTATAACAAAGTTAATTTCAGCGGTGGGAGAGAAATAAGGAAGGCAAGGTTCAAAGAAGTTAAAGAATGTACCTTTCGTCAGCCTTCTGATAGATAACAGAGTTAGGTCCTTCTTACTTAACATGGCCCCCTCCCCCACCCCACCACGCTCCCCCCGCCCCTCCAGGCTGCTCCTCAGCTGTCTGACATCGTCATCTGGCAGGTGTCATGGGGGACAGGGCTTAACTCTTGCTAATTGCTCACATTTGAGCTATTTGACATAATTGAGGTGCTGCTCAGACACGTTCTTAGGTTCCCCTCAAACAGGTTTTCACAAGCTTCAAACTGCGGAGAGAGGGGAACTAGGCAAGAGGGACTCCACCCAGCAACCAGATGGTGGTTTCTGCCAGCAACATCCTAATATCTTGGGCAAGAGGCATATTCTAGGTTCTCGTGTGGTGCTCAAATTAAAATGTTTCTGGTGACACCTGAGTGACGTAAGACAAAGCACAGACAGGTCTGTATGTAGGGCTACCATCCTGTCAGGGCAGTCTACTCACTGAACAGTGTAAACACCCAAGACTGGGCAGAGCAGGGGAAAAAGCCATGTGTAAGAAGAACCAAATACTTGAAGTCAAGACCTGGCTTTGCCACTTACTAGTTTTATCATCTGGAAATCATTGTCCCACTTAAAAGTTAAGAACACTTATGCCTCCCTCACAAAACTGTTAGGACACTGAAATGGAATAGCAGTGGTTGGAAACATTATTCAAAACTAGGCTGTTGTTATTGTGAGGGCGATTAGACTTAAGGTTAATTGTTAAACCCTCAGGGGTGCCCCAACATATCTGGCCCCTCCTTATCATTGAGATTTTGGCTTCCTTGACCACATGGTCTCAGGAAGTCACCCAATCACTCTGTAGCACATCATCCTATTTAAAATTTTTTTTTTCAACGTTTATTTATTTTTGGGACAGAGAGAAACAGAGCATGAACGGGGGAGGGGCAGAGAGAGAGGGAAACACAGAATCGGAAACAGGCTCCAGGCTCTGAGCCATCAGCCCAGAGCCTGGTGCGGGGCTCGAACTCCCGGACTGCGAGATCGTGACCTGGCTGAAGTCAGACGCTTAACCGACTGCACCACCCAGGCGCCCCACATCATCCTATTTTAAACTTCCACAAGCCCTTTATCCCCATTTGATATTTTTATTTATTTTTTTTTGTCCTGGCAATATTCCACAAGAGCAGAACTTCTGTCTGTCTTTTTCATTGCGGGATCCCTGGCACAGAGTAGAACAGTTCCCAGCACATGATAGGCCCACAAATACTGTTTGAGTGCACAAATGGATCCAATTATATTGTAATTTCTTAGATTGGAATATTTTTAGACTGGTAAACAGAAAAGCCAAAAATGGTAATCATAGACTATTACAACTTGATGAATCACAGCAAACATCCAGTCAAATATTTTCAGGGAAGAAAGCTGAGGTTTTTTTTTTTTTTTTAAATGTTTATTTATTTTGAGAGAGAGCACGAGGGTGAGAGGTGCAGAGAGAGAAGGAGAGACAGAATCCCAAGCAGGCTCCATGCTATTATTGCAGAGCCCAACTCTCTGTAAGATCATGACCCGTGAGATCATGACCTGAGCCGAAATCAAGAGTCAGATGCTTAACCAACTGAGTCACCTAGGTCCCTCAGGAAGCTGAGATCTTAAGAGACTTCTTAAACCAAGGCATATAGAAAGAGAGCCTAGGAAAAGCAATGATCTCCTTCCAAAGTCAGTCGGACTCCTACTCTTTGATCAATAGACAACTGATCTGGATAATAAATTATATTCCCAAGTATTGTTATATGTCTTTCTCCCCAGGTATGATTATTTGTCACTTACCATAAGATTTTAGAAAAGATCAGAGAGGACCCGATCCTGTATTTCTTTCACAATATGGAACTCCCACACCTCCAATGAAGCAAACTCTACTTCCTGGGGAAGGCTGTTCCATTTTCAGATAACCCTACTAATAATTACACCATGTGCCAGACATTGAGCTGGGGCCCAGGTGTACTCTGAGCTCCCTCCCACTTAACACACACGCCCCCACAAAACACTGCCCTTTCAACCAGAACAGCTCCGTTTCTACCTGTTCAAACAACATAAAATCAATATAAATATATTGATTGTATCTATATATACACATATATACATATATATCTACATATATATATATATGACTAAACAAGGGCCTGTGTAGATAAAAATCATTCTAGAAGCATTATATTACCTAGCTTTCTCATTGAGAGGGCCACTACTTTCCATGTAGTGGAAATGAACAGAAAGCATGTGAGAGAACAATGATTACCACCCGTTTTTATAATGAGGAACCCTTGCTTCACATTGTTGGTGAGAGAGAAATTGTCAAGACCTCTTTGGAAGGCACTTTGGCATCACATAGTATGGTTAAAGATATGCACACTGTGTGATCCAGCAGTTCTATATGTAAGTATCTTCTCTATAGATACTTGTGCACCTGTGTACCAAGAGACACAAACAAGGAAAATTCAAAGCTGGAAACAATCTAAAAGTCCACCAACAATAAAATTAACTTTTTAAAAAATATTTATTTATTTTTTAGAGAGAGAGTGTGAGCAGGGAACGGGCAGAGAGAGAAGGAGACACAGAATCCGAAGCAGGCTCCAGGCTCTGAGCTGCCAGCACAGAGCCCAACGCAGGGCTTGAACCTACGAACTGTAAAATCATGACCTTAGCCGAAGTCGGAAGCTTAAATGACTGAGCCACTCAAGCGCCCCCAAATTAACTTTTTAAAAAGTAAAGTCTGACAATGCTATATTCTGACACCCTGACAATGAATAAACTACAGTTTTGTGCAGCAACATGGATACATCTCACCAATATAATAAGCCGAAGAAGCAAAATACAAAAGAAGATGATCAGTATGATTTCAGTCATCTGAACCTTTAAAATACTGTTATGGGATGCAGACATAGTTAGAAAAAAACATTTTAAAAGTCAAGAAAATGATAATTATACAAGCCAGGTGAGAGGTTACTTCTGCATGGGGGTTGGAGGGACAACAGAGATGGGTCCTTGTTAGGGCAGACCCCAGGAGAATCTCTGGAGGGCTAGTGGTGTTCCATTTTCTGAGTCAGGCAACGGTCATATGGGTTTTGAATTATTATTAAAGTGGTTGTATATATTTTTTCACATTCATATGACATTTCAAAAAAAAAATGCCATACACTCTCAAATGACTGAGTTCTACTTTTGCTTATAGACATTACACCAATGCTTGTTGGACCCAAATCCCTTTTCCCTCTCTGGGCCTCAGTTTCTCCATCTGTCAGAGAGGGGTTTGGATTATATGATCTCCTGAATCCCTCTAAATTTGGATACCTGTAAGTACTGTAACAATAAGAACTTCCCCGATACTAAGTATGTGACAGCTTTCATTCCCCTCATAGGTGCCCCTCTAAGGTCATAAATTCCTTCTACGGAGATGCCTATTTCCACTTCAAAGCTGCCCACGTGGCCCTCACTCAAGCTCCCTCATTTGAAAGAAAAATAGAAGATGGTTTTTGTTGCACTATTTGTGCAGATTGGTGCCAAATACTGTGCAGACCACCTGCTGGAGAACTCAGCCCTCTGGGAAAGGGTGTGCGCCACGTGCAGGAAGCCCCATGCCTGGCTCGGAGAAAGGGGGCTACCATGTCACAGGGTGACTCCCTGGCCACTGCTCCAGATTCACCAACCGAGCAACAGCATTCCCCAGGGTGACAAGACAACTTGATTCATTTCCATAACTGGCAGTCAGAACTGAGCACAGCCTCGGGGAAGGTTTCTCGCGATTCAGTAAGAGGTCACCGTCAAGCTATGATGCATGATTCTGGTTTTGACTGACAGAAAAGGGACTTCCTAACCTGCTGAGGAATTTCAAGCAAATGGACAGATGTGGCAAAAGGCGAAATTAGGGTAAGTAATAGGGAAATGAGTAACTTGGTAAGAATGGAAAATTGTTTGGGAGAATAGTGGGACATAAAGGAGACCAGAATATCTACCTTTTTCTAATATCCTGGGATGTCACACCCAACTGATACAGAGTAATTCGGGACACTAAATGCTGGGCCAGATATTTGTGACATCGTCTTGGGAGGCGTTATGCTTTTATTAATACAGAAGCGGGGCTGGATCCCACAACCCTGGGATCATGACCTGAGCCGAAATTAAGGGTCAGATGTTTAACTGACTGAGCTGTCCAAGCAACCCCCCAAGCACACTTTAAAGATCAGAAAATAAAAATACCAATGAAAACTTGACATTCCCACAACGCAGAGATCACCACAATTAACAACTTACTGCATATATGTTGTTTCTTTAACCGAAATGAAACCATACTGTAAATGCTCTTATACAGTCTGCTTTTTTCATTCACTGGCCTCCATTTTTTCCAGGTCAGTGATTTTTTTATCTCAACTAATACCCAAACCATATTCAAATTTCACAATATCACACTAATGCTCCCCTCTAACTGGTTTCTCTAAACTGGTTAGGCATTATTCTATTTTTTAACCTAGATGATGGTTAATAAATGTTCACCTTATAATTATCCACTGATCTGTACAAAAGTATTCGTGCATTTTATATAGATATAATATACAATATTAATATATATAAGAATATATTTCACAATAAAAGAGGGAAAAGGTTACACACTCTTATATGAATATCAGTATATTTTGCTCATTCTTTTTTAATCAAGTTCTTTCCCTATCTCATAATAGTCATTCTGCAAGAATTCAAATACTAATAGTTACACTCCCACTAATTTCAAAAACAGCAGACAAATGACCTAAACTTCAGCTGCTTTTATTTTAATGGGTGTATAGTTTTTAGAAATAATAGCATTTGTCCCACCAGGGATGATGAAAAAAGATTCAAAGTTTTTGTTTATAAAGAACTTAATCATTTCACAATATGTACGTATATCAAATCATTGCATGGAACACCTTGATCTTACACAATGTTATATGTAATCTCATCTCAATAAAGCTGGGAAAAAATAAAGTCTATGAGTCAGAAAGAAATAGAAACTTAATTTTTGTTTTGTTATTTTGCATTCTAATAAAAACTTCGGTAACTTTGAAGTCGATTTAACTCTAACTTAAACAAAAGAAAGGATTCCCTCAGTACAGTGCTCCCACATCTTTTCCATAATTACATGGAAAATGACACCCATAGTAAAATGACAATATTTGCACAGTGCAGATCAGATAAATAGATGAGGCTACTTAAAACTAGAGAGGATTGGGGCACCTGGGTGGCGCAGTGGGTTAAGCAGCCGACTTCAGCCAGGTCACGATCTCGCGGTCCGTGAGTTCGAGCCCCGGGTCAGGCTCTGGGCTGATGGCTCGGAGCCTGGAGCCTGTTTCCGATTCTGTGTCTCCCTCTCTCTCTGCCCCTCCCCCGTTCATGCTCTGTCTCTCTCTGTCCCAAAAATAAATAAAAACGTTGAAAAAAAAAAAAAACTAGAGAGGATCAATATCCCAACAGTCCTGCAAGAACCCCTGTACTCCATCTCTAGCACCCTAGTGCCATTCATGGCACACCAGTTGGGTAGCCTTGCCTTATCCTATATTTACGGCAAAGCAATGCCTTTGTCTTCTCTTATTTCCCTTAGTCTAATCAGTCATATCAGGCAAAATAGCACCTAAACTGAGTAGGTCATGTAACTACTCACATTCGTAGAAATACCCTACTCACCAATATGCCTTAATTCAAGCAGGTTTTTTATTTTTGTTTTGCCGAGGCCTGCCCCAACCTTGTTCCCTTGCCCAGCAAAAAATAAATCCTAGCAATCTCTAAAAACACTTTGCAATAAAACTTTCTCTACAAAGCCTCCTCAGTCAAATTAAACTTAAGTTTAAAACCAAACACAAGCGGGACACGTGGGTGGCTCAGTCGGTGAAGTGTCTGACTTCAGCTCAGGTCATGATCTCACGGTTCGTGAGTTCTAGTCCCGTGTCAGGCTCTGTGCTGACAGCTCAGGGCCTGGAGCCTGCTTCAAATTCCGTGTCTCCCTCTCTCTCTCTCTGCCCCTCCCTCACTCACGCTCTGTCTCTCTCTCAAAAATAAATGAACATTAAAAAAATCTTTTTAATAAATAAATACAACCAAACACATTAACCACACACTCCGCCACTGCTTCTACACATCCAGTTATATGACTCAGCAATCTAGGGATTCCCTTTAATATTTTTCTCCTTCTCCGTCCACATCTAATTAGTTTGATGTCTATTGATTGTCTCCTAGATATTTCTCAAGTTGGTCTCCTCTTCTCCCTTCCTGATACTTCATTAGTTCAAACTGTGCTCACACTAGAATCACCACAAGAGGCATTGTGTCCAGTTTCGTTTCTGTCTACATTGTTTTCCACATTGCTACAGAGTTACCTTTCTAAAACAGACACCTGATTACAATTCCTTACTACAGTGACCAGCCATCCCAGTTTGTCCAAGACTGAAGAGTTTCTCAGGATGTGACCTATTAGTGCTAATGCCCAGAAAGTAGTTGGTTACCTACTTAGAACTCTTAAATCCCTTTAGAATGGCATGCAAAGTTCTTCTTAATCTTCCCCACACTATCTTTTCAGCCTCAACTCTCTGTTCTTTGCATCCCACTCCACCACACACACACACACACACACACACACACACACACACACCCTGCACATCAGCTTTGCCAAGCAACAGTCAGTTCTCTGAATGGAATGTGCTTTGTTCTTTCCCATGTCAATACCTTTGTACATTGTGTCTCCGTGACTTAGAATGTCCTTCACCCCTAACTGGGCTTGCTGGTAAACTCCTGTTCATGCATCTAGATTCTTTTCAATTGGCACTTTTCCACTGAAGTCTTCCAGGAATTGGCTGTAGCTTCTTTCAGAATCTCGTGTGTTCTGCTGTCATAGCACTAGCCCACTGAAGTCTATCCTCCGCCTGATATTGAGCCTAGGGCTTTTCTTTGTATATCTAATAGCTAGCACAGGGACTCACACATAGTAAGTGCTTACTAAATGAGGAAGGGAGGAAGGAAGGAAAGAAGGAAAGGAGGGAGAAAGAAAAAGAAAGAAAGAAAGAAAGAAAGAAAGAAAGAAAGAAAAGAAAAGAAAAGAAAAGAAAAGAAAAGAAAAGAAAAGAAAAGAAAAGAAAAGAAAAGAAAAAAGAAGGGAACTGTAGACCAATCTTCCTCAGGAACACAGAAGCAAAAACCCTGAACAAAACACTAACACATAGAATGCAGCAATATGTTAAAAGAATTACACACCATTACCAAGTAGGATTTATTCCAGGGATATAAAGCTACTTTAACACTCAAAAATCAATGTGATCCACCATCTTAACAGATTAAAAAAAAAACACATGACCAGAGGTGCCTAGGTGGCTCAGTCGGTTGAGTGTCCGACTTCAGCTCAAGTCATGATCTCACAGTCTGTGAGTTCGAGCCCCACATCAGGCTCTGTGCTGACAACTCAGAGCCTGAAGCCTGTTTTGGATTCTCTGTCTCCCTCTGTCTCTGCCCTTCCCCTGCTCATGCTCTGTCTCTCTCTGTCTCAAAAATAAATAAAAACATTAAAAAAAATTTTTAAATAAAAACCACATGATCATATCAATTGGCATGGAAAAAACTTTTGACAAAATTTTACAATCATTCATGATAAAATTCTCAGGGAATTAGAAATGAAAACTAACTTCCTCACCTTGATACAAAGCATCTTTAAAAACACGTAGGTAACTATACGTAATGATGAAACAGTGAATGTTCTCCCAGTGAGATTAGAACAAGATGAAAATGTCTCCTCTTACTGCTCATACTCAACATAAGAAGTTGTAGCTAGAGAAGAAAAAGAAACAAACAGCATACAGATTTAAAACAGTTTCCAAGGGCACCTGGGTGGCTCAGTTGGTTAAGTGGCTGACTTCGGCTCAGGTCTCATAGTTCCTGGGTTTGAGCCCCGTGTCGGGCTCTCTGCTGACAGCTGGGAGGCTGCAGCCTGGAGCCTGCTTCGGATTCTGTGTCTCCCTCTCTCTCTCTGCCCCGCCCCTGCTCAGGCTCTCCCTCCCTCTCTCTCTCTCTCTCTCAAAAAATAAAAAATAAAAAAATAAGTAATTAAAAAAATAATAAAACTGTTTCTACCTGCATGTGATATATGTTTTTATATGAAAATCCCAAGGAATCTCCAAAAAAAAAAGAAAAACCCTCCTAGAAGTTTATAAGATACAAGATAAACTTATAAAAATCAATTAATTATATTTCTATAACCTAGTAATAAACATTGAATACTAAAATTTGAAATGCAAGACTATTTACAATCTCTCAAAAAAATGAAATACTTAGGTATAAATCTCATGAAACACATACAAGACTTGCATGTTGAAAACTACAAAATGCTGATAAGAGAAATCAAAGAAACTTCTAAATAAATGGACTGACTTATCATGTCCATGGTATGGGAAACTTAACATTGTAAAGATTTAATTATTTTTTGAAGTTTATTTATTTATTTTGAGAGAGAGAGGTGAGAGAGGGCCAGAGAGAGAGGGAAAGAAAGAATCACAGGGAGGCTCCACACTCAGCACAGAGCCCAACATGGGGCCCAATCCCATGACCATGAGATCATGACCTGAGCCAGAATCAAGAGTTGGATGCTTAACCAACTGGACGACCCCAGTACCCCTATATAGTAGAGATTTTAATTCTCCTCAAACTAATATACAGATTTACACAATTCCTATCAAAATCTCAGTAAAATGTATGTTGATATGAACAAAGTTATTCTACAATTTATTTGTAAAGGCAAATGAACTATAATAGCTAAAACAATTTTGAAAAAATGAGAATTAAGTGGAAACAAGTCTACCTGATTTTAAAAATTATTTTATACTTCCTTAATCAAGACTGTGTAGCACTGACACATTGATCAATGGAACAGAATAAAAACCAAGAAATAGACCTACATAACTCTGCCCAACTGATTTTTGATAAATGTGCAAAAGCAATTTAATGAAGAAAAAATAGACTTTTCAACAAATGGCACTGGAGTAATTGGATATCCATAGGCAAAACAATGAACCTCAATCTAAATTTTATACCTTATATAAAAACTAATTCACAGTGGATCACACACTTAAATATAAAACATAAAGTTTTAAGAAAAAAAAGTAGGAAACAACCTAGGTACATAGGGCTAGGTAAAGAGTTCTTAGACCTGACATCCAAAGCACTATCCACAAAAGAAAATATTTATAAATTAGATTTCATAAAAATTTTAAACTTTTGCTCTGCAAAAGATCCTGTTAAGAGGAGAAAAAGAAAAGCTATTGACTGGGAGAAAATATTTGCAAACTACATATTCGATAGAGGACTAGTATCTAGAATACATAAAGAACTCTCAAACTCAACAGTAAAATACCAAACAACTCAATTACATAATGGACAAAAAAACATGAAAATACACATGGCAAGTAAGCACACAAAAAGATGTTCAAAATCATTAGCTATTAAGAAAATTCAAATTGAAACCACACTGAGATATTACTATAGCTATATATAGAATGGTTAGAGATAAGCGGTCAAAATGGTTAAAGATTTGAAGAACCAGGATGACTCATACATTGCTGGTGGGAATGTAAATAGTACAACCACACTGGAAAACAGTTTGGTAGTTTCTTTAAAAGCTAAACATGTAAACACCTTGCAACCTAGCAGTTGCTCTCCTGAGAGTTTATCCCTGAAAAATAAAAACTTATGTTCACATAAAAACCTATTCACAAATGTTTAGAGAAATTTTATTCATAATAGCCAAATATCAGAAATAGCTACGATGTCCTTCAATGGATGAATGGTTAAATAAACCAGGGCACCATGGAATATCATGGAAAACTACTGAGCAATAAAACAGAATAAACTATTGATACACACAATGATTTAGATCAATCTCTAGGGAATTATGCTGAGTAAAAAAGCCAATCCTAAAGTTCACATACTGTATGATTATATTATAGAATATTCTTGAAATTATAGAAACAGAAGCAGAATAGTGGTTGCCAGGACTAAAGGAGTCCGTGTGGATGGGGAAAAAAAATGGATGTGGTTATAAAAAGACAAAATGAAGGATGCTTGTGGTGATGGAAATGTTCTGTACCTTGCCCTATCAGCATGAATTCCTTGATTTTGACATTTTACTTTAGTTTTACAAGATATTACCAATGGAGAAAAATGGGTAAAGTGTACACAGAATCTCTATGTAGTATTTCTTGCAAACGTATATATATGAATCTGCAATTATTGTTACAAAAGAATTTTTTTTAAATGAATGTGTTGGACTAGATTCTCTTTGAGTGATTTTCTATATCTGAAATTCCATGATTTGGGGGAACCTAAGGATCCACTGGCTCTTGGTTAAAAATGACTGTACTATTTCCAACAGGTGATGCTTCTTATAGATCTGGACACCAATGTTCATGCTGGTAAGCAAGGGTCTGGGCAACCTCAAAATGAAGATATAGGTATGTAGCTACATTAGACAGATCCTACAGATCTAGATCTATTTAGAGATGGTGGGTGGGGGTGGGGAAGGAAGCCAGGCAAGGGGAACTCCTCACACAAAATGAATGGTTAGTGGAAAAATCCATATCAGAAAGAACCCAGGCTTCCAAACAGAGTACTTTCCACCACAGCAGTTTGTAAATATCTATTGACCACACTGACAGCCAGTCCAGATCCTTAAATACCACCAGCCCAACACTTTCCAGACCTTAACTAAACCATCACTGGTATATGAGAAAACTTGGACAACCCTAACAAGTAGCATTTTACCATGGCAATAAAGAAAGAGTTTTGTTTTGTTTTGTTTTTCTTTAATGACATCAGGAGCGCCTGGGTGGCTCAGCTGGTTAAGCCACCGACTCTTGATTCTGGCTCAGGTCATTATCTCACCGTCATGAGGTGGAGCCCTGCGTCAGCTTTGTGCTCTGCATGGAGCCTACTTAAGATTCTCTCTCTTCCCCTCTGCCTCTTCCCCACACGTGTGTGTTAAATAAATAAATAAATAAAAATAAGTTCAGAAAAAAATAAAAGCGATCAGAAGGACAAGAGTAGGGTCAGCAAAGTTCTTCTGTGAAGTAACACACGGGAAATATTTTCAGCCTTGTAAGCCTCGTGGTCTCTCTGACAAGCATTCAGTTCTGCCTTTGTGGTACAACAGCAATCAGAGACAATCTGCAAACAAATGCAGGCGGCTGTTTTCCAACAAAACTTTATTTTCAAATAAGTTAGTGGGCCTGATTTCACCCACAGTCAATAGTTTGTGGTCCCCTGCCATAGAGAAACAACGGAAACATTTGGTTTTTGTGCCTATCGTAATGGTATTTACCTAATGAGGTTACCGTGAATAAAGTATCACATTGAAGTGCGTAGCAATGGGCATAGGACTAGTAAATAGTCCACAAATGTTAGAAAAGTACATCGTCCCTGGGGTAATGAAATATTCTACTTTTATTTGCATATTCTCGCTATTTTTTAATTGGCCAATGAATTTACTCACAGGTACTCTGTATGTAATTATTTCAATAATGTTAAAACTCAAAAAAAATTGTTTTCCTGTTCTGGGAGCTTATGCAAAAGTTCAGAAGGAAGATGATTAGATTTTTCTCCCCATAAGGTTGAAATCCCCCACAATCAGGCTTTTATTAAAGAACAGATACTATAACTGTGACGACAGGGGATACAGTTTGATACCAAAATAATAGAAATTCTAACTTTTACTTATTCCTCATATAGCAGAAACAGCGGGAGGAAGCTACATGGGAAATTTTCTGAAATGAAATATGAAGGCCCCCGAGTTTGTTACTAGAGCCTCATCATGCGCTGCACTCAGAACTGACCCTTTATAGGCACTTGCTGTTTTTGCCTGAAAAGCCATTAAGTAGACACTTCAACTTCCTAGTACACACTCTCTCTTCCTAGTTCTCTGGGATGGACAATGGCAAACATGCACTTCTGAGCATCAAAACCAGATCCTATCCTGGCAATTCCTTATTAGCCTAGATCTCTACTCCTTAGAAGGATTTTGAAAGAATGTGCATGCCTCCAAAGGGTATGATTTTAGGCCACTAAGAAAGACTCTCTGTTTAAAAAAAAAAAAAAAAAAAAAAATCCCAGGGCGCCTGGGTGGCTCAATCAGTTAAGCATCGGACTCTTGGTTTCAGCTCAGGTCATGATCTCACAGTTCATGG
Source organism: Acinonyx jubatus (assembly GCF_027475565.1). Lineage (NCBI taxonomy): Eukaryota > Metazoa > Chordata > Mammalia > Carnivora > Felidae > Acinonyx > Acinonyx jubatus. The sequence continues at coordinate 73,747,057 of NC_069384.1, read as the reverse complement.
GTTTGAGCCCCGTGTGGGACTCTGCTGACAGTGCAGAGCCTGCTTGGGATTCTCTTTCTCCCTTTCTCTCTGCCCCTCCCTACCTTGTGCTGTCTCTGTCTCTCTCAAAATAAATAAACTTAAAAAAAGAAAGAAAGAAAGAAAGAAAGAAAGAAAGAAAGAAAGAAAGAAAGAAAGAAATCCCTCTAACTTACACAAAACACAGACAAGACTCATATGCAGAAATGTTCACTGCAATATTAGTAGTAGAAGTAAATAGAAAGCAATCTTCGAATATAAGAATAATTATTAAGTAACATTATGTCATTAAAATAATGTTTATTATGTATTTTTAATAACATGAGGAAAAACATATGTAATAATATTAAGTGAAGAGAAACAACATAAAATTACACAGTGCAATTTCAAATTTAATTGAAAAAAGGTGAGGCACAGACAAAAAAGACTGGAAGATAAACAGATCAGATAAAATACTAATGACATATGCCTTGGGTGATGGAATCATTGTGATTCTTCTTTTACATCCATGTTGCACACATTTTAATCTCTGAATATGTTTCACTTTTAAAATTAGAAAAATAAATATTTATTTCTTTTTAGAAAAATAAGCACATATATTTAAAAGCCCTTTTCTACTTCTTCACAGATAATCTAAAATACCAGCAAGAAAGCTCCAAATGTTATATTCCCTCTAGCAAAGAAAATTACATAGGGGAACTGCCTACTTTAAACAATGTCTTTTCATGGGGCACCTGGGTGGCTCAGTCAAACATCCAACTCTTGATTTCGACTCGGGTCGCGATCTCACAGTTCACGGTTTTGAGCCCTGCGTGGGTTCTGTCAGTGCAGCGCCTGCTTGGGATTCTCTCTCCCCCCACCCCCGCCCCTCCCCTGCTCTCTCTTGCTCTCAAAAATAAATATACATTTAAAAAATAAACACTATTCAGTTCAGTTAAACTATTATTTATTGACTATCAGACTGGAAATTCTGGTTTCCATTTATATTTTTTGTTGAGACTACTCAGTCCCCATTTGTCTCACTTACTTTTTTCTGTCAAACCACCCACTTCACCACCCTCAGCTTTACTTTATGTAGAGCTGACTCTGACCCCAACTGCAGACATGGACATGTGCCTCAGAGCTTGGTATTCTCCTGGCCGCACTAATAAGTTTGAAAAGGGGATGATCTAATCAGAGCCAGTGAGAAAACAAATGAGTATTTTGCTGCAACTATGGAAAGAAAGGCAATTTTTCCCCACTGGTGTAGTCTGAGGACACGTAATATCCTCAGTTACCAGAAGGCCCCCTGTATAAAGTCTGAGAATAAAACCGTTAGGACCAGATTAACAAAGGCCAGCTACTTCTAAGCAGGAAATTCTCTACCAGAACGAAAGCAAAAACCCACTGATGCTGGATGAAGGATAGAAGTAAATATCTTCTACAACTTGCCATCCTGAAACCAAGATTCTACAAAATCAAGCCCAAGCAACTGCTGGCGGAGGGGCAGAAAAGCCAACTGAAGCCAACTTCAGGTATAAGACGTAGCTGCCATGGAGAAGATAAACAGGAATATTAATAAAGCACCGCTCATCAAAGCCCAGACACAAAGGGACTGCCTAAGACAAAGTTGAATAAGGGTAACAGATAACCTTCTCTACCCCTTCTAGAAGCTTGGCACTCGGTGACAAGCCTAGGAGGTCACCATTGGGGAAGGGACAAGAGCATAAGGAGACACCACTTGAGTAATGCAGGCACAGATGGCTGAAAACTGAAGAGGTATCCCTGTTTGCTTCTATGCCCAAAAGATCAGAGAACTAGTACTTTTGTAAAAAGAGACCTGGAGGTTTTGTCTCTCACAAGCTATTGGGGGAGAAGGATAAACACATGACTCTACTATAAAACCTTGTGAAAATTGCACGAATAGGCAGTTAAATCTACTCCAGACAAGGAAGTGATCAAGTGTGACCCAGGGGTTCCCATACAGCTTTAAGGCATGGAATCGGATTTGAGATGGGTTTCTGGTAAATCGGCAGGACCATGGTGGTCAGGTATCAAGGAGAAGACATGTCCCTGGCAGAGAAAGTCTATAATGTACTCTGGGAAGAGCAAGCAGACCACATTTGGGAGAGCAGAGAAAATGGCAAGTAAATAACTGTCTGCTGTAATTGGGCTAAAGGAAAAACCTCCACATGGTGGCTTGGTCTCCGACCTAAAGATCCATGCTTTGCTTGATGATTCCAAGTTGAAGGAGAGCAACATTGAAGGTAAATGTGTGCCATAAAAATCAACCTCATTTTTCCATTAAAAAAGCAAGTAAAAGTAATTATTTATCTACCCAATTCACTTCTTAGATTATTTTGTTTTTGAACTGGCCTCAAAACATTAATCTCACCATATCATCTCTACTGATTCTGAGACTTGAGTCACAGTTTCAAAATCTTCCATTCATGGCTGAGAGATACTAATAGATCCTGGAAATGCCAAAATAATTATAGTCCCAGCCAGAGCCCTCTGTGTATAACTAGTAAAATCAGAAAGAGTCCTAGCCTGGGGGACATATTTCTCTGGAAAGCACGCAGCACACTGGGGCCTCCCTTCTGCCCTGATACCTGAGGGGGCATCTAGGGCATAGCTGTGTTCGTTCTCCATAAGGGTAGCCTTAGGCTGGGGACAGAGTTGAGGAGGCAGTGTTTTGAGCTGCCTTCCGTCTCTACCCAGGCTGTGGTTTCAGACAACTCATCAAGGTTTACATGACAGGCATCCAGAAATGGGATTTAGGCCATGTAGGTAGGCGGTCCCACTCTGGCTAGTCTTCACAATGCTTTAAAATAGCGGCAAAGCCTTGAAACTGGCACCCAGGAATGAATCTCCTCTGGACACGTCACCAATGCACCAATGCTTCTGAAGGCCAAGTTCCTGTGCTCTATGTCTTCTGGAGACCTGAGGACCCTATAGGGTTCAGCACTGGTTAATCATTTATCAATGGGTTTACTCTTTATTCAGAAGTAATTCACATAACAACTGCCATAAATTTCAGTTCCCACTTAGCATAATGCCTCCAGATGGGTTGTCCTTTTCTTGACTAAAACACTCATAGTGCTTTGAAAAAAATCAAAAGTGTCACTTAAATTTCTTAAGATATTTCACAGTGATTTTATCCACCTGTTTTAGAACTTGTGAAATCATATCCTTTGTGTGTATTAGAGAAGGCCTCAAGAAACCATTGACCTTGGTCCCTGGTTCAAGCTAGTAAGGTTTTATTATCTCCACCCTGTAAATGAGATAAAGTCAAAGAGAGGTGACTGTGATTTGCTTTAAATGTGAAAGAATAAATAACAGCAGAGCCAACCCAACAATGCTAGTAGTCTCCTGTCTACTAATGTTGTATTTCTTTCAGTTATGGTCCTGCTGTTTTTGCCACCATTAACAGCTAAAGTAATACATTCAGAATTCAGAAAAATTAAGAGGCAGTAAACAATTATGTTTAAACTGGGATCTTAAGCCATAGCCTTTCATTTACTTAGCCAAATGAATCTGGTCATGCTACTTAACCTCTCTACACCTCAGTTTCCTCATCTGCAGAAGAGACGTGATAATTCCTGAGAGGGTTTCTGAGAGAATTAAGTACATTACTGTGTGTAAAGTTCCTAGTCCACGTCGATCACCATATAGGTATTTGCTACTATTATTGTCATTTCAACTCCCGACCTGTTCCTACTTTTCCCGGTGGGATTCAGTGCTTGCATCAACTACCCCCCCCCCCCCCCCCGCCCAACTGTACAAACTAGGAACCTTAAAGACACCCTTAATCCTACTCATCCTGTTCACCTCTTCTCTCTTACCCCACAATCTATGGATCATGAAATCTTCTCAATTCTAAGTATCTTTCTTTTTTTTAAGTTTCTTTATTTATTTTGAGAGAGAGAGAGAGAGAAAGAGAAAGAGAAAGAGAAAGAGAAAGAGAAAGAGAAAGAGAAAGAGAAAGAGAGAGAGGGGGGAGAGATTGAATCCCAGGCAGGCTCTGTGCTGTTGGTGCAGAGCCCGGCTCGGGGCTCAAACTCATGAACCCTGAGATCATGACCTGAGCTGAAATCAAGAGTCAGACGCTTAACCGACTGGCCACCCAGGCTTCCCCAAGTCTAAGTAACTTTTCAAATCCATTCTCTACTCAGCATCCTCTGTGTCAAGGCGGCAGTTGCAACTGAATCTCTCACCTAAGATATTTCAAACACCTCCTGCCTGGTCTCTCCTCCTCCCACCAACCTTCCTCTCGCCATGATACAACATTCTTTGGAAAGGTGAATCCTACCATATCATTTCTCATTTCCAGCAGCAGCATCATTGTGTCCACCAGGCTGGCAACACAATCATTCTAACCAATTCTAGCTCCACCACCAAAGATTCTAATTCAGGACGTCTGGAGCAGGGTCTAGGAATCTATTCTTTACAGATTCTTCAACTTGATTCTGGCACAGTTTTTTCAGGGACCAGTGTTTGGGAATCAAAAGGGTAAAATGTGCACTCGTGAGGGTGTCTTATAAAGCCTTTCATGATTTTGCCCTCACCCACCCCTCCAGGGGAAATAAATGCCACCTCTCCCTTTGAAGTTGTCTTTGACTGAGTTTCTCTTTCATCTGCAATCCCACAACTCCATGTACATAACTCTCCCAGTGGCACCTATTTTATCATACTCTCATTACGTTTGTGCCCCTGGCTCCCCCACTTGTAGGGCCAACTTCATGGCCACATGTCTGAGTAGTTCCTCAGGGCCCTGCACTCAAAAGGACTCCCTGAACTTGGCTTAATGCTCAGCTAGAGCCACCCTGAAATTCTTAATAATTGTTGAACAAGGGGCATCTCATTTTCATTTTGCACTAGGCCCCACAAATTATGTACTCAGGCCTGCCTGCTCGACTGTGAACTCCTTAAAAACAAAAGCTTTTTGCTATTCACTCAAAATCCTCGTTGGTTAGCACAGAAAAGTCTTGGCACAGAGTAAGGGTTTGGTAAATATTTGTTGAGTTGATACATGAACGGACGAAAGGATAGCATAAAGGATCTCATAGAAAAATAGTGTCGTATGGCTAATTAACTCCAAAGAATAAGCTCTGTTTATGCTTGGAGGAAAGAGGAGTCGATTGATAAATTCATAAGATGGTTGGCCACTCCAAACAAATAACATACAATTTCCTAAGTTTCTTTTTAGATTATTCAAACTGCTTCTCCCTTTAAGCCCTGCTGCCTCCCTATTCTCAGAATGCAAAATTACAGGTTAATGGAGCTTGCAATCATGCTATCAAAGATGCCCTGACTGTGTGTGCCAAGCACTATGCTAAATTCTGAGGCTAGGGAGAAAGGGAAGGGGGAGGCTAGAGAAAGGTGAAGCAAGCAGGGTCCCTGTCCTCAAGAAGCAATTAAATCTTACCCCTCAAGAGTTTATGTCCGAGATGAGTTGACTTCATGGGAGTTCTGCAGCAATGAATCAAGAATAAAGACACTAGACTTGGCCAGTGGCCCAGCTTCCTGAACACTTCAACTGACAAAATGTCTCAGTCTGAACACAATTCCCCCACTATGAGATCTGTGGGTTCACTAGTTAACATTGGCAACCGACTCGGAGGTGCTCACGGAGCATAATAAATAAATGGCTATTGAGGTGGGAGGGGGGTGTGCTTTCGCTTCCTGGTGTTAGAGAAGAAAAGACGAACATCGGCTCTGAAAGTGGGCCAAATAATTGGTGAGGACAGATGTCCCTTGCTCATGCTGAAGGCACGACAGGGCTTTCAAAGTGGCAAAGACCACACACCACCCTGCTGCCTTATTATGCGCTCATCACAGCACTGACTTCTTGCTGTTCTCAGAAACGACATGGAAGTTCAGAAAGAGTTTCTCTTGCTTTTCCCCACTCACCAGGCTTTAGTTATGCAGTCTACTCGCTGCTATGACATACATGATAACGTTAAGAGATTGCGGTCAAAAAACTATAAATGCTGCTAAACATGTAGAGATGTACTCAATTTCAAGCCAAGGAAATGCAAAAGTAATACAATAATAAAGTATCATTTTCATATATCAGACGAGCCAGAGTTGAAAAGATGGATAATGCTCAACGCTGGCAAGTGGGGTAGAGAAAGCAAATATTCTCTAAAACACAAAACAAAACAAAACAAAAATTGCGAGTCAGACTGTAAATTTAGTACATGCACAATCTTATGAGAGGCAATTTGGCATTACGCATCACTCAAAATTTAAACATACATCCCCTTTTGTGCATCAGTGCTATTTCTAGGACTTTATCCTATGGAAATAAACTGACAAATATATGAGAGTACATGTACAAAGTTGCCCATCGCAGTCAAAACATTTAGAACTAACATAAGTGTGCCACACAAGGTATTTGCTGAATATGGCATAGTTCATTGAAATACAATTTAAACATTAAAATAGTTATGTGGAAGCAATAATTATCAAAAGGAAAATATATCCATGATATGTTTTTAGCAGTGATGAAAAGGACAGCATAAAAAAGTATAGATGGAATGACTCCATTTTTTGTTTAAATAAAATATATCTGTGAATGTGTATGCATGTTTAGAATAGAGTGTGATTGCTTTTATTGTGTTTTGGCATGAGGCATAGTGCAAATAAATGGGTGATCTCCAAATACAACATGCTTCCCGTATTTAGACATGTATCGGGGGGAAATGGAAGTCTTGAAGAAATAATATGTTCGGTGGTATGCTGGTAAATATTGAACAACTGGCCTTCAGGTGGGTCAGGATGTAAGTCCTGTGTTGCATTTACCGATTTCTATGGCATAAATATTCGCGACATTATTCATTTCAGGCTACTGAATGTAGAGTCGAAAGAGACATAAGTAGCACACCATTATGTAGTATTTCCATGATACAGATACACAGATGTAAATAAATGCAACAGTATAGATAATAGTAAAGTGTAGTAAAAAATTACTAAATTTTATATGTTAGATGAATTTTGCGTATGCACTTTTTATAAGTCTAGAGAGTCAACAATACTGATCATGGTCTGAGTGGAAGATTTATGAATCCTATCTACTTCATTTTTTAGACTTTTTTTGTCATTTCAATATTTTTATAGTAAACATGTTATGTTTATAATCAGAAAACAACTCAAGGGTTGATTTTTTTTGTATTTTCTAGAACCTAGGAAAGAAAAAAAAATCAGGAACATTACTTTCAGAAACAAGTCTCGCTAGAATAAAACACTTCCCCCAAAGGAGTATGGTTTCATTAGGGTGTAACTAAGGATAATGGTAAGCAATATTCTAATCAATTAAAGCAGGATATCTTTGTTAAGTCATTTGTAAGGAAATGAGCACTCAGTATTTCGAAGATGTTTCAAAGCATAAATATGTAACAATAGAATTGAGCTCCCCGGTGGTCGGATACTCTCCCTCTACAATGGAGGAAACATAGTCCCAAGACAGGGAGAGGTTTTCTCAAAGTAAGCACTACAAGGTCTAAGGGAACTCAGTTCTCTCTTTATAAATGGTCTCTGTAGCTTGTGAATAGAAGTGTACATTCCTTCCTTGTCATTATTTAGTGAGAAGAGATGACCTCATTTTGGGGGGTACTAGTCATTCAATTGGTTAATTGTTGAAGCCCTCACTCTTCCTTTGTTTAGATAATAGGAGCTTACACTTACCTCGAATTTTATACTCCTCAAAACCCTTCCCCATAGCTTATTTCAGCGGATCCTCATATGAGCCCTGTGAGACACATAGGGCAAGAAGGACCACTCCTATTCGACAAATACGGAAACAGGCTAGAGCAGCAAGTGGCTAGCCCAAGGCAAGTGAGAGCTGGGCCTCTGGTCCACTCGAGGAGGCACTGCCTAGGAGTCAGTCATCTGGAGGAACCTGTTCTGAAGGTTACTTCCCCCCCCCCCTTTCTTCCTCGTCCTTCTAACAAATTCTTTCTTCTCTTGTCTCCTGTCTCATTTTGCACTTAAGAAATATTACTTTCATATCACCTAGAGTTGCTCTTTAGTTCCTATTACTTTTATTCTGGAATGGAAGACAGTCCCAGGCATCTTTAGGCCTGGAAATATTCTGGTTATTCATTTGACATGAGGGCTAAACCCCCGAATGTTGTTTTTTCTTGAAATTTGAAGTCATTTCTGTCATTGAAGGAATAACTTCTGCAAAGGTCCAAATAATGTATATTATAAAGCAAGAAACTGTAAACAGTTTGGGGTGACATGTTTGTAGATAATTTTTTGGCTTTCTAAAAGGGATTAAAATTGAAGTCAGAAAAGATGGAATTATTCAGGAATTACAAATCTACAAATCATATATAACAAAACAGATCCTAGAGAATCGAAGATCAGACGTTCTCCCAAGCTTTGTTATATCAAGGGAGGAAGTGTGATCTGTTAAGAGTACAATGTCCTCGGGAAGGATTGAAAAAGGTATCACCAGGCTATGTTTAGGTCCAGAGGCAAAAAGAGGTACCAACTTAATTCATATGGTATCTCAGCTCCTGGACTTACTGGCTGATGCAACCTTAGGTAAATTCTCAGTGCATCAATTTCTTCATCTTTAAGGTGTGATTCATAGTATGTACCCTACAAAGTATAGTAAAAACCAAATTAGCTAGTGGCCAAGAAAATACTGGGTAAACTCAATCTCACTATAAAAATATGTGGACTATCTTTTAGATATCTTAATAATTTTGGGGGCACCTAGGTGGCTCAGTTGGTTAAGCATCTGATCTCCACTCAGGTCATGATCTCATGGTTCACGAGTTCAAGCTCTGTGTCAGGCTCTGTGCTGACAGCTCGGAGTCTGGCACATGCTTCAGATTATGTGTCTCCCTCTCTCTCTGCCCCTCCCCTGGTAGTGCTCTCTCTCTCTCTCTTTCTCAAAAATAAATAAACATTAAACAATTTTAAGGCATCTTAATAATTTTTGTGAGTTCTTGCCATTCACAACACCATGGATGGACCTAGAAGCTACAGCGCTAAGTGAAATAAGTCAGAGAAAGACAAATACCACATGATTTCACTCACATGTGAAATCTAAAAAACCAACCAACCAACCAAACAAACAAAAAACAGGCTCATAAACAAAGAACAAACTGGTGGTTGCCAGAGGGGAAGGGGTTGGGAGAATGGGCAAAATAGGTGAAGGGGACTAAGAGGTACAAACTTCCAGTTATAAAATAAAGAAGTCATGGGGTAGGAGAGTACAGCATAGGGAATATAGTCAATAATATTGGGATAAAATTGTATGGTGACATACGGTAACCTCACTTATTGTGGTGAGCATTTTGTAATGTATAGAATTGTCAGATCACTGACAATGGAATATCCACCTGAAAACAATATAGCATTGTGTGTCAGTTATCCTCTGTCATAAATAAGTAAATAAAGAAGTAAATAAAAAATAAGTAAATACATAAATAAGTAAGAGATCTTGATAATTTTGGAAGTTTACAGCTCTGGGCATGGGGAATGGAGCAGTGAGTTACAAGGGACAGAATCAGACACAGCAACAGGCAGGTGGCCAGGTCTCTCCAGGCGGAACAAGATGGAGAGCCCAAGACTGCATACTAATGGCCGCATCTCCCCATTAGGCAGACTGCTGGCCAAATGACCGCTCTCCGGGAAACACAGAGTGCCTCTCCATACCAAAGGCTGCCTCCTAACTGGACTTTCAGAGGCACACAACATGAAGTTGACACCCTGCTGCACCAGGCGGTGCCATTATGAGGATGAACTGTGAACAAAATTGCCATGCCGCAATGTGTAGGCTAGAGTAGCAGGACGGTGGTTTCCCTAGCAGTAGGAATGTCTACTAGCCAGTGGATGACTCTGAATGACTACTGAATGACAAATCGTCAAAGAGCAGAAATGAGAGTATGAGAAAAGAGTGGGTGTGTTTCCATCTGAGGATTTGAGGGAGGAGCCCCTGCCTTCTGGCGAAGGGATTCCAAGATGAGGGTCAAATTTTCAACTCAATATGGGGAATAATAGAAGATTCACTCCTCAACATAGGGTCAGAGGTCATCTCTAGTGCTATTTGCTTAGGGCCTAAAGACACTTGTCATTCGGCAGAGTCAAATCCAAAAGAAGTAAGGAGATGGTTAAGAAGCCCATGTAGATTTGGGTGCCTTTTATTCCCTTATAATTTTTTCAGCTTTGATAGCAAAAGGGATCTACTCTTGAAGGTCCAAAAAATGTTGTTGCTATAGGAACAGGTAAGCAGATTAGACTTGAAAGACCAGTTTAGGAACAAAGAATTTAATAGTCAGAGCTAAAGCAATTAACCAAGAAAAATTTTAAATAAACATCTTTTGGGTTTCTTATTTATATACTAATTCCAAGAAGATAAAATGCTATTATAGAATGGGAGTACCACATTTTAACATTTTAATTACACCATGACTGGTATAGACTATACTTACACAATCAGCAGAAAGGCCTTATTAACCAGAAGTACACATTTCTAACTCTCTCTTGATTGCATTGTAATTGACAAATACAGCTTTAAATTCAGCAAGAACATGAGAATCATCTTTGATTTTCCTATAGTTCCTCAGAGGAGAACACATCTAAAATAAAAGAGACAGTGAACTGCAGAAAATTTTTGTAATCAATCTCTATACCTAGAGACATACAAGCAAAATTGTAGAAGTAAACAGCGAAGTGTGTAGGCTGATAATTGTTAATATTTTATGTTTTCCCAGTCCAACATTCTTTGTGAACACAGATATGTGAGAAGAGAGTCAAAGACTCAGCAGCACTCCTACCTCGCTGTGGATGTTCGGTTTCTTCCTATCAAGGAATACACTGCATCCCAACATTAGGGATTTGCTGAAATCATTAAAGTTCTGAACAGAACTTGCTAGACTCGTGAGGCTCAAAAATGCTTCATAAAGTGGCATTGTGCTTCTCTCCCTTTCTGTTTCATTTAAAAAGAGAACATTCTTGATAAAATGAATACAGTGTTTTCATTCTAGCAAATTTCTGCTGTCAGAGATTACATTTATGGGACAGAGAGACTTTTTGGACACTACCTTTTCTCACATAATACCAGAGTCAGGTTGCAAAGAAGCATGTGAATGTCTGAGAGAGAGTGTGTGTGTGTGTGCATACGCATGCGCATGTGTGTGCATGTGTGCGTGTGTGTGTGTGTGTGTGTGTGGCAGGGGACAGTATCGGAGGCTGGGGAATGGGAATAGGAAGACGGGAGTGTGGCTAGAATCTTACCATTTCATTCTCTTCTCCTTCATTGAGCAGAGCGTGCTGGCCCTTCTCAAAGTGGTCCCCCATGAAAAAGTGATTCCACTCCTCCCTGGCCTTCCTGAGCAGGAGCCTCCGAGACCAACCTGCCGAGCCACCGCAGCTAGCCAGCTGACTGAAAGAGTTAATGATTCTCCAGGTTAAGACTCCTTCTTGTGCACACACCTACTCTCGGCAAATGACAATACTTAGCAAACTGAACTCCTCCCACCAGTCGCCCTCTGCTCGGAGGAATTTCTGCCTTGCTTACAGCATTGTCTCAGAGCAGCTGTCCCCAAAGAGGCTGCTCCCATGCCGGTCTTTTTGTGCCCAATTTACAGGGAAAGAACTCATTGCCTGCCCAGTGCCTGCCAGCATAAGACATCTGACTGCAAATCCAACAGGACAATGCCGAGTTGGCAAGACCTTTCCGAGGAGTGGGGGAGCGGGCTCAAGAACTCCCAGGTCACTGCTTTATTCACAGAGGCTAAGGAATTGGGGTGGGGGGGTGGGGAGGGGTGGCTGACAGAGCTGCAGATTTTATTTGATTACTGAAAGCCCCAATCCACCAGCTTTTAATAGTATCCTCATTCATTTTGCTTACAAAAGGCACAAATTACGACTAATCCTCTTCCAAAGTTATTTGTAATCACATTTCTTTGTGCATGCAAAAATGTTCTACTCAATGTGTATGTGGAATTGAGTTTACTTTTGGGAAAACCATAGAGAAAGAACAAAGGTATAAGCAAACTATTGTATGTGGTCTCCTCTCACGAAGATACTGGTGGTTAAACTCTTGAGGAAGTCTAGAAATAAAATATTCACATGACTATGTGGCAAGACTAATTTTTTAATTTATCCACACCTTCATTCAATATACATAATCTGAGCACAGGGACTGCCCATATAAATCAAGTGATATCTGCTACCCTCAGACTGACGTCAGGATTCAAACGTACAAATAAATATGATAGAAGGTGGTTTGTTACTATGAAAGCTGGACCAGAAGTCTGAGAGAGCTGTCAGAAGCCTCAACATGGTGTAGGGGAACGAACACACAGCCACTGTGGCTCTGGAGAGAAACCTGGATCCCAGCTGCTGGTCCATGCTCTGTCAGCCGTGTGATTATTTAACCTACAGGAGCTGCCTCTTCTCATCCAGTAATTTGAGGCATTGAATGAGGACTTGGGAGAGCATATTGTACAGCTCTAATCAAGTGCTGTTGGTGTCATTAAACTAAAGGTCCAATATAACAGCAGGTAGTAGTACATAGTGGTTAAAGGTATGTGCCCTGAACTTGAAGAGCCTGGGTTTCAATTTGGGCTGTGAACCAAGATGGCCTAGTTCTGCCATTTTAGGATAATACATGTCATAAGCTTTAGAAAACCTTTATTTCCTCACATAAAGGTGATGATAATAGAACTTACCTGAACTAGAACTTCCTAAAACTGTTGTGTGAAGAACAGTACAAGGGAAGAAGTATGTGTTCAATAAAGTAGAGTTATTTTTACCTTCACCGTGTCCACTCACTCCTTCAAGCTACAACTCTTGGCACTAATATCCCCAACTTGACCCTAGTAGCCCTAACAAGACCACGACTAGGGGTGCCTGGGTGGCTCAATCGCCTAAGAGTCAGACTCTTGACTTCGGCTCAGGTCATATCTTATGGTTCATGAGATTGAGCCTCACATCAGGCTCTGCGTGTTATCAGCTGTGGATCCTGCTTGAGATTCTCTCTCTCTTCCTCTCTCTCCGCCTCTCTCTCTGTCAAAATAAATAAACAAACTTAAAAAAAAGATCAAGACTAAAGTGTGTGTGTGTGTGTGTGTGTGTGTGTGTGTGCATGCATGCACATAAAACCTTGATCAAATGATAAAGTATCAGCAAGATAAACATAAAAAATACTAAGCTATTGTAATATGAATTACAAAACATATGCATACTGTTTTGAGTTTCCAAATATCATTAGCACACATTTCATCAAATAAATAGAAGGGAATTAGTATTTCACCACAAGATCAAAATACAAGGAGTATGGGATTTTTTGGGGGGGGGGGGATGAAAATGTTCCAGAATTAGACAGTGATTTTTGGCTGCACAACTTTGTGAATATACTAAAGTTCACTAAATTGCACACCTTTAAAGAGAGAATTTTGTGAGTGAGAGTTATCTCAATAAAAAACTTACCTCACAGAAAGGTAAGTGAACCCGTTAGAGCTCCAGCAGGCAGTCGTTCAAATATGTAGGAGAGAGATGATTACAGTGAGATTTCAAAGTTTGCACCAACTGATGGGGGTTGAGTGTTAGTATGTAAAGTGGTGATAAGCATCCTGATGCCAGAGTGCAGGTAAGAGAAGAGGGTTTCATTCTCTTGTCCATAATTGGTAATCCTTGCACTGGTGCCCCTGGCTGGGATCCTCAATACACTTGGCAACTCGGGCACCACCGTGGGTGAGGATGAGTGTGCAAATGATTAAGAGTTCAAGGAAAGCCTTCGCCCAAACTTATGTCACTCAACAAATCTACTCATGCAATAACAATATTGAAGCCAAACTTGAATAGCAAAAGAAGTCCCTAAGAACACGAAACATTTTTGTGAAACCCAGGGAAATCTGTAGGAAATCATCTCCAACAACATGGCCCAGTAGAACCGACGACTGTGAAATAGTGACAGTTTCCTCACGTTCCTCCAGGAGTTCTAATAGTAAAACATCCCAGTGCCCCAATGGCAGCGTGACTTATGAGCAGTGATCTTCCAGTATATATACAGGTTCATGTGCTATATACAAAGTGTTCTGCAAGGAATGTTGCCTTTATTTGGCTAGGAAACCTCTGTGTGGAGGAAGCATTTGAGAAGGGCCTTGAAAACAGACAGGGAAGGAAGGTCTTAGCAGGTGGAGATGCTGAAGCCTGGCCTGGGAGTGGGGCCACTCCCAGAACAAGAATTTGAAGCAGGGGAGCCATCAGAAGGAGAGGCACACAGCTTTGTCCAGGGTGCATTCATCACCTTTCCTGTAGCCAGGCTGTGTGACGGAAGAAGAGGAGAGCGAGATGTGGCAGAAAATACAGATCAAGGACATTCCAGGGAGGTCTTGAATTTGAGGCCTGGGTCTGGACTTAATGCAATGGGTAATGACACAAGTGAAGGCAAACTGATTTCATAAATACACACATTTTTTTGTGATCAGCTCCTGTGTAAATATTATAGGAATCATTGCATCAGCAGGTTCTAAAGTGATATTAAACGCCTTTGGAGAGTTCCCTTGAACCCTCTAAGTGACACCTCAATTTCCCTGTTGGAAAGTTTAATTTTTTTGTTAAAAAATAATTTAATAGACTTTATTATTTAGACTAGTTTTAGGTTCACACCAAAACTCAGCAGAAGGTACAGAGATTCCCATATACTTTCTGTGTATACACATCCTTCCCCCCTATTGTCAACACCCAGAATGATGCATTTGTTACAGTCGATGAACCAACCTCAACACATCATTTTCACCCCAAGTCCAAAATTTACATTAGTGTCATACATCCTATGAGTTTTGACAGATGTATAATGGCATATATATCCACCATCACAGTATCATACAGACTAGTTCCACTGCCCTAAAAATTCTCTCTGCTCCTTATATTCATCCCTATGTCTCTCCCAACCCCTAGCAACTACCGATTCTTTTACTATCTCAATCATTTTGCTTTCTCCAGAATGTTATACTGTTGGAATCATACAGCATGTTGCCTTATTAAAGTGACTTCTTTCCTTTAGTAATATACATGTAAGTTACCTCCACGTTTTTTTGCGCCTCAATAGCTCATTCCCTTTTAGAGCTGAATAACACTTCACTGCCTGGATATACCATGGTTTATTTATCCATTCACCTCCCAAGGACATCTCGGTTGTTTCCAAGTTTTGGCAATTATGAATAAAGCTGCATACATTCATGGGAGGACTTTTGTGTAGACACATGTTTTCAACATGTTTGATAATGTTGTCAGGGAAGTGCAAATTAAAACAACAATGAAATATCACTACAAATCTATTAAAATGGCCAAAATTGATAGCACCGACAACACCAAGTGCTGACAAGTATGTGGAGCAAAAGGAATTCTCATTCATTGCTGGTGGGAATGCAAAATGGTGCAAACACTTTGGGAGACAGTTTGGGGGTTTCTTTTTGTTTGTTTGTTTGGGGGTTTCTTACAAAATTAAGCATCTTACCATATGTGTTTCTTGGTATATACCCAAAGGGGTTGAAAGTTTAGATCAGTCTTTCTCTTCCCAGTTTGCCTGTTCAATATTTCTATTCTGCACTGCAGGTGGCTCACACATGGTGAGAAGAGCAGATATGGATTTGGTATGGTCTGAATTCAAATCGTGACATTTTGCTGACAGTTTCCATTTATTCATTTAATACTTATTTGATTGACTTCAGTATATCAAGACCTGTACTAGATGAAGAACAGAGATTACTAGAATACACCTTTGAAGAGTGAAGTCTGCTGGAAAGCAAGACCAACACTAAAATATAAATTACAAAACATGTGCTAAATACAAAGGAGTGGCAGAGGACAAAGTCCAGGTAGAGAATGAAGCCGGGAAGGCTCTGTGGAGGTAGGGAGCTCTATGCTGGCCTAGATCAATGGAGATGGCTAGGGAAAACATTACTGGAAAAGGAGACAGAAAGCAAAGTCACAGAGGAGTTCTTGCACAAGAGCTCCTTCAGAGACTACGAATCACACACATATGCTGATGACCTAGAATTGAGAGGAATGTCTGAAGAAAGGTTGCTTCAGCCATTCTCTGATTCTCCCTCTGCACTCATTTCCTCTTAAACATTTCATCTCAAAATAAGAATGAAAAAGAAAGAAAAGAAAAGAAAAGAAAAGAAAAGAAAAGAAAAGAAAAAAGAAAAGAAAAGAAAAGAAATAATTAGCTACCTCTTTGTTGATCTGGTATCTCAGCTTGCTCTCATTAATCCCACGAGCATACCCACTGCTCTGAGCAATTCTCAACCTCTTTGGGTGTATATAACAGATGTTAAATGGAAATAATGGCAGGACTAGTTTCTGCCAGCGCTGTGGGGATGCTGATACTTCTCTAGCCTAACCCATTTAGACGGTGTGAAGATAAGTGGTAATAATGTTTCATCATATATTAATTTCCACCTTTCATCTGAGAACTCCATAGCATATTACAAACATTATTCCTTGCAACATCTCTGTGAAGTACAGAGGTGAGTAATATTATTGCCCCCACTTGAGAGCTGTAGGAACTGAGTCACAAAGGGGTCAAAGAACTGTTCAAGGTCATGTGTCCTCAGCATGGAGTAGAACCTCAATCATGTGCAGCCTTTCTGCCTTGTCATCGTTGGCAACGAGCTGCCTCAAGCTTCCTCTTTAGTCCTCATTACCCAAATCTGATATTTGTAGAATACTTGAGACTGTTGGCTATAGAACTTTATCTAAACTCAAAGTTTTACTGTTATTATTAACTAACTTAATCTGCACTAATGCATAATGTGGAAAACTGAAGATGTGATGTCCCAAAGAGGAACTACCTGCCTCAAGGTGCTGATGTGAAGCTCAATTGAATTAATTAATGTTTGTAAAACATTTAGCAACCCTTAGATTAAAGGGTCTAATACAAAGATACAAGGCTTTCCCTTTAATTACAGAAGAAAAAAGCTCGCTAATGGCTATCTCTACTTCTCAGAGGCGTTGTCTCTGATTCTCCCTGCTCTGCACTGGGGTCTGACCTGCTTTAAGGTGGTTCGGGGTGGCTCATATATCCACATTCAGAAAAGCCCCATTCCTGTGCATTCTGTGATTTCCAAAACTAAACTAAAAGATTCCTCTCTAAAGGTAAGGCGGCTTCCCCTCTGTGAAGCTTACCTTGGTTGGCAACTAAGATGATAATTTTAGGTCATGAAAGACAGTCTATTTAGAAAAAAAAAAAAGTCAAAAGAGTAAATCCCCAGGCAGAAACTTCATGCCAGTGTACTTAATTCTAAGAACTTTTAAGCTAGAAATTTGAATATAGAAAATAATACATTTTAGAGTGTAACTGTTAAGAATTATAGACTGTTACAATTCAGCCTTAGACATTACTAAATGACCCTCATTGTTTCTTGGGTGAAGAAAAAGTTCCAGGAAGACTGTATAATGATGTGTCCAAGGTTACAATAGGAAAGATAGGATTCAACTCGGGGACTGAAGTTTTGTATAATGTACGTCACATAGCACCATACTGCTGTCCACCTTCCGTAAAAGAATCAGAGTCAGATATTTGAAACATTCTCTCTAGAATATTTAAAAGAGAATTTCATTTGAAAAGCTTGATTTAAATAGAAAATTCCAAGGACCCACCAGTTGTATAAGGTTATGGCCATATCACAGAAATGTAGGGTGTTTCCCATCACTTGGGCAGGATAGAGAGGGATTGGGACATGACATTGGATATACCTACTGGGTTAAAAAAAAAAAAAAAGCTACACTTGGGAAACTGATGAAATTGCAGGAGCTAACAAAGGAAGTTTAATCTAGCCAGCAACTGAAACTTATGTCAATCTTTGCTTACAGCTCAAGAGAGCAGTTGGCCAAGGAAGGCGGGGGGGAGGGACATAAAACAGAAGTGGAACGTTTCCAACAAGCTGTTGGAGTCCAGCTATGAGGAACATGGGGCAGGTGATACCTGGAAATCCAGACAGCAGGAAGCTGGCTCCTGGAGTCCATCCTCTAGTGGCCAATACCAATCAGAGACTTTGGGTCTGAGGCCAGGTTCCAATACCAAGTCAGAGCCTGGCAAGAGAAAGACTAGTCCTTACTTTTAGGAAGGATCTGGGCTAAATATGGGTGGCCAGACAGGGACTTGGAACCTAGACTTAGGAATGAAGTAGGAGCCCAATTAGAAGTATCAGGGCACCATCTCTGGTCAGACTGGTAGGGAGTGTGATATTGCTGAGCACTGATGAGCCAGCCTGAGCAGGGTTCAGGACCTCCACCCTGGCCCCAGAATGACCCAGACACAGGGCTGGCCGCCTGGTGGGAATCAAGAACGGATCCCGGCTGGAGATGGAAAGAGAGAGACAAAGCTGGGACTGGCTATCGGGCCTCTCTGTTTCCCTCCTCCCTGATGTCCATTTTATGCTTAGTTATTGCTCTCATCAACAAGTAAGAAGCCGCACAGAACATAGGAGACCCTCAAGTAGATCAACCCATGACATTTTGGGAGAAGACTAATGAAGTTCAGAGCTTTGATTTGTCCATATTACACATGTCTTTCAAGGCCCTAAGCAAATGGGTAATGGGAAATATTATTTCCTGGTGAAAAAAGAGAATGGAAAGCAGAAATAAGGCACCCCTAGTACTCAGACACCCCCACCCCCATTAGTGTGGCATCTGAGGGGGCTCAGGTTTTTGAGCTCTCCCTCAAGCTGCCATTAACTCTGCCAAAGACCTCAAATTAACAACCCAGTAAACACTGCGTTTGCCATGCAAATGCAACTTTGAGCTAAATCCTCCAGCCTCCAGCCTAATCTCCGTTCCCTCAGAGGGGGATGGGAGCTGTCCCTGTCTTGGCACTTCCTTCCTTTGCAAGTCCCTGTGAAACCCTCTTTTCTGCGTTGGCCACAGGAGTCTTACTACACTTCTCTCTGCACTGGGACTTGAGCCCGGTCGTCTCCCCCTTCCTCTCTGTCTCTCTTTGGCCCCAGGGCCCTTGTATCTGGCTGGTTGTGTGTCTCGTTGTTGCTCTGTTTATTTCTCATCCACTCTTCAGGAGGCGGCTTAGAACAGCAGAAGTTTTTTAAAACAGTGGTGGCTGTCAGTCACTCCACAAACCTTGGTCCAAACCCAGACCTACCATACCAGAGTCCCTGGGAGAAGAAACACAAGGTTTGACAACTATAGGTTATATTATACTTGCATTACTTAAAAAAAAAAGGAGAATAAAAGAATAAGCTAGGTGTATAATCATGGCAAGCTGTCTATGATACATACCTGCAAAGTTAAGTTACAGAATGCTGTGTAGAACATTATCCCATTTCTATAACAGCAGAAAACATATGTATGTGGTGGTGATGGGGTGTATTTAAGGGTATTAAATCAAAGGAGTCCTTGGATTTGGGATTTAAGTCACTGATCCCCATTTCCCTCTGCCACCCCCCTGCCCCAAACCCTTGATGCACTGAAACCAGATCTAGCCTTAGATCACACACTGTATACTATGGCTCTACCATTTAATAGCAGTGGAAAAGTTGCCAGCTTACTTACCTACCCTATGCTTCAGTTTTTCACCTGTGAAATGGAATATTACTACTCTATTCTACGGGATGTAGTAAGGATATGTAAGATAACGTGTACATGCCCAGCCTAGTGTCAGAAAACTTAGAAAAATATTTTTAAAGAAAAGATACTAAAAATTTGAAAGTACTCAGTCAGTTAAGCATCCAACTTCAGCTCAGATCATAATCTCACAGTTTGTAGGTTGTAGCCCTGCGATGGGCTTTGTGCTGACAGCTTGGAGCCTGGAACCTGCTTCTGATTCTGTGTCTCCCTTGCTCTCTGCTCCTCCCCTGCTCGTGCTTGGTCTCTCTCTCTCTCTCTCTCCAAAAAATAAAATAAAAACATTAAAAAATATATATGTAAATATATACACACACACACATATTTTAGGGGTGCCTAAATATATATTCAGGGGAGCCTGGAGCCTTCTTCGGATTCTGTGTCTCCCTCTCTCCCTGCTCCTCCCCCACTCGTGCTCCATGTGTGTATCTCTCTCTCTCTCAAAAATAAATAAGCAATAAATAAGTAAATATATACATATATATTTAGTAGAGGTTGAACATGAAGCTGTACTTGTGAATTTTGTCTTCCCTATATATGTGAAAATGGAGGAAAAAGACAATTCAAATGTTTTTATTTGTCTTTCTAAAATAAACACATCTACAGATTGATTGCTTACTTGTAGGGTGTGAGCCCACCAGCACGAGAGCATTCAAAGCAGCATCTGCTAACCTGGAGACCTCCCAACCCTGGCCCATCTGCCTACCCAGGGCTTGCATTGGGCACCACTGGCTGCCCCCTGCAGGCCTGGTCCCAGCCTATGGGCTTCAGGACAAAAGCTTGCATGACTTTTGACAGACTGGAGAATCATCCAAGTATCCAATTACCTAGGCAAAATCCCTATGGGAGGGTTAACAAGCTGATAAAAGAAACTCCCCTGGGTACTATGAAATGCATTTGCGGAAACTTAGGATGATGCTTACCTTAAGGAACAGGACATTTCAAAAGCACAAGTGGGTCTCTTCAAATATCTGACTGCTCTTCCAGTAGAAGGATGGGCTTGATACTACAAGTCGAAGCTGGTTGAGAGCAAGGGCTTCAGTCCTCGATTGTGGCGATGTCTTCACGGGTGTGTCCCTGACATATTTTGCACATTACATATGTTCAGTTGATTGTAATTCAACTATAAGTCAATAAACTAAAAGAGTATTAGCCTTGATGTCACATAGCTTGGGCTCCGATTATTGCCTTGCCACTTCTGGTCAGTGTGATTGACAACAGATTCCTTGACCTCTTATCTTGGGAGTTGACAAGAAGCTAGGAGAGAGAAGAGTCAGTATGAGGTAAATACTGCTGTTGCTATTGGGTGCTCTGACTTCTGCAAAGTTCTTAATGTTGGAAGGGGTAGTTTAACATAAGGGAGGGCAGTTTTGCAGTCCTGGGTTTCCCAGGGTCTTTGAAAGGCCATCAGAGATCACGGAAAACAGGAAGATCGTAGCCGACCTCTGCAAGTGTCACTGTCTAACAAGGGCAACCCCAGGCTTTTGTTTTTTTTTATTTTTTATTCATTTCATTCATTTAAGTTTATTCATTTATTTTGAGGGGGGAGGGGCAGAGGGAGAGAGGGAGAAAGAATCCCAAGCAGGTTCCTTCCTTTAGCATGAAGCCCTAGGCAGGGCTCTATCCCACAAATCTTGGGATCATGACCTAAGCTGAAACCAAGAGTTGGATGCTCAACCGACTGAGCCACCCAGGTGTCCCACCCAGCCTTTTAAATAAGAGAAATTCAGAGCCAGATTATCTTGGCATGGGAAGGACTCAGAAGCTCCAGTCTGTCACAAGGTGTCCCAGCCTTCTTCTTCTCTCCCTCCTGTGCTACCTCCCTCCCAGCACAGGTCACCTTCCCCAGCTGGCACTCTGCTGGCATCTGGCGGCTGGGAGCGTGCACATCAAAGGCTATGAAATAGTCAATTATTTTGGAAGAGGAGGTAGGAACCACATCCACTTCCTGTCTCTTTTTCTTTCATCATGTGCCCTTGACAAGGGTCTCTTCTCTGCCTTGAGGCTCAGTTTCCTCATCTGTACAATAGAACTGATATTATTTGCCCCATCTTTGTACACTGTAAAGCACTTAATACTGCCCAGTACAGAGAGTTAAGGCAGGTCATGAGGCCGTCATGATTGAACATATGTGAGGTAATGAGGTGAGGGTAGTCTAGGAGGGAATGCTTGAGTTTTCAGACCACAAGCCCTTGCAGGTGAGGATGGGAACGAGTCAAAGTGCTTCCTTCCCCTCCTGGTAACATAGATGTGTTTTAGACCGTGGTTCTTTGGAAACAATCACTTGCCTTTGTTTCTTAACCTACTCTTTTTTGCTACTGCCTTAAATTCCAGTTTCATTTATTAGAATTTACTACTTTAGTGATTATCTTTAATTTTGAATCTCCAGGTTCTTCTTTGCTTTGTCCTTTACAACCCTTGTGATAGAACAGATGGTCTCCAGCTTATACATTCTCTACAACTAAACATTCCATGTTCTGGACAGCAGCTGGCCTGCCTCCCTCCTCAAAGCACTGGTGACCCCATTTAGCTTATATTATGTCCTCAATAATCTGTGACTGCTCCTGGGTATGCAGCCCAAAACCGATGTCACAATGTCACACACACACACACACACACACACACACACACACGCACACACCTACATGTGCACACCCAGCATCCCAGCATGAGCCCTGGTCTCACTCCCATTAGATCCACTGGTGATATTTGTCTCACCACTCCTTTCCAAGATCTTTCTCACCCCTCCAACCGTCTCTTTGGGAGATCTACTGCTAATTTCTTCAACCCCTTTGGCAAGACCCCATCTCTTATCCCAGATGTCATTCACAAAGCCTAATGTTATGGTTTACAATAATTTCAATTACTATTAAAGTATTTGATAACATGCTCATGTTAAGAATGAAAAGTTTTCTGGAAGACTAGTAAATACTTGCTAGTATTTACCAAGAAGAATATATTTATAATGGCAACGCCAACATTCATTGAATGCTTGCCTATACCAAACTCTGGTGTAAGGTAACTCACCTCCCCTCATAATCCTGTCATCAACTCTATGAGGTAGACACTTTTCATTCTCACCACTTCTAGAAATCTATTCCACTTCTAGAAATTGTTCCAGAGGGAATACTTTTGGCTACATTCAAAATGAATATGTAAAAAATTCATCACAACATATAGTTCTAACTGAATATATCCAATGTTATGGAGGATAATGCATCTATCAGATGTCATATCTTTAGGAATATTTAATAACATGGGAAAGGTAATGGAATATTAAGTGAAAATCAAGATGTAAAATTTTATATGCAACACAAGCCCAATATTATCCATGGATGCGTAGACAAGGAGAAAAAAAAAAAAAAACAGAAGAAAAAAAAAAGAAGCAGAACAAAACCCTAACAGTGAATATCTCTGAGTGGTATCTTTGCTTTATTAAATTATTTGTATCGTCTATTATTTCACAATAAACATACTCTAATGTCATAATCAGAAAAAAATAATTTTATTAAACATAGATTTTGCTATAGCATAACTTCTTTAATGTCTACTTAACCTCTACAACAGACCAAATGGAGAGTTTCACAATATCATTCTCCCTGAAGGGGCCAATGAGCTAGAAGTTAATATTACTCCCAAGGATATGGAGTTAATATTACTCCCAAGGAAATGTAATGCAAGTTTATTCCAATTGCACAGAAAAGACGTAAAGAAGCTCTGCAGTTCACTTGGTGGCAGGAAATGAATCCTCATTAAGGATGCACTGAACTCCCCGAACTGCCCAAAAAAATGGAGATTTTGCTACCATGCAGTAGCCCTTCTCTTTGCTCTAGGATGCTTCCTTCTTCCAGAATGTTTCATTTCTGTAATGTGCTCTGTTTCTTTTCTCCCCTCCAGTCCCTGCCTCTCCCAAACCCGATTGGCCCTGGTCCTGTTCATAGCCTCCCTGGGGTCCTCTGGTGACTCCCCTTCCTCTGATCACACGAGCCTGGGCAAGGCAGTCTGAGATCCTAAGTCCGCAGTGGTGCATGCACTCGGTAAAAATGGGAGCACCTGAAGCACCACCGAAGAGCTTTGGCAAACAATTGATTCCATGACAAAAGCAGCTTCTCTCTCTGGAGAAAATAGTAAAAGTAAAGGCAAAAATCATTCATGCAATTGCACGCAATAATGGACACTCCACTTAACCATTATTTCTTGGGCATAGTGAAAGAACATGAATTTGTAGTCACCCCAAATCCAGACATTAGCCAGGCTCTACAGCTAAGTGGGGGAGTCTGTGCAAGGCTGCAAAGATTGCTCATCTATAAAACAGGTCTAATAACTTCACAGTGCTGTTGGAAGAATAGAAGTGTACAAGATGTGTACATGAGAGAACATAAACCTAGCACTCAGATCTTTGTTTCCAATACCACTTTCCAAGAAAAAGATCCAGGTTTCCTTGGAAAAATGACTGATTTTAGGACTAGAGAAGCAAATAAACAAGATGAGCCTGGAGACTCTTTGAGTGCTAGAAGGTAAGGAAGTGCTCAAAATCAAAACAAAACCAAACAATGGTGGAGATATATCAAGAAGGTACTGAAGCAACTGAATACCGCCCCCCCCACAATGGCCAAAGCTAAAACAGTCTAAGCAAGAAAATATAAAAATTGGATTTGGATTATAACCCAATGCATAAAATTGATATCCATGAATCCACACTGATGTCAATAAAAGATAGAGTAAATAAATAAATAGGGGAGAAGAGAGAACTCTCCTACACAGAAGAATCCAAATAATTTATGTAGATACTGCCCCCCTGCCCCAGGCAGGGTTACATAGCTCTCCACTCATGTGTAGTCTGCACATAGCGACTTCCTGCCAAAGAGTGCAGTATAGAAAGAGCAAAAAAAGAGTAACTGAGAGGTGGAGAATCCTGACACACTCTCCCTCAGCCAGGTGATGGAGGTCAACATCAACAGTGACAAATCAGGTTGGTAGTATGCGCCCTCAGCATGATGAGATGAACATGCCCCTTTACCTCTGTGATATTTCTCCCCTAAACTCATAATTCTGGTCGAACAATGAGAAAAACCTCAGACAAATCCCAGTAGAGGGACATTCTACAAAATACCTGCTCAGTACTCCTCAAAGCTGTCAAGGTCCTCAAAAACAAGGAAAGTTTGAGAAAAGGTCACAGCCAAGAGGAGCCTAAGGAGACCGTAACAACTAAATATAATGTGGTTTCCTGGAACAAATAAAGAACATTGGTTAAAACTAAGATAATCTGTATAAAGTATAGACTTTACTTAATAGTAATATGTCAATATCAGTCTCTTAGTTGTAATAAATGTACAATTCTCAAGAGGTTAACAATAGGAAGGACTGGGTTTGGGGCATATGGGAAGTCTGTACTATTTTCACAATTTTTCTGTAAATTGAAAACTATTCTAAAATTAAAACTTCAGGGGCTCCTGGGTGGCTCAGTCAGTTAAGTATCTGGCCTTGATTTCCGCACAGGTCATGATCTCACCGTTTTGTGAATTCAAGGCCCCCGTTGGGCTCCACGCTGTTAGCATGGAGCCTGCTTTGGATTCTTTCTCTCTCCCTCTCTCTCTGCCCCTCCTCCACTTGCATTCTCTCTCTCTCTCTCAAAATAAATAAATAAATAAACTAAAAAGAAATTAAAAGTTCAGTCTTTAAGAAGCAGTGTGAATACAATGTGTTTATTACAGTAATTGGGAACTGCCTGGTTTAAATTTAAAGCATCCCTGCCTCTGTTTGTCACTTTGTTAAAATAATTGAAGCCACCTTGACGGCAATGTCAAGATTTTGATGTAGGTTGATGTTATGAACTGGCTTGGGCTCTACAAAAACAAACAAACCCCTTGGTTTAGTGAGATAACTCTGCCCTCTAGTGGCTTAACATTTTATATACTTTCAGTGGCAAAGGACAGTCTAGAGCGCTACTCACCTTTGATGTTTCAAAGTCCAGACAAGAGTCAAAATATACTCAGGGCCTTTAATCTGCTGGGACCATACCCCACTTTGTAACACTTACACAGAACTTTACCTTCCTGAGTAGTCTCTGAGAAAAGACACATTTGTGTGAAGGAACTGTCTGGTGGGAATATAAAAGGCAAAGTTAGGTGGAGTGGGGGGGCAGTTTGACAATGTGAATGAGAAGATTTAAAGATATTTATGTACCTGCACCCAGTAAATTCACTTTTGGAAACTGTTCCACAGGAAATTAATGCAAGTTACAGAAAAAGATTTAAAACATTTTTAAAAAACGTTACATTTAACAATGAACAATTTGAAACAAACTAAGTGTTTCACAATGGGGTAGTTGTGGAGGAAAGGAAGGAAGGGGAAGGAAGGAACACTGTATCAGTATACTGGACTTATTATGCACGCAATAAGGGCATTCCTAAGAATATTTAATGACATGGTTAAATTGTTCATGATATAATGTTTAGTAAAACTCCATGAACAGTGTGATCAAAACTTCAGGGAATAATAGAGATGACCATGTATACACACACACACACAAACAATGACACATACTTCTCAGGTCACAGTGTGCAGAAAATGTAACTATTTTTGTTTAAATCTCAACTTGATTTTTGCTTTAATCCTTCATTTTGCTTGATGGACAAAAATGGATCTGGTTAGCTATGAGGTAGCTCAATCACACCAGGGTTTTCTTCAGCGCTTGTGTTTAAACGATCATTTAAGGGATCTACCGCTTCCCTCCTCCTTCCATTAGATTGGCCCCTCTGTCCACTGGATTGTGGCAGCACAGAGCGAGGAAAGGCCGGTCCTTCCTCACCCTCTGTCTGTCACTGGCATAGGTTGAGCCATCACTTGTCTTTGTTTATCTGGTGATTTGCACGTGGTGGGCTTGCCTCCACTTAGACACTTGTGGCTCCATCAAGAGTTGTCTCTCTGCCTTCTCTTGGTCCTTCTCTACATCTTTGGAGCAAATGAAACCCCAGGGCACTTTCCCAAGCCTCCTTGGCCACATGCAACGTGGGGTGAGCTCTCCAGCTAGACTTGCCTTGTTTTGCTCATTTCTTCATTACTGCTGTGATGTGTGAGCACGAGAGACTTCTGTGCCATTATCACTGCCCCCTCAGATTTCCCCGGGAATCAGTATATAGTCCTCTGCTTGAGGTCCCGGCCCCACCACTGTAGGACTTCCATTATTCTGCAAAGTATGGGAGTGTCTGTGAGACCTAGACCAACACCAAACTCCATCATTCCTCCCAAATCTCTCCTTGCTCAGCTGTGACATTTCTATCAAATCCACGGCAGGAAAATTGACTCCTACATCACTCATGCTTCCAAAGTCTATTATTTACAAAGATAAAATTGAGCTTTTGTCCCCAAAGGCAAACTTGGAGACTCAGAAATCTTTTTTCTCTAAGTAATGTCTCTTCCAGGAATGTCAAGTCTATTTAGAAAATGTAAATACTGATAATTGTCTCCTTCCTTTCTCTTCACATTCCTGCTGTGACCTTACCCTGAGTGCACACACACACACACACACACACACACACAGTCTTGCTGGTGATTGAACAATCAGAGGAAGCACGGGAGTAAAAAGGAATAAATATGTATACACATATGCTCATATATACATGCATCTGTAAGTATTCATGTTTATATAAAGAATACAGAAATCAATTCAATGCAAGGTTTCAGGGGTTATCTATGCATTACACTTTCTTTTTTTATAATTTTCCATATTTTCTGAATTTCTAGAAGAAACATGTGCTGTGTCATCAGGAAAAGAAACATATATAATAAGGGAAATAAACAAGGTCTCTGGCTCCCAGCATCACCATCACAGTGAAGAAGTGAGAGTAGGGGACCCAAGTCTTCCATTGGCCACAGCCAAAGCTCTCCTCTCCTCATCTCTGTTACTTGATCTTCTTGAGATCCATCTGTTCCTCAGCTTTCAGAGCACCAGGCTCTCTTCGCTCTTTTTTTTAGTTATCTGATGCATCAAAAACCTAGATCTCAAGTCTGAGTCTGATGGAATGGAACTTTGGAGGGGTCCTGGGTGGGGAAGAGGGTAACTGGCATGAAGGAGTAACATCAAAATTTGTTGTAAAATAAAGATACAACACTTTGACTTGAATCTGACAGGCTCTGTGACTACTTTGACCCATATGTGAAAAGGGACACTGAAGACTCAAGGCTTAAGACACTGGCAGCTCTCTCTTCTTGGTACATACAGCCCTTCCTCCAGGAGCCCTGAGCCACCATGTAAAAAGTGAACTAGTCCAGGCATAGCCTGCTGGAGGAATCCAAGCTAACCACGTGGATATGCCATTTGAAGAGAGATATGACGTAACGGTTGTTATTTTAAGCCACTAAGTTTTGGTCAGTTGTTATGCTGCAGTAGATAATGAGAATAGCTTTCTTCCTGTGAAAGGGGTTAATACTACTGTGGCTACATAGAGGGAGCTTGTCAGTGAGAACTGCAACAAGATTCCATTTTAATTATCATAATAGGTTACAGAATTACTATGGGAGAGGTGCCTTTTTTGTTCAGAAAAATACCTCAATTCACCAATTAGGGGTGGAAAGTAAGACCCTAAGGAGATGAGTTGGTACAGAGAAGTAAAATAATATAACTAAACCACTGAATTGAAAATGGACACAAATTTGCAAGTAGGGAAGAACAGAGAATAGAGGAGGTAAAGAGAGATAAGGGAAGAGAAACCAAGGAGGGGCAAGCAATGTGGCCAGAGGCTAGACAAAATGACCAAGAGAAGTTTTTAAGAATACGGGCACCTAACAAATTCTTATTGGTTGCATACTCATGATGAAAATCTCTCAATTTCCCCAGAACTTCCGTCATATTTTCTACCAGTAGAGGTACCTTTTGTGACTTAAAAAAAATGGTGGAAATTAAGAAAAAAGTTTGAGTACCATGCCTATGTTGACTTGGTGACAACAGGGACAATAGGTGTCAGTTCCTACACTAAACTAATTTAGGATAGTGGTTCCGAAGTAGGAGTGATTTTGCCCCCCAGGCAACATTTAGTAATGTCTGGAGACACTTTTGATGATCATAACTAGGACAGAGTAACCGCTAGCATCAAGTGGGTAGCAGCCAGGAATGCTGCCAAAATTCCTCCAGTGTGCAAGACAGCCACCCACAAGAAAGAATTGTCCAGCCTAAAATGTCAAGGTTGAGAAATCCTGATTTAGAGGAAGCAAAAGACTGAGTCAGATGTGTCCATGAGAACCTAGATCTCCTGTAGAATGTGTAGAAATCTTGGAGAAGACATTGGACTTTCCGCAACCTATTGAATGTAGTTTGAATCAATTTTATCTAAATCATCAGGGCAGGGTAGTTCTAGTTAACGTCCAGGTTATGGCATCAAATTTAACAAATGAATCAGTAATGGCTCTTATTTGGAAGTAGCAGAAACAGCCTCTAGGAAAAGTGAGCAGAAAAGGAACGTATTAAGTAATAGAGGGCAGATCAGAGAATCATTAGAATGGTTGGAGAAAAGAACAACTCATAGAAGAAAACCCCAGGAGTGCCTGGGTGGCTCAGTGGGTTGGGCATCTGACTCTTGATTTGGTTCAGGTTATGATCCCAGTGTCATCGGATCAAGCCCCTACATTGGTCTCTGCACTGAGTGTGGAGCCTGCTTGGGATTCTCTCTCTCTCTCTTTGCCCCTTTCCCCCCACTTCTCTCTCTAAAAATAACATAACATAACATAACATAACATAACATAACATAACATAACAAAAGAAAACTCCAGAATGGGTCCATGAAGATTTCAGTCCTCTGA
This sequence comes from Acinonyx jubatus, assembly GCF_027475565.1. Classification (NCBI taxonomy): domain Eukaryota; kingdom Metazoa; phylum Chordata; class Mammalia; order Carnivora; family Felidae; genus Acinonyx; species Acinonyx jubatus. The sequence continues at coordinate 73,717,651 of NC_069384.1, read as the reverse complement.
CAGCTGGCAGGGCCACTGCTGGAATGAAGGAAGTATGGATGTAAAAGCCATCAGACAGAATGGATACTTCAAAAGAGGAAAGGAGAGGAGCTGCCAGATTGGTGAACAGGTGGAGATATGGGGAGAGTGGTGGCCTGGAGAGGGCATGAAAACTTGTACCCTTTTCCCACATGTCGCCCTAGGCATCTCTTCATCTGGCTGTTGATTTGCATCCTTTATCACATCATTTAACACACTGGTAAATGTCTATTAGTTGATCAAGATGCCCTGGTGGAAGGTCTTCAGATGTTAAAGGTTAGTAAGGAGACAGCACTGGATGTGATACACCAGGGCTCCTGCCCAGAGATCATTCTTTGTTGAAGATGAAGAACACCCTGATGCCTCACATTGGAAGTGCTACTTATCAAGCCAGATGATAGATGATGGAAATGTTGGTTGAAAGCATCCTGGCTTCTCCCAATGTCTTTATCATTCTTAATGAAGTGCTACTTAAATGATCTTATGTGGGCTGAGAATTCAGTGGGATGAAACACAGCAGATTAAATAGGGGGAAAATCTTTAAAAAAAATAAGAGGAAAAGAAAGAGAAACATGACATCAAAAAAGTTCATTTTAAAAGCATATAAACATCTTTCAGCCTTAAATAGAAAATGAAAATGCTGCACTTAGGCTTAAATTTTAATTTCCATCTTTGACCCTATAACCATAATCTAAGTCAGACCACATTGGGATAATTACAATTTCCTCCTAAGGAGGCTCTCTGTTTTTTGCTTCCCACCTTTAACCAACCCTTCTCCCACTGGTAGATTAATCTCCATAAAGCACCATCTGGATCATGGTGCTTTCTTGCAAGGAAATTGCACATAAGTCCTTTTGCCAAAAGAAAAATATCCAAAACATAAGTGGACATCTTCAAACCACTCTATGATCTGCTCTGAACCTATTTTCCAGTTTTCTCTCCCATTATTCTCCCAGACAAATGGTTTGCATATTGAGCCCTAAATATACCATACACTTCCAATTTACCTTGTGACCTTGAGAAAATTAATATATTTCTCTGAACTCATAAAAATACAAAATGGAAATGACATTGTCTGCACTGCCCATTGGCAGAACTGGAAGCCTTAAACTCAGTGTCCTAAAAGAACCAGAGGGTGAGGACTAGAATACAGTCTTTCTCATGCTTTTTGGTTGATACATAAGATTACCAAGTGCAACCCTTTCTCCACCAGATCTCTAAGCTGCAACCTAACATATGGAAGGCTGTAGCTCACAAGAACCTTTTTTTTTTTTTTTTTCAGTGCTCTTAAAATGGCCAGACCTCATTAACAGGCTCATGGAATGGTCCTAAAAGTTGAGATTACTTCAATCTCTTTCAGTATCCCTGCATAGAGTGTATATTTTGAGGGGGTAGGAATCAGTCTCAGACTGCATACTCAGGTGTGTGATAAATACTTCATTTCTTTATATTGACTGAATTTTAACTCTGAGCCCTTGTTTAGTTGGTTTCTAGGAAATTCAACTGCTGTCAGTAAGGTGGCTCTCCTGATATGGAGAATAAAATAAAATTAGGTTACTCTCCCATTATGGACAAAATAAAGATAAGTTTCATGGTATTTTAGAAACAGATGGCATAAGTTACAAAGTAATCTAAAACTCTGAGTTCAATAGAAATATAGATAGCAAACATAACCAGAAGAAAATACTCCATTCTTGGAGAATAATAATGCTATCATTGGAGAATAATAAGATTACGATTATTGGTGGTGTTGTTATAGCTAATGCTCATAATGGCAAAAGTAGGCAGTCTGCACAGTTCTCCATGTGCTCCTCTGTGGTTCCCAGCTTTACTTGTGGTTAAGTGGGCCATATGACTAGGTTCTGGCCAATCGAATGTGGGCAGAAGTAATCTTTGACCTATTGCCCACTCTCAGAGTGGTCGCTTTCACGTTATTTCTATTTTAGTCCTTAGCAATTATCCCAGACAACACTCTGGGCCCTCCAAAGTGACCTTGAAGGCTATATGTTTCAGATGGTATAGGTTCAAGCAGGAAGCAAGCTGCAGGTCTGAGTCTCTAGCCTTCAGGAAAGCTCCCCTCCCCGCATTATACATCAGACTGCTATGTGAGAAGGAAATAGCTCTGTATGGGATGAAGTCCTTGAGATTTGGAAGTCTATTTTCTAAAGCAAAATAGCCCATCCTACTTCAACTAATACAATTAGTAAGTGCTTACTATATACCTTGCACAGCTCTAAATGCCTTACATATACTAGCTTTTTCTAGAATGGAATAGACACATTAGCACATATTATGACGTCATGGTAATAGAATCATGTGGAAGTACAAGCCTAAAATAGTCATTGAACCCCAAGTTCACCACACACATCCTTGCAGCATTTCTTCCCCCCACCCTTCTGCTTCTCTAAATCTCACACATCCCCAAGGAAGAAACAAAACAGCAAACAAAGGAAGCAAAGGAAGGAGTTCTAATTTCTATTTGTTTTCTGTAAAGACATAAATCCAGTCCTGCTTGTTAAGAACTCCTTGGGTGTTACACACTCCTGTCATTGCTCCTAACTGGAATAAACAGGTGAATGAATCATTTTGCCTTTTCTAAATGCTGGCACCATCACGGTGTAGGCAGGTTTCCAGACCAGGAGATGGTAGAGCTCACTTTCCTGATGGTGTTTGTGAGTTACATTACGCTTAGAGCACTTGTGGCAAGCTACTGCCTCAACTGCTCACCTTGGCCCTCCCCACTGCAAAGGAAGGACCACTCAAAGTATGAGAAAGTAAGGAGGCTATCAACAGCTTGCAACAATGAACAGCAAGGATATGGGATCTGATCCCTCTGCGAGGCACACGGTTCCGTCTACTCTAGCTGAGGAAGGCACTAGCAAGCTGGGGAGGAGTTTGTACAGGTACTCCTAGAATGGATTGCCATGCAAAATTACTTAAGGGCCTAAGATGTATTTTATTTCTCACACAGGCTAAGTTTGGGAACATGGTGGAAGTAGAGAATATATTTTTAGTCTAAAAAGGAAGCAAAAAGCAAATGTTCCAAAGGGGGATCAAAAACACCTCCAAGCAGGAGGGAGAAAGCCTCAGAACCCGGGGAGTAGAAGAGAGCAATACTTCTGCAGGCTCTGGTTATGGCAGTGGCCCCCAAAAATGAGATGGCATATAAGTGGTCAGAGACATAGGAAACTTCAAAACAAATTAAAAACTAAATGGCAAAAGTTTTCAGTGATGGAAAGATGGAAACAGATTGAAGAAAACAACTGGTGTACTGCTTAAGCATGCATATGCATACCAGTGGTATGCTACTAAATGTTTAATTAGCTTTACAAAAAAATTACACATATTTATGCAAGTTTACGATACGTTTGACTAGGAATAAATGCTTGATTATTTTGATTGCTATCTACTCAGCAAAGAAGTTGTTCACATCATTGACCTATGAGTTGAAATCTGACATGAATATTGGTTGCTATTTGCCTACACATTAATAAGAGGAAAATGAAACAACAAAGGCATATGTGAGCACTTAAATAATTCATGATAATGTGCATGACTTCTTTACTGAATCAGTTAAAATGTTTTAAATACTGGAAGGATATTTCCTCAGTTTTCTGTGCTCTTCACAATGAAATAGCCACAGATACAACACACTTCTAAATGTAACCCATAGTAGGGGTGCCTGGGTGGCTCAGTCGGTTGAGTGTCCGACTTCAGCTCAGGTCATGACCTCGCAGTTCATGAGTTTGAGCCCTGCGTGGGCTTGTGCTGACAGCGCAGAGCCTGGAGACTGCTTCAGATTCTGTGTCTCCCTCTCTCTGCCCCTTGCCCGCTCATGCTCTGTCTCTCTCTGTCTCTCAAAAATGAATAAACGTTAAAAAAAAATTTAAATTTAACCCATAGTATTACTGTTTTTTCATAACTTTCTTAAGCTTAAACAATCAGCAAAATAATAAATCAAGCCCTGATTGGTAGTGTTTGCTGACTTCTATGGTGTAAATACTGCCACAATAACTAATGTCAATGAATGCAGGGTTGGAAAGAGATATGCAGCACACTATCATACGATATTTCCACCACATGGATATACTGGTCATAGATAACCATGTGCATAGAAAATAGTTCTTTTTCCAATTAGTGGTCATAGGTAACCTCTGGAGTCCCCCAGATTCCTAGTCTTCATGATCCTTTTGAATCTGATGGATCTACGGTTTCTGATCATGCTTAGGTGAAATCTTCTGGGGGGCTGTGAACGCTCAGAGGTCTTAATCTCTTCCATGTACAGGGAGGGTAGTTAGGGGAGAACATTCTCCTCCTTCTGGCCTCTAGGAATCTCCACCTTCCAACTTTTGCTTCTCCAAGGCCCTCTCTCTACTCCTAGGCTCCTAGCAAAATTCCAACACAGGCTTAAGCTTTCACAGAAAGCTTTCAGCAAAATAGCCTTTGAATTCCCCCACACTACCTTCCTGCTAACCTCCCTGATGTAAAGAAATTACAAAAGCTGTCTACTCTTTCAATGGTGGAAGGAAAAGAGAAGTCTGGAAAAACAACATAAATTCAATTTAAAACTTTACCTCACCTCAGGAGTGTGTAGGGCTGAGGCATGTCTTCAGTTTGAGTATCTACAATGGAGCCATACTTTCTTAGCCAATAAGGTATTTCAGTAGTCCTTGGTGCAGTTTTTTTCCCTAATAATTAAAATACTTGTGAAAACTCAACAAAAATATGACAAAAACCTCTAGCCAGATTCACAGAGGGATAACCACTAAGCATAAGGCCTACACAGTAGAACTGAAGATTATAGTCATTAGTCAATACTTCCTTTGCTACATAAAACAAAGTAAACCCCTTGACCTTAGAAGAACAGGGAAGAAAAAGAAAAGATGAAGCCTGTGAAAACCGGAAGGATATGTTATAGGTAAATGGCAGCCCAGTGTCTAGCACATTAAATGGGTGTCCGCTGGATAATAGTCATCATAGCAGTCATTATAATAGAAAGATCCAGAGGAAGATCACATCCATGAATTTATTGTCTAGGAGTTTGTTCACTCTAGGGACAGGAAAAATTTTAGACAATAATTTTGCATCTTTAATATGATGACAAATCTTGGCCTCTAAGATATAGGCACAGAAAGCAATAAAGATAAGTGAGAGGAACTATTTCAAGGTTTACAATGCAGAAATAACTTTAGAAATTACTTAGAAGGCAAAAGTGCCACTGCAGCAAATGAAATTTGTGACATGTAGTGCAGACTTGAGATTTCTTCTTAGAAAGGACAAAGGTATAAAAGTCATTAAAACAAAGAAAATGATGAATATGAAGAACAAAGATTAGAGAAGTACAATTTTGAAACTACAGCTATTTCTGATGTGGCTGAGCTGCATAAACTGGATAACTCACACTCACACACACCAACAACACGCATACACACACTCCTTAGTATCAGAGAGAGAGATTGGTCAAAAGAATTTAAATGGAGCTGTGAGGTAGGCAGAATAAAGCCTCCCACAAAGAAGTCTGCATCTGAATCCTTGGAACCTGTGAATATGGCAAAGGAGAATTAAGAATTCAGATGGGGTGTGCCTGGGTGGCTCAGTTGGTTGAGTGTCCAACTTCGGCTCAGGTCATGATATCGCGGTCCATGAGTTCGAGCCCCGTGTCGGGCTCTGTGCTGACAGCTTGGAACCTGGAGCCTGTTTCAGATACTGTGTCTCCCTCTCTCTCTGATCCTTCCCCATTCATGCTCTGTCTCTCTCTGTCTCAAAAATAAATAAACGCTAAAAAAAAAAAATTATAAAGAAAAAAAAAGAATTCAGATGGAATTAAGGTCGCTAACCAGTTCACTTTAAAACAGGAAGACTGGGGGCAACTGGGTGGCTCAGTCGGTTAAGCGTCTGGCTCTTGGTTTTGGCTCAGGTCCTGATCTCACAGTTTCGTGGGTTCAAGCCCCGCATCGGGCTCTATGTTGACAGTGTGGAGCCTGCTTGGAATGCTCTCTCTCCTTCTCTCTGCCCATGCCCCACTCATGCCATCTCTGTCTCTCAAAAAGAAATAAACTTTAAAAAATAAATAAAGTACAATAGAAAGATCATCCCAGATTATCTGGATGGGCCCAATGAAACCACAAGCGTCCCTAAATGTGGAAGAGAGAGGTAGGAGAGTGTCAAAGGGATATGATGTTCCAAAGATTTAACCAGCTATTGCTAGCTTTGAAGATGGAAGTGAACCAGAAGCCAAGGAACGTGGACAGCCTCTAAAAGCTGGAAAAGGCAAAACAAACAAACCAACCAACCAACAAACAAAAAACAACTTCTCCCTGAGAGCTCCCCAAAAAAGCAGCAGCACTGTGGACATTGTGCTTTTAGCTCAGTGAAACCATATCTTATTTCTGACCTCTAGAACAGGAAGAAAATAAGTTTGTTTTGTTTTAAGCCATTACATTTGGGGTAGTTTATTACAGCAGCAATAGGAAACACAGACAGCTGGAATAAATTCTACATAGCACACAGCCTGCCTTCCATACTCCTCCTTTGCTCTTCCCTCTCACACCCACAAAACAAGAAAGTGAAATGCATTTTATTTCCTTCCTGAATCATTTTGACAAGAAGTATGTGATACATTTTACAGCTATTTTGATGAAAACTTTCTAATACGTACAAGGTGAACAGACAAGTACGAGGAGCCCTCGTGGACCTACCATCCGGCTCCTGTAATTATCCACATTTGGTCACTCTTGTCCCATCTAATTTCCACCTACTTCAACCCTCCCCAATCAACTTAGAGATGTATATAAAATGCATGTACACATACTTGAAACTTGGAATGCACAAATCCTAGCTGTACATTTTTAAAATGTTTATTTATTTTCAAGAAAGAGAGAGCGAGCACAAGTGGGGGAGGAGCAGAGAGAGGGGGAGGAGCAGAGAGAAAGGGACACAGGATCCAAAGCAGACTCTGCGCTGACAGCAGTGATGTCAGGGGCTCGAACTCACGAACTGTGAAATCATAAGCTAAGCCGAAGTCGGGTGCTCAACTGACTGAGCCACCAGATGCCCCAGCTGTACATTATAAACAGATACATACAAGCCATTCAGACCCCTAGCATATGAACATCTATCTCTATATTCCTAAGAAGTTTCCCAATGTTGCTTTCCCACTTCCAACATCCATTTTCCCATAAATGGAACATCCTCTTTTGATTTCAACATGTCTGTTAGACTCATTCATGTCGTTACAAATCCAGTAGCTCTTCCCTGTTTGCGTTGAGTAGTATTTCCTTGTATAAGTTTGTTTATCTATTTTTTGTTGATGCACATTCGGTTTGGTTCTAGTTCTTGGCTATTGTGAACAAAGCTGCTATAAACATTTTTATACAATCTTATTTGTGCACCTGTGTTTTATGTCTCTTAGAGAGACTGGAATTGCTAGACAAAAGGGGAGCTGTATATTTAACTTTGTAAGAAACTGCCAAACATTCTTCCAAAGTGCTCATACCATCTTACATTTCCATCAGCAGTGCCGGAGTGTTCTTGTTGGCTCACATCCTCGCCTGAAGTTTTTTTAATTTTAGCAGTTTTAGTGAAGATACAGTGGTATCTCATTGTGGTTTTAATTTGCATTTCCCGGATGACTAATAACATTGAACACTGTATATGTTCATTGGAGATTATATATGTGTATAAAATATATAAATATATATATACATATATATATATGTTATATATATGTAATTGGCACCTTGATCTTGGACTTCCCAACCTGCAGAACTGTGAGAAATTTCTGTTCTTTATAAGCTACCCAGTTTATGGTATTTTGTTATAGCAGCACAAATGGACTAAGACATAATCCAGTTAAAAATTGAAGCAAGCACTACACAAAAGAAGATATAGAGGTATATATATATATATATATACACATATACCTGGTGTGGAGGTTGGAGATTATATATATACATACATACATATATATATACATCCATATATATACATATATACACACATACATATACATATATACATATGTGTGTATATATATATACACATACATATACATATATACATATATATATATATATGTATATATATATATACACACATATATATATATATATACATATATATACACACATATATATATAATGGTCTTGTTCTGGTCAGTGAGAGCCTCTTTCTGGTTCATAAATTTTTTTTGCTGGAACTTCACCTGGTGGAGAAGTTAGAAAGCCATATGGGGTCTCCTTTAGGTTGCTAATCTCATTCATGAGGGCTCCACTCACATAATTTAAGGCCTCCCAAAGGTCACTAATTCCAACACATTATGGACATTAGGATTTCAACATAGGAATTTGGCAGGGGTAGGGGGATGATACAAACATTCAAATGATAGCAGGTTGTTTATCTTATTACTGAGTTGTGAGATTTTTTTCATTTTTTTAAACATTTACTTATTTTTGAGAGAGAAAGAGAGAGAGCGAGCAGGGGAGGGGCAGAGAGAGAGAGACACAGAATCTGAAGCAGGCTCCAAGCTGACTGTCAGCACAGAACCCGAGGCAGGGCTCAAACCAACAGACTGCAAGATCATGACCTGGGCTAGAGTCAGATGCTTAAACGACTGAGCCACCCAGGTGCTCCAAAAATTTCTTATATATTCTGGATATGTATACTTTGTCAGATATATATTTAAAAAATGTTTTCTCCCAATGTGATGCTTGTCTGTTAAATTATATCAGTGGTGTTAGTTCATTAGCAGAAGTACTTTAGTTTGATGAAGTCCAAATTTATTAATTTTATTACTTTGTGGTATTACTTTCTGTGACGTAAGAAATCTTTGTCTACTCTCAAGTTGCAAGGATATTTTTTATTTTCTTCAAAAGCTTTAGAGCTTTTTATTTTTACATTTAGGGATATGTCCCAGCGTACACAACTTTTGTGTATATACTAGTTTTTGTATATGATATAAATTTATATTAAATTTTATGTATAGCATGTGTAGGGTATATTCTTTTCCACATAGATATCCAATTGTTGTAGCATCATTTATTGAAACAACTTCCATCTTTATTGAATTGCTTTGGTGCTTTTGTCAAAAAACAATTGACTGTACAAATGGAAGTCTATTTCTGAACCCTCTATTTTGGTCCCTTGATCTGTTTCTTCTTATCCCAATACTATACTGTCTTGATTATAATAGTAAGCCTTGAAGTCAAATAGTTGTAAATACTCTAGTTTTGTTCGTTGTTTTAGAATAGTTTGTTAATTTCTACAATATGTGCCTGCTGAAATTATGTTGAGAATGGGCTGAATATATAGACCAATTTGGTCCTAACGCCTTGGCAACCTACTAAGCAAACCAAAACCTAAAGCCTATAAATACATTAAGGTTAAGAAAGCATACCTAAGGCAACCAATCACAGCCAATGAGGCTTTCCCAAATAAGGCAACCACATAAAGCTAAAGCCAATCAAATAATTTCCTTGTTTTGCTTCCCTTTCTTCTTGATATAGTAAGTCTTGCCACTGACTCCTGTTGATGCAGCATTCCTAACCACTTCTGGCTCGGCACTGCTGAATTCAAATCAATTTTTGATCAAATAACCTCTTACAATTTTTAAGATGCCTCAATTTATCTTTTAACAATGCTGATTCCAACCTTTCATTTATTTTTTATTTTTTTTAACATTTATTTATTTTTGAGAGACAGAGCATGAGCAGGGGAGAGGGAGAGAGAGGGGGGGAGAGGGGGAGAGGGAGAGAGAGAGAGAGAGAGAGAGAGAGAGAGAGAGAGAGAGAGAGATACAGAATCAGAAGCAGGCTCCAGGCTCTGAGCTGCTTGTTAGCACAGAGCCTGACGCGGGGCTCGAACTCACAAACTGCAAGACCATGACCTGAGCTGAATTCAGTCGCTCAACTAAGCCACCCAGGCGCCCCCTCCAACCTTTCGTTATTACATGCAAGGCAAACATAAACATCACATGTATGTCTTTGCACATGTGGGAATGATTCAGTGGGATAAACGCCTAGAAGTAGAACTGAAAAAAAAGGGCCTTGTGAAATGTAAAGATAACCCATACATGAAAGAGGTTACCACTGTTTGGTTTCTCTTATTTTTTTCTAAAACAACTAGGAAGCAACAGTAACAAAGGAATTTTTGCACAACTCTACAATCCCGGAAAAAACTACAGTTTGTGTAGGTCAGTATAGCAAGTTCCTATCTGTACCTGTCACTAAAACAGTTACCACAATAAATGTAATAAAGAAAATCCTGGAGTCCTGCATTTGGGAAGTTTACTGCTAATGGCTAGGTCTACTACTTGGCTTTGTTGTGAATCGATGGATACTGACTTAGGATTCTGATGACTAAGGAAAAAGGAATTTTTCAATATTTTGTGTGTGGGGGGGGTGCCCTTGAAGTGAAGAGGGAGCCCTTTGATTTTAGTCCTGGTTTTGCCACTAAATAACTTCATTACGTTTCACAGGTCACATCCCTTTTATGGGCCCCAGTTTCCTCATAAAATGACAAGAGTAGTAAGGGGAAAACGTATTTAAAGTCCTAGAATTGATTCAGATTACTTAGGGAGAAAATGAAGATAGAGAAGGAAAGGGACCCCGGATCTCTGAAATCTGGGACCCTCTTACACGGAGAGTTTTTGGGAGAGGAGCCAGCAAAGGAGAATGGGGAGCAGAAAAGGAGAATGTTATGTCCTGAAAACCAGGAGAGGGAAGCCAACAAAGAAGGAGAGCGCTGAGCACCCAGGCTTCTGAGCTGAATGCTGAGAAGTCCAGTGTCCACTGACAATATGGAATTGTTGGAAGCCTTGACGCAAGCCATTTCAACAAATGAGTTAAAGTCAGACGAAAGCCAGTTAAAGAGTAAACAAAATCATTTGTGATGCCTTTATAAACTGCTCAAGCTTATTGCAAACCCACAGCTGGTCTAATTCATCGGAGCCCTTCTCAGATCCGACCTTCAGAGATTCTAAAGCACTTAATCAGTCCATGACTCCTCTTGCCTCCCAAGATTGTTCTGAGAGTGTTTTATAAACAAAGACACCGAACAAAAGAGTGGGGCAACCGTTGGTTTTCATTATTCTATTACACTATTACTGTATTCATTTTGTACTCGCTAGGCTCCTCCAAGCACCGTAAATACCTACATTTTCTTAAATTGGCAGCCACCCAGAGAGAATTTATCAATCCGGTTTCCTCGCCCGGCACCCTGTCAGTCCCTGCCCAACTCTCAACCCCTCACCTCTCCAAATCTTTGACCTGGAAAACTCAATTTCGTAACTCCAACCCGGAAACAAAGAAGGAGGGAAGGGGTGATGGGAGGCGGAACGCGGCTGTCTCCTCTGGAGGCTCTGAGCGCAGGCACTAATCCTCCACGGACCGTTTGTGCTGCCCTCCTAGGAAGCGTGGCGGGGGTGGTGCTTATTTTCCTGACGGACAGAGTACGGGTGCCGGGCGGGCTCTCGCGGAAGTCCATGCGCCATTGGGAGGGCCGCAGTAGCTGCTCTGTGCCCTTGTTGCCGAGGGCCTCTTCCTGGGTCACTCCTGGAGCAGGGGCCGGTCTGGGGTTGACACCGGGGCTCCGGCGTGGCCCTCTCGGCGCCCGTGTGACCTCCTCGCCGGCGGGATGTGGCGACTACGCCGAGCCGCCGTGGCTTGGTAAGTGCGGGCTCAGACCTGGCCCCGTTATTTGGGGGGCCTCCGGAAAACCGGGTTATCCCATCACTACCTCCAGAATGTGCACCTAACTCTCAGGCCAGGCGGAGGGCGGTTGGAGGATTCCGGGATATTTTTGAGGACCCGTAGTTACAGGAGCCCTGACTGGGCTTACCTGAAGTCCCGGCTGCAGTACCGGCCCTTGTGCCTGTTTTCTGTGCCGCCAGAAGATTCTGGGCTCCTTTCAGTCTTGGCCTTCTCTGTTGTCCTTCTGTCCCTGTCCTCTTTCACCTTTCTGCCCTCGCTGTTATCTCTGTCTCTGGTTGCTTCTTGTTTCTGCCCTCTCCCTCCCCTCGCCGTGTCCCTCTTAACTCTTTTTCTTCTGCCTCCACGCCAGGTGTGCCTTGCTCCTGCATGTACTCTGTCTTCTGCTAGGGTAAAGAGGACTGTGCCTCTTGCCTTCGTCCGCAGACTAGACTTGCTTTGGAGTCAGATCTGAAGCAGTGACGCAAATGGTGGCCGAGGTGGTGATTAGAGATACCCTGTTAATAGCAGCTTTTCAGTGTTAGGGAGAAAGGCTTGCTTTGGATGCGAAGTGGTGAATATAGCACCAGCTTTCTAATCACATTTATTTTTGCCCTGGCCTCGTTTAATCCTAAGTAGAAAATCATAGGAGTTTTTTCATTTCTGCGGGTTACTACGGGCATTTTAAAGAGATTTAAATTTGACTTTATCTTGACACATATTTGTGTTCTAATATCCTTAGATACTTTCAGGCTTAACTCATTGTTGCAGGCTTTTGAGAAGAAGTAATATGCATCAATTAAGGTTGGAAAAACTTGGTTTTCCTGAATTAGCCTCCAAACACCTGTCTTGAATTTTTTTCAGAACGTTGTTTAAATAGTGTAGGTAATTTATAGTGTTTATAAGGAATGGAATCCATTTGTTTTATAAAGGTTAATTTGAGTCTATATTTAGAATCAGATAACATACAACAGTTACAGTCAATTAGAATAAGTGAATAGTTATTTCTAATTTAATGGAATTTGAGTTTCTGAGTAAATCCATAGCCCTTGATAACTGCGGTAGATTATTTACTACTTTTTTATTTCTACTCTTCACTATTTCCTGGAGAAACCTATCTAATTTTATTTGAATAAAAAGAGAAAAGACTTTGCCAAAAATAGCATACTTCATTGGAACAATTAAGATATGTAGGAAAACTTTAAAAATTGACCTTAACAACAAATAATTAATAACTGACATATTTGTTTGTGGATGTCGTTGGGGTAAATTATTTCTAAAGTTACTATAGACTCTGCAAAGTCATGGCTTAAAAGTGTCTTATGTTGATAGTGCAGTTTAGCTACCCTGCAGAAGTAGAGATCTGGAAAGTTAGAAGCCTCAGCTCTGAAATTTGTCTTTTGCTGTATTTCTTCTGCAAAGAAGAATACGTGTTATGAAGGAGTACACTTAAATTTCCATTCTTTTTTTTTTAATTTTTATGTTTATTTATTTTTGAGAGAGAGACCAAGTGCAAGCAGGGGAGGGGCAGAGAGAGACAGGGAGACACAGAATCTGAAGCAGGCTCCAGGTTCTGAGCTGTCAGCACAGAGCCCGACATGGGGCTGGAACCCACAAACTGTGAAGTCATGACCTGAACTGAAGTCAGACCCTTAACTGACTGAGCCACCCAGGTGTCCCTGAATTCCCATTCTTAAACAGATGGGAACATAAACATTTTTTGACATACATATCTAAATACATACTCCCATATTTAGGTGCAATAAATATTTGTGTAAACTTGTTGAAAAGAGAATTCTGTATTAGGAAATGATGCATAGGTTAAAAGAGATGGTAGAGGAGAGAGAATAGATGGTTTCGGGGGCAGCAGAGGAGCTTGCTTTGCATCACATTTGATTTTCACTTTGGCCAAATGTAGAAGTCTGTATTCAAAATACTTTTCCTTCAGAACTGTAAAGGCACTACCACATTTTTTTCTGGCATCCTTTGTCAACGAACACGGAATACAGACTGTTGGGACAATCTGATTTCTCTGTGTTTGTAGGTATCCTGTTTTTCTTTTCTTCCCAGACCTTCCCTGCCCTGCACCCCACACACACATGAGCTTTAGCTCCTCCCTGGTAGATTGTTCATCCTGGGGGCAAGTGTTCATATTTTAACATTCAGCTGCACTGGACTGAGGGTGACACAGCCTTTCCCCAGATGGTGCTTCAGTAAATCTCAATTTCTTCTCCTCTTTTTACTCTCTTACCTATATCTCAAGAGGACCCTTTTGTGGAAAAGAGTCTCTCCTGTATGAGCATTGATCTTTTAGAGTACCACCATGAATTGGAAGCTCTGGAAATAATACTTGAGGATACCTTCCCAAGTACTAGGATTTTGTTTTGAGTCAATTAGCTTTTCCAGGGGATTGATTGAAGAACATTTTACATGTGGTTCCTGATTTGGACAACCAAATACTCTTTTTTCTTGGTGTCACCCACAGCTGTTGTTGCCACCATTGTGGAAACAGGGATTTTAGAGGTTTGGGAATAAAAAAGGAAGAAAACAACGAAAAGCCAAAACATCTTAGCAATATGACTACTTGGGTCTGGAGTTTATCTATTTGGATATATATTTAGATTAACTACTTTCTTTAAAAAAGCAAACAACTTTTGAGGGATAAAGGACTACTCATGAATACATTAGTAGAGGCTAGGGCAGTTATTGTTGAAATGACATTTATTGAGCACTTACTGTGTGGTCATTGCTAGGTTCTTTCACCTTTTGTTTTGGTTTTGTTCTCCCAATAACATATGTTTATTCAGCAGATGTATTAAGTGTCTACTGCTTGTGAAGCATTGGGCTAGGCTTTAGAAATACAATGGTAAGCAAAACAGACAAGACCCCTCCCTGGCCTTATGAAGATTATAGTTTATTAGTAGAGACAAATATTAATGCAATAATTACATTATTATGTTAAACAAATTTTATGTGCCCTAAAGAAAAGTGCAGGGAACTAAGAACTGTAGCAGAGGAACTCGAGTGAGAATGTCGATGCCAGGAGAGAAAGGGATACTGAGGTGAAACCATTAGTGACCAGAGTTCACAGGAGTAACAGGAGTTAAGAAGGTAGAAGGGTTTGCCCAAGCACAGTGGGCATCAAGGCCCTGAGATGGGAAGGATTATGGCACAGTCGAGGAGCTACGTGAACATTGGTCTGGGTAGAGCTCTGAGGTTAGAGGGAGAGAGGCAGGGCTTTATAGACCAGGAGTTTGGATTTTTATTCTAAATGCAGGAGGAGACATTGAGGGAGATTGACCCATGTGAGTGACAGTGATCAGGTTGACATTTCAGAAGAGTGCCCTGTTGTGCTGTGGAGAACACCTCAGTCCAGACTGTTGTTGCGAGCCCAGGCGAGGCATGGTGGTAGTGGAGATGGGAGAGTGGAAGGCTGGAGATGTATGCTGGAAGTAGAATGAACAGAACTTGAGGATGAGGAAAGTATCAAGAATGAGCCCAAGTTTGTGGCTTATGCGACTGAATAGGTGCTTGTGCTTTTTCCTGAAATAGGAAGTCCTGGACGGGGGCCAGGGTTTGGGAGGGACGGAGGAGAGATAGCATGGATTTGAACATCTTGAATTTGAGGTACTCCTTTGATATCTAAGGGGTGGTGTTCAGTAGGCAGTTGGACACAAGGATCTGGAACTTAACTGTTTGTACTAGACGTACAAGTTTTGAGAAATGTGGATATGCAGATGGCAGTTGAGGAGATGGGTGTGGATAAGGTTGCCTGGGAAGAATGGGTAGACTGAGAAGACAAGTGACTTTACATCTAAGCCCGATGAACTCCCAACATTTAAAAGGTTGTTGGGGAGGAGGTGCCTGAAAAGGAGTGGCCAGCGAGTAGGAGTAAAGCTAGAGACTGCGGAGATTGAGGGCGTTCCAACAAGGAGGGGGTGTCAATGGTGTCAGATATTGCCGAGACAAAGAAAATGCGAATCGAAAAAACAAATGCCCACTGGAAGCCTTCAGGGCACTCGGTGAGGGCTGTTTCACTGAAGTGAGACAAATGGAAATCAGGTTGGTTTGGCTTTTAATAGAGGAGCTAGAGCAGGGAACTGGGGTCTGTCTTTCTCTCCTTTAAACTGACAGAGACTTGACTAGTGATTCCTGAAAAGAAAGGAGGAATTCAGAGGAAACAGGGATTTGCCTTTAAAAGGCAGAAGAGTACTTCCTTACTGTAATCTTACAGGGCTTGTGGAGGAGGGTGGGTGTCAATGCGGTAGGTAAGCAACAGCTTGTGTCCCTCTGATGGCTTCCATTTTCTCCCAAGAGTCGGAGGAAACAAGGAGAGATGTGGGAGGGTAGAGGTGGGTGGGGAACATCTGAAATAGTCCTAGCAGATAGTGGAAGAATGAATTGATAAAAAGTAAGATGGCCAAGCTGTTTTTAGGGCCTAGCTGAGATGTCTGTCCAATTGGGTGTGACTTTCTTCAGTAGTGCTTCATTCCCTTGGTACAGGCTTAAAGTGATAATAAGGTTCATCCAGGGTTTGCATATTGCCAAACAAGTGTAACAGAAAGTCAGAGGGCAAGGGAGTTTAGAGTATTTGCAAAAGAGCCTTTAAGACTATGAACCAGGCTAACTAGGTAAATAGATAAGGTGGAGACTGATAGGTTAGGGAGAAGATAGAAGTATCCATGACCTGGCTGTTCCTACAGGGCCAAAGATGGTTGTAGTGAAGGGGATTATGGTCTGAGAAGAAGATACTTGAATTAGTGATTATTGACAATAACTCTGATGTAGACGTAATCCTGTTTTAACAGATTAAAAAAACTGAGGCTTTGGTAAATTCATAATTTGCCCTTGATTGCACATGAGTAAGCAGTGAAACTGGAACTGGAACCAAAGTTTATCTGACTCAAAACACTAAGTGTCTGGCTATAAGGACAGGGTTGAAAGAAGTTTGAGCCAAGTGTTATGAAGCCGTGGGCTATTCCCCCAGTTGGTTTGGCTCTTGATTGTTTTATATCTGTAAGTGTAGTAATCTTAGTCTCCCAGCTAAAACGTTAGGATTACTATTTACTCTTTTCCTTGTCTCCTGTGTCTAGTCCATCATTCTGGTATCTGCCTTTCCCTTTCCTTTCTTAGTGCTGCCACCTCACTTTAGTGTCTTCTCTTGTATCTGTGCAACTGATACATGATCGCCTTATTGCTCCCCAAATTACCAAACACTGGGCGGCTTCAATGGGAAAACATTTATTTCTCACAGTTCTGGAGGCTGTGAGCTCCAAGATCAAAGTGCCGGCATATTTGATGTCTGCTGAGGAATCACTTCCTGGTTCCTAGGTGGGGGCATCTTTTTTCTGTGTCCTCACATGACAGAGAAATCTGTGCTCTTCATCTCCTTATAAGGGCACCCAACACATGGGCACATCCATGACTACAAATAAACCAAATTATCTCGTAAAGGCCTCACTTCCAAATACTTCATGTTGGGGATTAGGCTTCCACATACAAATTTTGGGGGGACACAAACATTCAGTCTGTAGGACGTTGCCTTTAATAACCTTCTTTCATTGCTGTTTGATTGCTCTTACTTACTCTACTCAGAAACTTTCAGCCAGGTACTTTATGTGGTAATGATTTTTTCCTTATTTCCATCCCTGGGCTGTCTCAGGATCATGAGACGTAGAGGAGAGACCAAAGAATAGCTGTTCTAAGCTGCTGGAATTTTTGTGTTTGAAAGCAGGTTTGCATTCATTTTGTTTTCACTTTTACTGACAGTGAATAGCAGTTAATAAAATAAGTCTCTGCCTTTTTTCTTTTCATCTCAATTCCTTGGATTGGGATAGCCTGCATGTAGTACATGAGAGGGAGGGCTCTGGAGTCCCACTGCGTCAGTTTGAATCTTCATATAAGTGTGCACTTAGACAAGTTGTGTGTGTGTGTGTGTGTGTGTGTGTGTGTGTGTGTGTGTGTGCGCGCCATCTTTTCCTTGTTGGTAGGATGGAGGTAATACTAATACTTTCATCGTAGGATTTTTAGCAGGATTAAATGAGGTAGCACATGCCGCAGCAGTGCCTGGAAATGGAGTAAGTGGTTAATGTAAGCTATGGTATGATGTCGTGTGCTTGGTCACATGCACCCATGTGCATTTTCTCTTGTGCATACTGCTCTTTTTATGTCGTTTCCTTCTCATTGTTACCCGGTCTGATCTTTGTCCCATTTTGGTTTTCTTTTCAGTGAGGTCTGCCAATCCTTAGTGAAACGTAGCTCTGGAATCAAAGGAAGCTTACCACTACAAAAACTGCATCTGGTTTCACGAAGTGTTTATCATTCACATCATCCTACCTTAAAGCTTCAAAGACCCCAATTCCGGACATCATTTCATCAGTTCTCCTCTTTAGCTAACCTTCCGTTACGTAAATTGAAGCTTTCTCCAATTAAATATGGCTACCAGCCTCGCAGGAATTTTTGGCCAGCGAGATTAGCTGCAAGACTCTTAAAACTTCGATATCTCATACTAGGATCTGCTGTTGGCGGTGGCTATACAGCCAAAAAAGTGAGTAGAACTTTCCACTGCTTTTCCAGTTATTTTAGCATGATTATTTGAAGGTCTTATAACACAAATTGTTTTTCTTTAGTGCAGTAGAATATTTAAAAATTTATGGTGTGTCTCTACCATGTGCTAAATTAACGTTGCAAATAGGAAAATGCTCTTTGAATCTTGGTTATAATTACAGTAGGTGAGAATGGCCTAGTGGAAGGAGCACTAGGGTGGGGTGAGGTCACCTGGCTTTGATTTTCAGCTTGCCACTTAGTAGCACAGACAGGAAAGTAGGTGTCATGCTAACACAACCACTTTGGGGCAGCTTTGGGAGCAGAGGCAAGGTGTCCTGACCCCTGGTTTGTGTTTCTTCTGTTCCACAGTATTGTTTAGGTAAATCATGAAGCCTATTTGAAGTAAGAATATATTTTCAATTTTTACATTTTCCATATTTAGTAAAAGGACGCTTACATGTTCTATACGCTTGCCTACTAATTTGTTTTCAAAGGAACTGAGGCTATTTTGTTTCCAAAAATTTTGACCATAATGTATCGCTCTTTGTAGACTAGCATGTTTTAATTAGATAAATTAAGGTGGTTTTTCTTTATTTTTTGTATGACATTCAGAACATTCGATTGGCATATTTTCTTTTCTTTTAGACTTTTGATCAGTGGAAAGATATGATACCTGACCTCAGTGACTATAAATGGATTGTGCCTGACATTGTGTGGGAGATTGATGAGTATATTGATTTAGGTTTGTATCATCAACGTTAAAATACGTTTTTTTGGTCATATCTTCAGGAAAGAGAAATAGTGGTATTGAGATAGTTTCTTAACTCATGAGTTCACTGTGTAGCAGTTTTAATGATAAAAGTAATAGAATATCAAAGAAAAAACTGGTAGAAAAAAAATAACCCCTTCGTCCATCACTTTCACATAGCTACTACTATCCTCATGGACATTTTCTTTTAATTGAACCTAGTCTGTGTATGTGGTTATTATTTTAGTTTCCTTTTTAAAAGTTATATGGCAACAGTATATACTTTGGCTTCTTTTCCTGCCCAACACATTTGTTAGCCAAAGCAGCCTCTCTGAACATCACTTTCAGTGTTCTGTATTCTCACCCAGAGCAGATGCACCATAACCCACCTCACTAGTTACTTTTTATTGGATACCTTGGTGACTTCTACTTTTTGTAGCCAAGTCCCTCAAAGCCCGCTAGAGTCTGTAATAATTTCTTGCCATAGTCAGGTACTGTTCACCTTTTTCTATAATAGGTAGATTAGAAAAAAGTATATCTGATAGTTCTGATTGCCATTATGTTATGATGATTTAAACAAAATTTTCTTTTAATGGAATTACTTTCCTCAGTCTTTTTTTTTTTTTTTTTTAGAGTTTGTTTAATTTCTTAGGTGCATATGGGGGTGGAATTACTCTCTACATGCACTTACAGCTCTTAAAGATAAAACCGTGCTGCACTGACAGAGGGATCTGCAGGAATCTGTAGCATTCTTTCCATGTTTTTCTAATATTCGTGAGGAGAGCTTTTACCTTGATGTATTTGCCAGCACCACAGTGTGGGGCTGAGGGTCGGGTTCTGAAGCTGCACTGGCCAGCCTCAAGCCTGACTCCCTGCTTCTTTGCTGTTGTGCAGGCTCATCTACTTAACCTCAGTGCCCCAGTTCCTCACCTGTAAAGTGGGTTTGATGATAACTGTTCTGTAGGGCTGCCTTGAGGATTAAACAGGGGAGTGCCGTAACAGCATTTAGAATAATATCTGACATACTCTTTATTTTGAGAATATTTATGTATTTTAGTCCTCTGCAGAGAAAATTAAGAAAAGCATATTCTAATTTAGAAGATACTGTACTGTTGTACCAAACTTTGACAAAATTGAGCGTCAAAATTTTCGTAAACAAAAATGAATACTTTGACCATTTTATAAATAAAATCAGCAGAAATAAAACCGAAGTTTACCATGGGTTCTTAGACAGTTATTTCCAAATGTTAACAAGTGTGAATTTTCTTAGAGTCTGTGAAAGGATGGAAAAAAGTAATGGAATTCTATTTTTTATTTCATTACTGTCTTTGAGTTTGGACCAGGTGTTTCAAGAGGTGTTTTTCTGTATTTTCTTTGATTCTTGGCCTCTTTGCTGTGACTTTCTCCTTAAAAGTACTTCTGATTCCAATACAGCATTAACATTGTTAATACAGTGCTTATAGTTCCTGGCTAACTTATAAATGAAAAGTTTCCATCTAAGCCATACATCTGGTGACTCTTTTTAAAAACATTTCATGGCCTGTGGAATATCATCACAATGACATATTGTCTCAGATACAATTATAGTTGTAATAGGGAGAAAAATAGAAAAATATTTTAAGTTTATATATGATGATTATTTCTATTTTGTCAGTGTTTTAATAGTCAAATTCTTATTTTGAGAATTTTGTTTGTTCTCCAGAGAAAATTAGAAAAGCACTTCCTAATTCAGACGACCTTGCAAAATTGGCACCTGACTTTGATAAAATTGTTGAAAGCCTCAGTTTACTGAAGGACTTTTTCACCACAGGTAAGGAAGGACCCGTTTGATCTCACTTAAAATGTCAGAAGACCCAGAGGAAAAATACTAAGATGTATTCATTTGTTTATTCGTATCTTTTAAATGAAAACATCTAGTACAAATGAAAAACAAATTTTTGAAAAAACAGATACACAAAGTTTTGTTGCTCAGTGGTTTTAAATTTTGGTTAGTGCAACAAAATGAAAATTTGTAAGAGGTTAAACATACTTGGCTTTAGTCAGTGAGGGAAAAAACGATCTCTTGTTCCTGACAAGTAGGTTAGACTTCCTATGTGCTTGCTTTTCATAATTGGTTAGAACTGATTTGGTGATTTTTAAAACAAATTTAATTATGATGGGCCGTAATGAGTAGAATTTACTAAGGTTGATCTTGGCGTATTTGCCCAACTCACACCCTATCATGATATAACTCAGATCTCAGACATTTGTTTGCTCATTCCTGTCAAATTTTACATTTCTATTTCCCCTTTTGCTGATTTTTCACAGGTCACAAATTGGTTAGTGAAGTCATAGGAGCTTCTGACCTACTTCTCTTGTTAGGTGTGTAAACAGACATTTTTGCTGACCTTAACATGCCTTTTAAATGCTTCTAATAAACTAGTTGCAAATAAATTGCAGACCAAATTTATGCTGCTTATGCTGAATTTTAAAACTCCAGAACTCTATTGGGCAAATTCCTTATCTTACAGGTGAAAATAATAAAATAATTATCTTGCAGTAAAACTAAAATTCCTAAATACGTTTCTATAAGATTAAAAGTATTAAAAAGAAAGTTTGTTTAACCAAAATATTTTCTTGAAATTGATCTGATCATTTCTGATAATTGAAATGAAAAGTAATTTTAGTTTGTTTCATCTGTCCTGTCACCCTTTGACATTTTAAATTTATTTTGTTATCATATGTGGTCTGTAACAGCAGTGATATAGGACTGAACTGTAAGTACTCTCCTGGAAAATTATCTTCATCAGAAATTGTCTTTTTTAATTGTAATTTTCAGTGATTTGTTTTTAAATAGGTTAAACATGTCCTATAATATTTACAAAGGTTTTTTTGTGTAGGTTATCAATGTGTTCCTTAAAATAAGAATAGTTTTTAATTTTCAAAAAAGTGGGTTTTATAAAAGTCCATTTGCCTTTAAATTAGACGTAATTTGGAATTTCGGCTGTTGATATCACTGGAGAATTTAAAGGACTGCTTATTTATCTTTAAGGTTCACCTGGAGAAACAGCATTCAGAGCAACAGATCACGGATCTGAAAGTGACAAGCATTATAGAAAGGTAAGTATAAGGGAGAATTCTTCACACAGGTAGTCTGAAAGAGTTAAAAAAAGTTTTCACCTACATGAAAGGTTTGAAAATGGTAACATCTGAGGAGCAAATATAAAAGCATCTAAGTAGAGGTGTTGTTAATCTTGGTACAAAGTGAAAGGTATTGTGTGACAGTTCTGGAAATATAATTGGAGAAGCTCATTGCCTTCAAATATGTTGTGAAATATTAGTTTCAAGGATTGGCTTCAACAAAGGGTCTTGTTGTTAAATATGTGTGGGAAAGCTGATATAAATAAAACAAGCAGGCTTTTCTTTTCCTTGGGATTTCTCAGACCTCACATACTTATGTGTATTATAAATCCCAGGAGAAGTCAAAGTGTACAGAGTTTTCCAGATTTATTTAGCAACAGAACCCTTTTTTGTGAAATGTATTTTAGGGACTAATGTTTCATGGCACACGCTTAGGGAAATATTAAAGGAGTAGGAAATGGGTTATTAGGGGATAAATTGATTCTGTGACATTAATAGCAATTGTGTTTGGAGTTATTTAGGGTGTGTTAATTTCAATACTTGTTTTAAATCCATATGAAAGTTTTAGGAGAATTGCTAATTAAAATAACACATTCATTGCTCTATTTATATTCATATGTTAACTTGACATTTTCTTAGTCTTCATTTTTTCATCTTTTGGAATTGGTAAGTTAACTGATTCCTTGCAAGTTTTTCTTAAAAAAATGTAGGTAAATAGATATTTGAAAAACATGTTCTATGAACATTTAAAAATTAAGTATGGAGTATGTAGCTTTTATACTGAAAGTTATTATGGTTTTTGTAAATTGAAAGGAAATAATTTTATGTTTATTTTGAAAGTGGAAAGAAAATACTTCCTATGTATAGGTTTCCATCTCTCTCTTTGTCCTTTATCTTTGAACTTTTTACATGATATTCCAAGTTTAAATTCTAGTATTTCAAAAGATTTTTCTCTTGCCTTTTAACTAGATCTTTCTTTTGGAGAAAACTTATTTTAAAATGTGTGTGTATGTGTGTATGTGTGTACATGTGTTTGCCTTTTAAGTTGATACCTTTTCCATTGGCATTTTAACCAAAGGAACACTTGACTATTCATGCTACTGGGGGGAAAAGTTTTAATAGAAATTAGCCTATTATGCACAGCTTATTTCAAACCAAAGACTTGGCCCTTAATGCAGGTAGATTTTATATGTAGAGAGACACTAATCTAAGGGGGAAAGGAAGCTCTCTTATAGGATTAGCGGTGTGGTTTCTTTTTGCCTAGATAAGGTAGGTGAGGTCTGCCTCTGGTATTCTCTGGTATGGTCTAGGATCACTTTGGTGAATGAGAAACCTGTTTCAGGGTCTAACTCACATAATTTCCTTAAAATCCTGCTAAAGTGCTGAATGAATACTTGACAAATGATGAGTAGCTCTGCAATATAGAAGAGAGTGGATCACTGGGAATTTAATTATATTCACAGATTTTATTTTATACAGTAGACATGAAAGCAAATTTATTGCTTTATTTCATAATTTACTTGAAGGTAAATACCCTCATATACTATTTCCTTTTAACTTTTCATACTTTATGATGATTATGTTGCCCATTAAAAACCTAGCAATTATTACTAAATCTAGAGTTTTAATTAGGCTGTTTTCAATACAGGCTAAGTTAAATTGTAGTCAATGCTAGTATAAAAATTTACTATACAGAAAAGTATTTCCAGCCTCAACTAGTGGTTTTAAATTCTGTTAATGTGCAGCATTATGTGTTTCAAGGCTTGACTTTTATCTGTAATACTTGAAGATGATGAACCACTCAGGCAAGATGCAAATAAACTGACTTTAGTAGACTTATCTACAAATTAATGGCTGAATGTGAGCACGGAAGGAGAGACTTTCTTCGCAGAAGTCTTTTTGAAATTACTCTAAAATGTTAAGTTTGAAAATTTGAGTAGTAGTCACAGGTGATAGGATGACATCCAGAGATTAGTTGATACTTTTTTGATGGTTCAGAATGTTGTCTGAGAGTCCCAGATAGAAGGTGGTATTTAGAGTTTGAATACACTAAGCAGTCATGCATTAGCTTAATGGTTGTCTGGTTTGTACCAAAATTTCTGGCCAGATTTATACTAGAAATGTAAAAGTAAATGTGAATCCGATTTCTTTTTTTTTTCTTTTTTAAGTAATAAACTGAAAACATTTCTACAACTAGAACTAAAAAAGGAAATTTGTCCTTTCTGATAGAAGAACACATGTG
Organism: Acinonyx jubatus; assembly: GCF_027475565.1. Taxonomy (NCBI): domain Eukaryota; kingdom Metazoa; phylum Chordata; class Mammalia; order Carnivora; family Felidae; genus Acinonyx; species Acinonyx jubatus. The sequence continues at coordinate 73,693,293 of NC_069384.1, read as the reverse complement.
GAGAGTGTGGGCAGGTAGAAGAAGTTAGGACCTGCGAAGTCAACTGAAGCGAGAGTGATAGAATTGAGAGCACACACATGTCAGATTGTTTGAGTTGAGTCCAACAGAATGGATAACACTGTGACCTGACTACCTGTGGCTCCCAGTTTGGGGTCACTAGACTTTTAGGCACTCTGGAAAAGTTGTAATTGAGGTCTTCAGAAAGTCTAAAAAAGCAGAAGACATGTATTTCTGCGTAATACTGTACCAGCTACCATAAACATCAGTTTCTTTGACTTTGTCTGGATCTATATCCATTCAGTTTGTAGACGGTAGGTATGTCTATCATGTTGACCAGAAGTTCTGGTATGTATTATCAGTAAATTAAAAACTGGAAAAATATTGAAAACACTTTTCAAGGAATGTTTTTCGTTAATCAGAAATTTTAAAATTTGTGTCCACTGGAGAAAAATATTAGAGCCCTTCGTGAACTGAATAATATCCTTGAGACCTGGAGACCTTCAGAACTACCTGAAGGCAAATTGAAAATTGAAGTGGTGAGCCTATTTTAATGAATAATTTGTAAATCTGTAGATTTCCTTATATTGATCATAACATAGACAGGTGACAGGACCACTTAGTGAATCTTCTGTTTTAGATTCGGTAAGATTGTCTGTTCTAGTGAAAATTAAATGAGACATTATATTTGTGCTTTTGTTTTATCATGTTTCTGATAGCTCATGAACATTTCACAGAAGTAAGCAACATGGTCATTCTGAAGATTACAAATACATTTATAGTTTATGGAAAATATTTGAAGGACCTTTTAAAAGTCCAAATCATGAAGGGTGGAATTATTATTTTAAATATAATTATTAGACAGTAATTAAAGTTCTTCCTTTTTACATGTTATGCTAATTCCTTTTTTGTGGCTTTATTTCTCTTGTACCTCCCAGCTGAAATCTCTGTTTTCCCTCTTCTAATTTTTACTCATCCTTAAAGCCTAGGCTCTGTTGTCCCCTTCGTGAAGCCTTCCATAACCATTTTAGTTCCATTAATTATACTCTAAAGAATGAAAACAGATGCCAGAGGAAACACTATTTACTTTGGTTTACATTCTTTAATGGCCTATTTCTGTCATAAAATCTCTGTCCTCAGAACACCGAGGATAAAGCAGAGCTTTTAGCAAAATTGACACAGCAAAAGAGAGGCTAATTGAAGTAAATGAACTTCATGCCAACTGGTAGGCCCCCAAATTTTATATAATAGGTGTTTTGATCTGATCACCTGTGAATTTCTCTTGGCCTTTGATATTGGGCACCTACTGAGGAGAACAAGAATGTGACAGTGGTATATGTCCTTGGTGTTCTAAACTGTAATGAAGCAGTGTTGCTTAAGTAGGATTTACATTTCTAGGACTCCTCATGCAACAAATACTGTAGTAACTTGGGCAAAATGAAATTCTCACAACCAATATCATCAAGTAACCACAGATCAGTAAACTTGTTTCCTGAGCAGCTAAGTAGCAACTGTACTAGGTTAGACTCTTAGCCAGGAAGCCAACCCACTTGTGCACTAGAGTGTGGTAGTTGGGAGGCAGAGGGATCAGAGAAAGAAAAGCCGGGAAAATCTGCCTGAAAAAAAGTGGAATGGCAAACCAGGCAATCTTATTTTATTGCTTCATAAGCACACTGTGCTTTTATGTCATTTAAGAAACATTAAGTAAGTATATACTGTGTACATAATACTGTTTTTAGGTGACAATTTAGAACAAAAGGGATTTGGCAGAAGTTGTAATATTGATAGTAACTATCAGTAATAGACTGATTTGTTCATCTCAAAATTATCCATTGTAGAAATTGTCCAAGTATTAAAATAAGAAATGGTATTTCTGAACTGAAGCAAGGTGGATGATCCAAATGGAAAGATGTATTTCCTTCTGCTATCCATTAATTGACCTTTTTCAGTTGGCCATAAATACCTTGAGCAGAGTTATGTATTAGTGGGAGGGGAAAAATAGGAAAATAGTTTTGTTTTTTTTTTTAATTTTTTTTTTCAACGTTTATTTATTTTTGGGACAGAGAGAGACAGAGCATGAACGGGGGAGGGGCAGAGAGAGAGGGAGACACAGAATCGGAAACAGGCTCCAGGCTCTGAGCCATCAGCCCAGAGCCCGACGCGGGGCTCCAGCTCACGGACCGCGAGATCGTGACCTGGCTGAAGTCGGACGCTTAACCGACTGCGCCACCCAGGCGCCCCGGAAAATAGTTATTTTTAACTAATCAAATAGAATTATTCAAATTTTGAAAAGTAGTTTAATGCCTAGGAGTATTTTTGAATGAAAGGGGAAAGAAGTCTTCACTTTCATAAAGTTCTTTTCTGGACCCAAGTTACTTTTAAAACTAATAAAGCAGGGTTGGCACACTTTTCTTTAAAGGGCCAGGTATCTTACGTTTGCAGGCTTTAAGGTCTCTGTGGACTATTCAGGCAGCCCATCTTCTTAGTAGTTCAGATATGCCTTCTGATGTGTTGTACTGTTACCATTTTCTTTTTTTAAATGTGGATTGAACCTGATGGGATCAAAGCCACTTTGGAAATAGCTAGACCATCGTGTCAACAGGATGGTATCAGGTGTAAACTGTAGTCACACTGTCTGCATTCAGATCCTGTCCTTCCTGCTTTCTGAGCTAGGTGATCTTGAAAAAGATCAAACTCTTTGAGTTACTGATTTCCTCTTTTGTAGAAGGGGGAAACCCTACTGGATAGGATTGTTTTGAGAGTTTTGTAGCCCTTTAGCACAAAATCTGCACATAATAAAAATTAAGGTGATGTTGATGACCATGATCATTATTACCTTACAATTTGAATTATTCCATCAGTTAATTGCCAGTTAACATTATTTGATTAATTTCCTCCCCGTAATTTCCGTGGAGTCTGTTCTGAGGACTGTGAAAACTGGGAAAATAGATCATCGGGCCGATGTGTAGCTTATTTACAGAATACACATTTGTTCCAAAACCCAATTTGGATTTTATACTGGAAACTTTGTGTACATTATTAGGTAAAAGTAGGTCATAATTTGATTCATTCAAGGAGCAAACATGTGCTCAGCCCTAATTTAGATATCAGCTGTAACACATACCTAAAGTGTCAGACGTTATTCTAGGTGCTAGATAAATATACGAACGGGATAAGGGTCCAGCTCTGCTATAATGTTTAAAATACTGTTAAAAATATAGTGTCTTAAATGTGTTCACATATAAATGACAAATAATTTTAAAGTGTCTTAAAATCTTTCCTATCAAACTCATTAACTTTTAGATTTTCACAGCGTATTCAGTTGATATTTTGGGTTTTGGAGTTATCACTGATTTTCTTGACCTGATGTTATAATTTTGTAAAAGTCTGACAATACTGTATGTGAAATACGAGACTGGAAGAGCTGCAGTGTCAAATTGGCAATAACTCTTGAGAGAGTGTATCATCTGTAGTTGTTCGTTGTTTATTTTTACTGTTTATCATTATTTACAATTACTATGTTTTATATTTAATGTATATGATTTTAACATAATTACATGCTGTTTCTTGAGAGAAAACTATCTGAGCTTGGGAAGATATTTATTATATTTTGTCTGTTTAAGGAATGTGTCTTGCATAGCAGTTACACACATTTCTTTCCCTTCCTTATTCCACATGGCCTTAGCTCAGAAGCTGTATAGCCTGTAGCCCATCACTCAGTATTTAGGGTGAGATTTGATGTCCAAAATTGGATAGAGGTAACCTCCTTTAGTCATGTAATATAGTGTGAATAGTTTTCTCTGTGTCTAATTCTTGTTTTCTTCCTACTTTTTTTAGGATGTAACAGTTAATTTCAGCTATCTTCACATAACAGTGCTTCAGTAACAGACTTGGAAGGAAAGTGAAGTGTTGCTAGAAAGAGGGTGTTTTCTTATAATGTAATAGATATTAAGTATTAGCCATATAATTTGTATGTAGATAGAAGCAATGGATTAGGGAAGGATGTTTAAGCTGTAAGTAAAAAAAAAATCTTGTACCTGATAGACCAGCAAGCATAGTTAAGAAATGTGGAATATTTGCTCACTACTTTGACATCTTATAGAGTACTGGTGGTATGTTAATTAAAGCCCAGGTACACTACTATATAAGCCAGCACAGGAAACCTTTAAAAGGGTATTACTTTGAGACATCTAAACACTCGGATGATTAGAAGTTGTTATGGTAAATGACTAAAAATAAGTTGGATTATTCTTCTTTCTGCTTCATGAAAAGCAATGATACAGAAAATGAAAAAATGACAGATAATTAGGTAAATGATGAGGGTAGTCAGTTGGCATTGTCTTTCTTTGATAGATGTATCAATGACCATAAAGTATTAACTTAAAAGAGATATCTTTAAAGGTAGCCACAGGTTTTTATAAATATATTTTCTGCTATTGAATTTGGAAATAGATGTTGACAGTTCAGTTGTGTTACTTGCCGTTTTGATGTTCTCTCACTTGTCATATAGAAATATCAACTAGTCTCATCCTTTGATTTATAGTAAGTCATCCAGTTTCATTATTGTTGGCATGGCCTAATGTATTAAAACTAAGAGTCAAACAAAAATTCCCCAATTATATGCTAATACTTTCCCTTAATTTAAAATGCTTTACTATAATAGTAGCTATCCTATTTGTATTTGCTTCTTTTCTGGAAAACTTTTATTTATAGAAGTCTTTGGCTTAATAAAGTAAGTTATTAAGCCCCTGGATGAGTCTACTAATTAAAATTTGAATGTAATGTTAACCAGTATTTCAAGAAACTTCCTAGTTGTATTATATAAAATGTAATATTTTGGGCAGTTATTTTAAAAAGCTCTGAAGCTATTTGAAACTCCCAATGTAGGTTATTTTAATGAGTATTAGTTTTCCTAGCTCTTTCTATTTTTATAACTTGGTAAAAATTGAGTTCATTGTTTTCCCAGAACACTCTTCCTGTGCAGATTAAATAGTGACTTCATTCACTGAGGTGTCTAATTGAGAAAATATTAGGCTTGTGACATTTTCAATTCTTTGTTGTCTTTTTCTCTGTTGTCATTTCTTGAGGGCTATTATCTAATAGGCCAGCAATTAAAAATACTATACAGAAAATGACATGTATTGGGTATTCTGCCACATGTAAATACATTGTGATAAAAATTACATTAGTTAGCATGTCATGATTTTTAAGTGGAATGAATTATAAACATATAAATGTTGATTGTGTTGTACACAGGTCCAAACTAGGTTTTGTTTCATTTTAAATTTTCATAATAACTGTATTATTTCCAAATCCTAACTATGTTCTTTTATAGTGCTTTTGCTCTAGTAATTGATATATTCTTAGAGGCTATTTTTACTGAATGTCAAAACAGCTCATAAAAAGTGAAAATTCAGTCAGGCTACTTATTTTATGTTGTATAAAGTTAAAACAGTGCCTCAAACATTATTTGTTAATTTGCAAAAAAAAAAAAACAAACTAAATTTTAGTCAGATAAGCTTGTATGTATAGGCATGTAGAATATATGAATTAATGTAAAACCTTGATTAACTTGATGCTTGGAAACTCAAATTAATAGTTTTGAGGGGCTATGGTCTTTAATTGAAGACATCAGATATCAAAGAACAAATACATAATAATTTAATAATTAAACTATGATGTATTCTCCATTCAGTTTTATGAGAATTATGGTTGACAATTAAAAGATTTTTTCCCCCTTATGTTTCAAGTCAGGAGCATACACTAGTTCATATTGGCAATTCAGAACTAAGGGTTGAGGTAATCAGTTGTTAACTGCAATGCCACTTTCCTTGAGCATTCCAGTTAGTCTAGGTTTTACTGTATATTAATATTATACATCTGGCTCACTTTGTTCAGCCGACAGCCACATTGCATTTTCTTTTCACTTTTTAAACTCTGCTGTTTTATATTTCTGAGACATCTAATTTTACTGAGGGGAAAAATGGAAACGTGGTACAGAGCCCTATTATATGGTGGCTTTCTAAAGGTACATAAACGTGTTTCCATTTTTGTTGTAAGCTATCCCTTCTTCCCTAACTTACATCTGTTCCTTGCTTGTGCCCTTTGGTTTAACATTGTTCTCCTCCCCAATTTTCCTCTTCTCCTCATTGTAAACTCATGGCAGGGTCTGCTTGGTGAGCTCATTCTCTTACAACAGCAAATTCAAGAGCATGAAGAGGAAGCGCGCAGAGCCGCTGGCCAATATAGCACAAGCTATGCCCAACAGAAGCGCAAGGTGATGGATGCTTTAAGGGGGCTACTGATGTGTTCACACTAATCAGCCATTTCAGCCAAGATCATGTCATCTTAATACCTTCATGGACTCCAATTATGAGTAATTATTTTTGACACAATAAAAATTTGAAAGATATATAATACAAATATGTAACTTTCCTAGAGTGGATAAGCAAATCCAAAATGTTTAACATAGAATTTATTTTCTGAAATGAGATGATCTGTGAGGGAGCACGGATTTGTATTTAGAAAAGAATTATGAATTGTGATTTACTTGGTCCAGTTATTGAGTCATCCTAGGTTTGTAGCCCACTTATCTGTGGTTCTCCCAAGTTTTCATTTCTAAAATGTAAGGGATTACTGTGGATGACCACAATTTAAATTATTTAAACAATGAAAATTATAGTTTTAGTAAAATGAATCAGCAGAAAATACTGTTATTTCTTACAGAAGAAAACTGTTTTGATGTAAATTTTGGGCAAAATTATTCTTATATACCTTGATCAACTCATTAAGTTTTTCCACAGTTGTGAAGTCAGCACAAATAAATTTTCACCTCGGATGACTGAAGGATTGAACATTGGAAAGTTGATATAATTGAGGTTGCTAAAAAACAGATTCTAATAAAAGTCAGCATAAATCTATATAAATGTTTGGTTATTGGTACAGTCAAGAAGTCCTTAAAAGTATGCTTTCAGCTGCTACATGATCTTATGGTGTAGATCTCAAGGTTAATGTTCTGAAGGGGCTTGAGTCAAAATGCAATGAATGTAATGATTTTAAAGTTATATTCTGAGATCTTAACATCAGCTTAATTATGTTGCATATATTAGATCAGGAAAGTTTTAAAGTCGTATACAGATTTTATTCAGGAAAAGAAATTCAGCCATTTAATTAGGTTCCTGTAGGTTCTGATACTGAAGTTACCCAATACTATAGATAATGATTGAAGGCAATAAATTTGCTTACTAACCTTACGGCATTTGGTGATGGTAATATTTGAGAGTATGCCTCATAGTTTCATTTATCTTTTCAGTGTCACTTCCTGGCTTTTCTCAATTCCAGGGCTGTGGAATCAACTCCTGTATATTTAGCTTTCAGTGAGCGAACAACATAGGTGGAAACAGAAAATAAGTTATTTTCCTGTTTGGTTAAGTTAAAGTAGATGTGTTAAACCAAGGAAGGACTTATTTTAAATGGTGCTTTAGCATTCTCTGTTCTGTATTTTGTTGAAGTGCCATTTAAATATTCTAACAAATTGGATGCTTAAAGCCAACCATCTGTTCCTTAGCTTTGTTACAGAAAGAAGGCAAAGGAACTACTATATTCTGGTATGTTAGTTAGAAATATGGATAGCTCTAGCTGCAAGTTGTTCTTGTTTTTTCATAATGGTAAAAGAATTTGAAATGAGTCCCATAGATCTGCCTTCCATTTTAAGATTTTAAGATACAGTTTAAGATTATCAATATACTTTTGAACCTGATGTTTTAAGGGATATTAGTAGTGAATAATGTTCGTTTTCTACATTGCCCAAGTTTGATGTTCATTTGTGGCCTACTTTCTAGCCTGCTTTCAGGTTTAGTGATACCATTTCATTTCTGATATTTTCAGATTATTCATTTAACCATTTTATTCCTCATTTCCCCCTTTTGTAAAATAGCAACTGATAGGACTGTACCTCCGTCTGTTTTGTTTATTAAGGCATACTTAGGAGAGCACCAAACAGTCTGGCCCACTTTGGAGTTGTGTGAAAGTAAATGGAACTTTAAAAACAATTCCTGCTCTTCTATGATGATGTCATACTCCTTACTGCATCTTCCCCCGGTTCCCCCTGTAGTTGGTACACAGGTGACTTTTCAGCCCTTCACTGTCCTCATGATCCCAATCCTAATTCATGAGATTTATAGCATTCCTCTGGGTGTGTGAGGTTTTCTTGAGGTACAAAGCCACAGCTTTTTGTTGATTTTTAATCATCCTTCCTTACCTTCTTGAAATGTAAGCAGGCCTTCATTTTTTATAGTAGCAGCTAATAAACTGTCCCTGTAGCTCATGCAGGGGCGTACACGTACATGGAAAGGTTTGCGAGTCCCTTATATGTATATTTTGCTATTTCAGAATGGCCGCAATGGCTTAGTAGGAAGAAATACTTAAAATTTAAAAATCAGGCTTGGTTTTGTGAGGAGCTAGTAAAGGTTTTTCTCTTTCAGCTTTAGCTTGTTTCTGCGGAGGATTCCGCTCTTTCTCCATCAGTTTCACAGCCCTGGAATTGTAGAAAAGCTCTGGTTTCAAGACCATTGATACCCATTTCTGTCAGGGTGAGTTTTAAATTTCATAATGCAAACAGTATGTTAAACAACAGGGCAAGAACTGAACTCCTGTCGTAAGTAGCTGAATTTTACCAGCAAAGTGCATCAACATTAAATATACCGACTGCCAGTTAAGATATTGAATAAGTGATACGTGAAAAATAGCATGTGCTGTTCCCTTAAGAAAATATGTAAAAGTATCTTCTCGGTATCTTTAATATTTATCTTGTAAACCTAAAGGTTTTCATCTTGTTTCCTAGAAAATGTGAGGTCTAATTCTTGACTCCACCACCACCTGTCTTTTAATACGATGTTACTTTTGATGTTCCATTAAACCAAGCAGATAGGAAGCATATTGATAAAACTGTGCATGAGTCATGCCTAACACTTGTGCCAGAAAGGGCAAGTATAAATCTAAATACTCCTAAAAATCTGAATTTATAAAAATCTTAACAGTCATCATTACTAAATTCTAATATTAGCATAAAGATTGTTATTTGTAATATTCTAGTAACCTTATATCCTTTTAACCTTTTATTTACCCTTTTTATTTTACCAAATTACCGAGTTAGCCTTTTATAGTCCTTGGCTTACAGTAAGCATTCTAACTTTTTGTGTAATTGTATTAGTTTCTTAACTCTTGCCCCAGATGTAGACTAACACTGGATTTTCTATTGTAATTAAGGACATATTGCATGAAGTCATGAAATATTCACATTCAAAACTAAAACAGTTTATGCTAATACTGTTTATATAATTTCATACTAATTTAGCTAGTGTCAGATGAGCATTTAATGGAACAGAATTAATTCAAGTACCTTTTAAAATGAATTGGGAATTTAATATGCATAACATTTTTATGAGTGCATTATTACAGTATGATGGCATGCCACATGAAAACAATATGGAAGAATTTATTTCTTCATTGGTCTTCAAGATTTTGTTCTTTGGGTTGTTGGTTCCTCCCCAACTTGCTTGTTTCCTCACATTTTAGGCGACTATTAATAATTCTTGTCCATTTTATACAAACACAATCAAATGAGAAAAATTCTCTTCATAAGTGTCTGCTTGCTATATAAGAATGAGAAAACAGCAATACAAAATTTGTTTTATATTCTCTTCTAATTACTGAATCACATTTGGAGATTTTTAGGCATAGACTTTTAAGGAAAAAATAATATACTTACCATTTGTAGCAAGCATTGTCATTTTTATTTACAAGAAATTTCAGGATTATTTTGAGAAAGTTTTTGGAAATAGGAATTAAAACTGCAAAATAAATTTTTATTGTATGGATTAAGAGTTACTAATATCTACCTCAAGAAGCAAATCATTTAAAATTTTTTCGTATATATTTGCTACCATGATATCTTGATTGCTTGAATAGCCATTGAATGAAAGTGAACAAGGACTTAGATGAATTTTACCTTGAGTTTTGTCTCCTATGAAATAAATTCATGTTTACAAGTTTTGATTATTAGAAATTAGATCATTCTTTTCAAAGACTGAGTATGACAACTTCACCTCACCAAGGAGTCAAAGCACAGTTACATGGATTTGCCATAATTGACATCATTTTAATTAAAATTGATCATTGCGTTTCATATTTAGAATTGTACTGTGACTATAGTCTGATAATGCAATAAAGTTCTATGTTGTTTTGGGGCATCTTATCTTAGAGTTATCAGCATTAATAACAATTGGAAGTAGTTTCCACAATAGCTGTAGATTTTATCCTACTTTTGTTTTATATTTCAATCAATTTTAGTTGCTTTACTCAACTTTATTGCTACTGATGCATTCACTGTATTATGGGTTAGCAGATCTTGTACTGGAACTGAATTTAAAAACCAGCGTCAGGCTCCACGTAAAGAGCTGAAAATACAGGGTCTTTGCATTTATTAAATACTTCCCTACTTATCGAATAGAAAGGCGTAATATATGCTTAAATATCACTATGACCAATGAATTTCGTCAGTAGCTATAAATGATAGCCTAGCCTGTATAAGTTCCCTGAACACATTCTGTAGGTATCTGTGCCCTTTTTCTCCAAGCATCAAATGCCTGTCCTTGAGAACAAAACAGCCTACGAAAATGGTAGTGACCGTGTGTTGGTCTCTTCATTTTATAACAACTCATTCATCAGAAATCACTAGAATAGCATCCTGAAAGTGATTGCTTTTTAAGGCTTTTACTTATGAATACAGTTATGAAATTTTGATGAACAATTGTAGTGAATATAGTTTTTTTTTACTTTATTCATTAATCACTTGATTTAAAATGTGCTTTGATCAAATATGCAGATAAAGTCAGTATTTATTTTCAAAAATACTTTTCAAAAAATTTAACTTAGTGCCCATTTTACATAAATCCATTTCTCTGGAAATAAAATTAATTTATTTTAAATGTTTAGGTTACAGACAAAGAGAAAATTGACCAGCTTCAAGAAGAACTTCTGCATACTCAGGTAATTCTGATGAGTAGAAAGAACCAGGGACTTTATGTTATAGTCTTAAGTTTGGTGATGTGGAAATTTTTTTAAGAAAGCAAAATTTGGAGTGGTTTGATGATACACCCTTATTAATAAATGTAAAAAAAAGTGCAAAAGCAAATTGATAAGGAATTTGGTAAGTGTGGTTAACTCCTTCTATGTAAAGACCTGTTTTTTAGTGAATCTTGTGCTTCTAATTTTAAAGAAACACTGCTATGAAAAGCAAAAATGAGGGAAAAATGACTCATCCTTATGTAAACCATTTACATTGACAGGCTAATTAATGTAAGTAGTAAGAAACCACAGTTTAAGAAACCACAGTTCTCGGGGCGCCTGGGTGGCGCAGTCGGTTAAGCGTCCGACTTCAGCCAGGTCACGATCTCACGGTCCGTGAGTTCGAGCCCCGCATCAGGCTCTGGGCTGATGGCTCGGAGCCTGGAGCCTGTTTCCGATTCTGTGTCTCCCTCTCTCTCTGCCCCTCCCCCGTTCATGCTCTGTCTCTCTCTGTCCCCAAAATAAATAAAAAACGTTGAAGAAAAAAAATTTAAAAAAGAAACCACAGTTCTAGTCAGCCCTCAGTATCTTTTTCCTTTACTTCTCTAAATCCCCAAAATAGTCAGATAATGCCTTCTCTAAATGTATTTCTGGCACTAAGTTGAAAATCTGTTCTCCAATAGTTGGTTATAAAGCTACTATTATTTTAAAGACGTTCTATTCAGTGTGATGAGTAGGTATATTCTAGTGCAAAATTGCCCTATCACCCACTTCATCATTAGTTATAGTATTATGATTATTACTATTTTATAATGTAATATAAACACAACTGTAGTATATAACATATAGTATAATTGTTATTTTACATAAATAACAATGATATACAATAATTAAGGAGGTTTTGTTTTAAGTTAAAACTTGTTTTAAAGAGCTTTCTTTTTAGGGGAAAAAAATACAAGGGGCAACCTAGATAAAATTAAACAATTAGTATTTTTTGGTCACAGATTTTCTTAATATCTGTGGTTGATTTCCTTGATATCTATGCATTGATCTTTATGCCAGACCATACCATATAATCACTTGTGCTCTGGCCATCACCCTATGTATTTTTAAATACTTCCCAGCCAGGCAATTCCAGTCTTCAATTCAGCTAGAGTTTAAGAATCATTGGTCTCAAAATGTGGTCTCTGGAGCAGTAGCAACCAGTATCCTTTGGGAACTTGTTAGAAATACAAATTATTGACCCCTTCCTAGACCCCCTGAATCAGCACTCTAGAAGTAGAACCCAGTAATTTTTCTTTTCAGAAGCCCTCAAGTGATTCTGATGCATCCTTAAGTTTGAGAACTGTTGGTCTAGATCTTTGGAAGACCACTCAGTAGCATGTCTCTGCAGGATGGCTATAGATTGGCACCTGTACCAAAGAATGGTTCCATCCCCAGAAAATGTAGACCCCAAAATTAATTCCATATTTATAAAGAAATGAGCCAGTGGAAATCCTACCACACTTGTATGTCCATTGATATCAACTCGACTTGAGCGATTTGTAGTGTCAGCCACAGGGTATTGACAAAAACACTGTATGAAAAATTCCTGATGTAATAAGCCATGGGGTTATCTGTATTACTGAAATGCAATAGAAACCTAATGCAAGCCGCGTGTGTAGTTTTAAATTTTTACGTTACAAAAAGGTAAGAAGGAATAGGTAACATATTTTAATGATGTATTTTATTTAACCCTGTAGATCCCAAATTAATATCCTTCAAACATGTAATTAGTATAAAAATATTAATGAGGTGTTTTATTTATATACTGAATTGTAAAAATCTGGTGTGTATTTTACCCTTAACGCTACATCTCAGTTCAGACTAGCCACATTTCAAAGTGCTCAGCAGCTATAGTGGCTAGTGGCTAACATATTAGACAACAAAAATTTAATTCTGCCATAATTTTGTTGTATATATTACTACATATAAATGAATAAGTGTGTTTAAAATAAAAAGTTTATAGTAGAATCTAGCCTCTAGTTCTACTTGTTTCATAGTACAGAGTCCTACTGCAGAATATGCTTTTTTAAAAATTTGACTCAAGTTTAACATTCTCTGAGGACAGGGCCCTGACTTCCTGTCATTTATTTACTTCATTCTGAGGAGATTACACCAATCTAAAAATTTTCCTAAGGATTCTTTTCCATTTTATTTTTTTTAAATTTTTTTTTAACATTTTATTTATTTTTGAGACAGGGAGAGACAGAGCATGAACAGGGGAGGGTCAGAGAGAGGGAGACACAGAATCTGAAACAGGCTCCAGGCTCCGAGCTGTCAGCACAGAGCCTGATGCGGGGCTCGAACCCACAGACCACGAGATCGTGACCTGAGCCAAAGTCGGCCGCTTAACCGACTGAGCCATCCAGGCGCCCCTTCTTTTCCATTTTAAAAGGCATGATATTATAAGTTGGATGTAAACATTCTGCTGGTTGGAGAGAGAAGTAATTCTTAATAGTTTTCTGAACGTTGTTAATGTTTAGGCAAGAAGTAATATTATACCAACTGAGGTGACCAAGTAGGAAAGAATCACATGTATTTGAGAAGAACAGCGTGTAGCTAAGCATCTGCTTTGACAAAACAGTCTGTCTTGTTTTGTCAGATGTATTTGTCAATGTATTAGTCTTCTTTAAATCTGCTTTTATATCAGTATTTTAAAAATTGATGTATAATTTCCAGCCACGGAAACGTAACCAAAATTTGGACAGTTTAAGCTCTTGACTCTGACCTATATTCAGAACTCTGTGACCTTGGATAGGCTACCAAGTGTCCCTAACCTCTGGCCCCTAACTTTTGTCTCCTGTAAAGACTTAAGGACACTAATGCTGTTAAAGCATTCAGTATCAGGCCTGTCACATAATACATGCTCAGGTACTGTTAGTTATTGTTATTTTGTATCATTTTATTTATTTATTTATTTTTAAATTTTTTTTTTTTAATGTTTATTTATTTTTGAGACAGAGAGAGAGAGAGCATGAACGGGGAGGGTCAGAGAAAGAGGGAGACACAGAATCCGAAACAGGCTCCAGGCTCTGAGCTGTCAGCACAGAGCCCGACGCAGGGCTCGAACCCACAGACCACGAGATCATGACCTGAGCTGAAGTCGGACGCTCAACCGACTGAGCCACCCAGGCGCCCCTATTTTGTATCATTTTAATTACAGCATAAAATAACATGGAGAATGGGAAGAATTTGAATTTTTGTCAAATGTCCCCATAATGAAAATTTAAATTTTTGATGTGATAGGAAATATTACTTCAATAGAATGTACTTAAGAACTTGCTTCTTTAAATTCTTACATTTTAGTATTTTTAAATAACTTAATTTCTTCAGTGTAAATAGCAAAGAATTTTCCAAATAAAATGCCAAATTATAATAGAAAACTATAATGAATTCCACTGTTTGTGTGAGATAATATAATTTATTTTATTTCCAACATTTTCAAAGAAGCTTTATAAATGAAAAGCTCATTTTAAATAGGAGATATGACTTCAGGAATTTGGAAGATTTTAATTTAGACTTAATTATGTTATTAACCCAACTTTTTCTTACATAATTATGGTATTATTTTGTTGCAGTTAAAGTACCAGAGGATCTTGGAACGATTAGAAAAAGAGAACAAAGAATTAAGAAAATTAGTATTACAGAAAGATGACAAAGGCATCCATCACAGAAAGCTTAAGGTATTTTAAGTTTATCTGAATTTTGTTAGTTCCAGAAGTTTGCCATTTCACACTGTGCATTCAGTCAGTACGTTTTTAAAGCTGTAATATGTTCTATCCTTTTCTTTCTAACTTGATATCCTTGGGAGATTGGGAAGTCTTTCCTATCTTAAGACATTTCACAAATTATAGTCTCCAGACATTTGTTTCATACTAGGCCTATAAAATCTTCATACTTTTAACAGTCATTTCTTGTGAATCAATTTATTTTTCTGAAATAGCCACTTTATCTTTAGGCTTATTTAATTTCTACGGCATAAAATCAGAATTGTGAGTTGATGGACATTTAGATACGACTTAGCTTCATTGCCACACTTGTATTTCCAGTGAATGATTAGTTCACTTTCCTCACTTTTAGAAGAATTCACGTTTTTTTCTGGAAGGTTTCTTAGGTATTTTAGAGAATGTTGGAAAAAAGTATATACTGGGATTGTGACCATCAGCACACTGGTAATTACCATTATTGGTAAGTTAAATCTTATTATTGCCCACTAAACCAGGCTGTATGTGCTGAATTAAATTGAAGTAATATTTTTAACTTGTATCTCATGTAAGTAAACAGTATTTGTGTATAGCAAACCTACAATAAATCATGACATGTATTCTGAAGCCAAGGTCCAAAGCTAAGTAGTACTAGTTTAACCAACATGTATTAGTAGTTCTGACTTTAAATCACGACTGCATAAAACAGATAAATAGCATGGCTTTATTCACAAGTCACATGTGGCAATTGAGGGAAGTCATGTCCAAGTGTTAATAGAGTTCACCTCAGAAACAGTATTTTCTCTCATAAAATGAAATGGTAGTGAAAATTTCAAGAACTTTTTATTTTGGGGTGGAGGGCATAGCAGTTGTTTTCCATTTAATTACTTTGAGGTGTTATGAGATGCAAGAAAACATAGGCCCCTCGTTTTGTTCCTACCTTGCATTGAAACTTGTCTTTAATTATTATGTGCTTGACAGTAACCCTTTTTTTCCCACCTGTTTTACTTATTTGTTGAGTCACTCATCAGATACTTTCTTCAAGCTTATTGTTTGCTGGGTCCCATGTTCTGTCCTGGTTCTACACAGAAAAAACAATGCAGGATGTCTGTCCCTGATGCTCTCACTCCTTCATCTGCCCAGTTGTCACAGTACACGTACTCATTCTTACTGATTTAACGGTCTTCTTGGTGACTTTTTTTCCCTACTTTTATCTTTCTTTGGTCTCTGTTTCTCACCCTCTCTGTGTGTCTCCCTCTGATCCACATACCAAACTTGATAGAGGATGATTCCCTTGCAGTTGGTCACTTGACTCCTTGTTTGGCCTTATGGTGTTAATGGCCTTCCTTTGTTGGGCATTTATTTTAGCTCTTCAATGTTAAACCATAACGTCCCTCTTTTAACATTTCATTAGAAGCTTAGGAAATCCTCAGTTAATGTACTTTATTAAATCAGTATATCTCTGAATAAAATAAGATGGATAAGAGGGAAATGGAATTTCATGCCACACTGTTTTACTATGAATGTGTATTTATATAATTGGAAAAAAACAATACAGTCATTATGGAAACACATTTTGGATTAATCAGCTTTTTTTCTCTTGACACATCTGATTATTTTTTAATGTGTTCACTGTTTCATACTAATTTTTAAAATTTTGTAGAAATCCTTGATTGACATGTATTCTGAAGTTCTTGATGTTCTATCTGATTATGACGCCAGTTACAATACACAAGATCATCTGCCAAGGGTAAGTGAAAAATTAACACATAGTGAACTTGCTCATTAGCAAAAGAACACCTTACGTTTTTTATAATATTTATTTATTTTTGAGAGAGACAGAGACAGAATGCTAGTGGGTTAGGGGCAGAGATAGAAGGAGACACAGAATCCAAAGCAGGCTCTAGGCTCCGAGCTGTCAGCACAGAGCCCGACGCGGGGCTCAAACTCCTGGGCCGTGAAATCATGACCTGAGCAGAAGTCGGACACTCAACCGACTGAGCCACCCAGGCACCCCAAGAACACTTTACGTTTTAAAAAAGTTCTGTGTATATATACCCAGACACACAATATAGACATATACATATGTGCACACCACACACAGACATAAACAGAGACATATGTCTTTTACCTATATAATATTATTTATGTGTTCTACATGATGTCGTAAGCACTGAATGTTGTTTGGCTGTTTTGGTTCACTGGCCCATTTGGCCCATTGTATAAATATACACGTTGAATTTATGTGTAATGAAGGAAGGTTATCAGGTATCTGCCATTATATATTTGTAATACCCATGGTACTAAAATACCTGAATAGTGGATTAAATTAGTGAGGGAAATTTAATTTCACAGAATTGAAAATGTCTTTGTAAAGAGTAAACTAGCTATGGAAAAGATGTGTACAACAGAAATGGTATGGTTTTAGAAGTAGTGGTTTAATTAGCATAAGGGTTTTTTTGTTTGTTTTTTTTGTTTTTGTTTTTGTTTTTGTTTTATTCAAGTCAGTTAACATACAGTGTAGTCTTGGCTTCAGGAGTAGAACCCAGTGATTCATCTCTTACACATCACACCCCGTGCTCAGCCGTAAAGTGCCCTCCTTAATGCCTGTCAGCCATTTAACTCACCACCCCCCCACCCTTCCCCTCCAGCACCCTCAGTTTGTTCTCCGTACTTAAGAGTCTTTTATGGTTTACCTCCCTCTGTTTTCATCTTATTTTTCCTTCCCTTCCCCTATGTTCATCTGTTGTTTCTCAAATTCCACATATGAGTGAAATCATGATATCTGACTGACTTATTTTGCTTAGCACAAGTCTTTAATAAAAATTTAGTTATAAATAATGGATCCAATTAATATTTTCCTGTTTATATTTTCAATAGGCATATGTGTATTGGCCATCTTTGTTTTCTGGATGGTGTTTTCAAAATCATTTAGCTGTAGCTATTTTAAAAGACTAAAAAAACCTCAGCAGTATTTCAAATCTATTTAAATGTAAGTTTGTATTAAAAACTCTGGGGCGCCTGGGTGACTTAAGTGTCTGACTCTTGAGATCAGGTCGTGATCTCATGGTTCATGGGATCGAGCCCCATGTTGGGCTCTGTGCTGACAATGCAGAGCCTGCTTGGGATTCTCTCTCTCCGTCTCTCTGCCCCTCTCCCACTTGTGCATGCTCTCTTGCTCGCTCGCTCTCTCTCTCAAAATAAAAAACATTTTTTTTAAATGTGAATAAATGTTATTTGTTCTGTGATAAGGTTGTTGTGGTTGGAGATCAGAGTGCTGGAAAAACTAGTGTGCTGGAAATGATTGCCCAAGCACGGATATTCCCTCGAGGATCTGGGGAGATGATGACACGTTCTCCAGTTAAGGTAGGACAGCAGGCCATCTGGGCGAAGCTCCTCAGGAAAGTAGCAGCTTCCGTCGAGTTTGTTCATTGTGTTGAAATGAAGAATTGTAAATGAGAAGACTGACACATAGCACTGGGAAGTACTCCTGTTGTGGAAATCGGTGGAGACACAGCCAGGAGGCCATTGTGACAGTTGCTGGGCAGGTGAGGGGAGAGAGATGGGAGAGGAGGGCAGAGGCGTGGGGTCAGACTGCACTGAGCTGTTCTTTGTTAGGACTCTAGATTTTATTCAATGTGAGGTTAGTGAGAGGCTAAGTGAGAGAATGGGAATATTGGCCGTGGAGTTAGTAAATATAAATTTCCTAGTTTTACTGTAAGAAGAGTAGAGAAATGGGGTAGCAACAGTGGAAATATGTTGGGTAAAGGGAGAGATTTTTATATACTGATTGTAATGATCTAGTTTCAGAGGTAAAAATGATGTAAGAGAGAGGGAACGATTGTAATAGCAAAGCCTTTGAGGTAAACAAGGCTGGGACTTGTTTAATACATTCCAGCACTGTTTGAGGCAGTGTGTTGGTAAACAAAACAAAGATCTTTGCCATAATGGAGGATACGTTCTAGTAGAGGAAGCAGACAATAAATAGTAAACAGAATAAGTGACCAGATTATGTAGTATGTTAAAAGATGGTGGGTGTTTTGCCAAAAAAAAAAAAAAAGTGGAGCCAGACAAGGGAAATGAGGCTGCCAGGGTGTTGGTAGACTGCATTGAGAAGGTGACATTTGAACCGGGATTTGCACTAAGTGAGGGAAGAAGTTGTGTGGATATCTAGTCTACGAGTCTTCCAGGCAGAGAAAAAGTTAGTGTAAAGCCCCTGAGGTGGTTAGGTGGTTTTCATGTTCGAGGCCAGTGTGGCTAGAGCACAGTTAAGATTAGCAAATGATGAGGTCAGAGTATGGATAATGAGAGGCAAGGGAAAGCAGATCAGTAGGGCCTTGTTGGTCATCATGCAAACTTTGGTTTTTATTTTGAATAAAATAAGCAGTCCAGGGTTTTGAATAGAGCAATATTACTTTTTCAAAGGCTCACTCTGGCTACTGTTTTGAAAATAGACATAAGCAAGATGGGTAGAACCACGGAGACCACATGAGAAGCTATTGGAGTGTCTAGGTGATTCTTACACCAGGGAAGTAGCAGTGAAGGTGATAAGAGATGGTTGGATTATGTATCTATTCTGAAAGCAGCATCAATAGGATTTCCTCAGATACTTGATAGAGAGAGTCAGTTGTCAGGACAACTCCAGTGTTTTGGGCCTGAATAAATTTCCACATGTAATTGACATGGGGAAGTCTGGAGTAGAGTGAATTAGCTCTGGGAAGAAGATCAGGAGTTTGGGACTTGCAAGGGATGTTAACAAATAAATAGGCAGTTGGAGATACAAATTTGGAGAGAGGTCTGGGCTAGCGACATAAATTTAGGACTCGTAATCAAATATCTAAATGTGATATTTAACTCCATGATCTTACTGGGTAAGATCACCAAGGAAGTGAGGAGAGAGAAGACACAGGATGAAGGATTGTGTCCTGGGCATACCCAAGATTAAGAGGTTGAGGAAGGAGCAGACAACAAAGGAGCTTCTGAAGGAGCTACCAGTGTATTAGAGGGAATCAGAACAGTGCAGTGTAGTGGAAGTCAGGTCAAGAAAATACCGAGGGGGAGGTAGTGATCAGCGAGGTTGAAAGCTGCTGACAGATCAAGGAGGGTGAAGACTGAGAATCGATCGCTGAATTTACCAGTGGAGGCAATGAAGTAGAATATGTGCAAGTTTCCTTCTGCTTACTTCCCCTTGCTCAGTGACTCTAAGAGGCTAGATTATCAGCTGTTAAGTAAAGAGAAGGGAGAAAGTGTTAAAGATTGAGCTAAGAAGGAAGACTTTCTAGGCCAGAAGTGAGTTGACAAGAGAAACTGAGAAATAATCGGGTTGCTGAGCCATACTGAGGTCCCCATTAAGATCTGTGGACATAAATTTGAGGGGAAGCTGTATGGTTGTGTATTGTTTTCTTTTACGTCAGGTAGTCAGGTACAGAGTAATTGGAGAATTAGAAAATTGACACCATCAAGAATGAAGACCAGAATAGACAATGAGGCTGATTCTAGAATCTTCCAGAACTGAAGCGGTCTAGTGTGATCCATACAGAGTGCACTGTTTTGGGTCTGGGTGTGAACTCAACTATGTTGTGTAAAACTAGTTTCCTTTTCATTGCTCTATGGTTTTGTGTGAATGTACCCAACTTTATAGATCCATTTTCTATTGATGGGCACTTGGAATACTTCCACTGTGGGGGGAAATTGACTACACCTCATGCCTTGCTCTATAATCATCTCTAAAAACATTGTAAACCTAGCTTCTGCATTGTGAGCAGCACTGTAATTATAGCAGCTGTGGACAATGTTATATTTTAGGAAGGGGTTAATTTTCTTCTGGCAGGTGAGTAAATCATGGACAGATTCCCTTGAAACATAAAAGGCTGGGTTTTTTGTTTTGTTTTGTTTTGTTTTGTTTTGTTTCCAGTTCACCATTACTCCTCTAGAATTTGCTAGAAGACTTCTCCTTGATGGACTCGGAACTCAATTTTTGTCTCTCCTAAACAAGTTGCCAAAATCTTGACTTAGCCTTTTTAGCAGCTTCTTTCTGCTTTGTTTCCACATGTGCAAATGCCTTACAGGGGGCAATTGTGCACAAAAAGTAGGGCTTGGTTTTTGGAGATTCATTTCTGCTGTCCATTTTTTTCTGGGGCTTTAGCACCTTAAATTCAGGGCTGCTTGATAACCTGATCTCTGATTTTGTCTCCTCAATCCAGTAAGACTGGTAACCTTTTCTCCAGTGCTACCATGTTCCACAAATCTGCTAGCACCCTGAGAAAAAACAGCCATCAGAATGTGTCCCTAACATCCTCGGGGGTCTTGGACTGAGTTCAGGCTGCCATGGTTGCTCTCTGATGCTTTCAACCAGCTGGATTTTATTGGTTATCTAGCCCGCTTTAGGTAGTCTCACTAGAAGGAATTGTATTTTAAAAATGAAACTGGAACATTATAGAGAAGCTTGAAAAGTTAGAAAGAAAAGAAAAGAAAGGAAGGAAGGAAGGAAAGGAAGGAAGGAAAGAAAGGAAAGGAAGGAAGGAAAGAAAGAAAAGGAAGGAAGGAAAGAAAGAGAAAGAAGGAAAAGAAAAAAAAGAAAGAAAGAAAAGAATGTGAAGGTTAGAAGTTCTCAGGAAGGCCCTGTTCACAGGGCCTTGCATTGTTAGAGAATTCCTTATGCAAACATCACTCACTCCTTGGGCGAAGGCTGCCTTAGTTCCTCTGTGGTCAGTACCACTGTCTTTTGTGTGCACCTAGGTTTTACTATACTGTCGTGTCAGCTCTGTGTATACTTCTCCCAGAAGCAGTGAGGTCTAAGCCAGGGACGGTCCCTTCTTTGTTTCCCTCCTGCAACACTTGCACAGTTAGCCCTCAATAAATAGAAGTTGAGTAAATGAATTGTCCTTTACCTAAATTTACCTTTGAGGTTAAATGCAAGATTTTCTTTTTGTTTTTCAAGTTTTAGATTGATGGTTTTGTGCTCAGTACTCTGTGTAGCCATTAACTGGGAAAGGAGAGGGGCAGCAGCACTTTCAGTCATGAAAGAGTAGCCGCAGGCTTGTTGGGAAATTATGACACTTGTGACAGATGTATACACAGATAAATAGTTGTGTATAGATGTATATACAGATGTAAATAGATGTACAGATGTAAATAGTTGTGACAGATGTATACACAGATAAATAGTTCTGTGATCTCTGCGCTGCCATGTTGACAGCCCCCAGGGATGCTCCTGGTGTGTGCTGCGAAGGGACCTGATGCGTGCAGTGCAATGGTCCCGTCTAGGCTGTGTTAGTGCTGTGGGAGTCAACGTGAATTGTAAATGCACTGTTGCGTGTCCATTTTCTGTTAATTTCAGGTCACTCTGAGTGAAGGTCCTCACCACGTGGCCTTGTTTAAAGATAGTTCTCGGGAGTTCGATCTTACCAAAGAGGAGGATGTAAGTAGCATTTACATGAGGTTCATGTGTGTAACTTGATAATGTGTATAAGCTTATGAACGACAACTAACTGGAATATTTGTTAAAGGAAGATTATCACAGGATTTTGTTGTTTTCCATTAATAGCTTGCAGCACTAAGACATGAAATAGAACTCCGAATGAGGAAAAATGTGAAAGAAGGCTGTACTGTTAGTCCTGAGGTAAGTGTTGTAGTTCATTTTAACAGTTTTATGGAAAGTGTTTTATGGAAATCCAAATGATTGGAAATAAATCATGATATTGGCATTCATGTTTAGAGAATACAGCTGTTTCAAGACAGATTTTTTTTTTTTAATATTCCAAATAATGAATCATTTGTGAGTAATTTTCTAGAGTGATTAACTTTTAGGATCAGAGAAAGGGTAACTTTTTTGTGAATGGATGAGATACAGAGTTTTTAGAACACGTATCACCAATAAATCCCTAACAAACCGCCCCCCACAATTAGTTTCCTTTTGTTTTGTTTCCCTGAGTAGACCATATCCTTAAACGTAAAAGGCCCCGGACTGCAAAGGATGGTGCTTGTTGACTTACCAGGTGTGATTAATGTAAGTATATACAAAACTTATGTTTTATCTTGTTCCTATTGTGGAAAACATGTATAATGACATTTAAAACCTTTTTCTTCAAGACTGTGACATCAGGCATGGCTCCTGACACAAAGGAAACTATTTTCAGTATCAGCAAAGCTTATATGCAGAATCCTAATGCCATCATACTATGTATTCAAGGTAAATCTTATCAAAAGGTTTTAATTGCACCAATACGCTTCTTTCCTTAGCAATCTTAAGCTTTGCACGTTACATAAACATACAACATAAATATGTCTTGCCCTCCTGTAAACCATTCGTTTTATTAGTAAGTAGAAATGAAATTAAGAATATTTTGATAAAACATCACAGAAATTTTTATTAGCTAGAATTTCTTTTCATAACTAAGATAAATGTATTAAGAAAAATTTTCTTAGTATAATGTAGATACAAGGGTTAAAGTTACAAAATCTACTTGGCAATCATTGCAGTGTCATTTTTCAATTTTTTTTTTCAGATGGATCTGTGGATGCTGAACGTAGCATTGTTACAGATTTGGTCAGTCAAATGGATCCTCATGGAAGGAGGACGATATTTGTTTTGACCAAAGTAGACCTGGCAGAAAAAAACGTGGCTAGCCCGAGCAGGGTGAGGACAAGCTCTTTATTATGAGAGAACAGATTCTTTGTATAAGCGTCAGCTGTAGCAGGAACTGGCTATAAAAACAAAAGAAACAAGCAATCAAAAAGTCCTTGTGGAATACTTTGGTGGGATTTTTCTCCTCATTAAAAACAAAGTATTAGAAAGTTACAGTAAATTACTTAAGTGTAATTTTGAAGTATAAATAAAATTCCATAATTTCAGTTAGTTTGCTTCAGAAATTCTTAAATTACTAATGTTGCTTACTCTAATATAATCTTACGTGCTGATGTGCAGTCATTAACTACTTCTTAATTAACCACAAAATAATGATTGTGGTGTTTCTTTTCTAAATTTGTTTTTAGTTGATTTTCATAAATTAGTGTAAGACTAGTCACACTATAAATACCTTCTGGACATTGTGTATACTTTTTTTTTTTTTTTTTGGTAATATTATATTTCCCAACTGCTCAAAGACTGTGAAGCAGATTTTTATAATAGAGAAGGCACTGGATTGGTGTTAGGCCTCAGCATTCTTATCTGGCCACCAACCGGCCGTGTGTCCTTGGACAAATCTTGTTACTTGTCTGCATCGAGTTAGTGCCTAATCCATGCTATCAATCTAGTTGGTGTCTTAGGGTCATTTTCATTTCTGAAATTCTGCGACTTCTATTCATGGGGTTCAGTGTCCCTCCTGTCCTTCTGTAACAACAAAAGAATTTTATTTCAAGGTAACGTTGTAAGTCTTACTAGGGTGCCAGTCTTGACGTAGGGCATGTTCTTTACCAAAGGTAAAGGCAGAAGGTAGTGGTTGCAAGTATAGATTTTGTAGCCAGATTGCTTGGTTTCAAAAGCTGGCTCTACCCTTTGCTAGCTGTGTCATGTTGGGTAAATTTTTAAACTTTTTCAGTGCTTTAGGCTTCCTCATCTGTTGGAAATGAAGATATTAATGATACTATCTCATAGGCTGTGAAGGTTTAATGAGTTAAATATTTGTTGTAAAGTGGTTGAAATAGTGCTCTAACATTGCCAAGTCTTATATACATGGTGGCTGTCATCTGTTATTATTGTTATATCTCTGTCCCCCATAGAACATCTGCCATTAGAACTACTCATCCCTTGTACTACTGCGTAGAGTTTCTCTCCTTCCCACCTGAAACATCTGGGACTGTGCCTCTTGTGCTGGATTCCCAGGACAGACCACCCCTAGGTTCACTGATTCTGTAGAAGAACTCACGGGACTCGGCACATAGTCGTCCTTATGCCTAAGATCTATTAACAGTATTGGATGCAAAGCAAAATCACGAAAGGCTAAATAAAGTGCAAGAGCCTGGTGTCTGGAGGAAACCCGGCTCAGGTTTCCAACAGCCCTTTCCTAGTAGAGTCATGTGGGAAATGCTCAATCCCTCCAGCAACAAGTTTCTCATGAGACTCGGCACCTGAGGTTCTTACTGGGGGCTGGTCATGTAGGCACCCTCAAGTACCAAAATTCCAGACGCCCAAAGGAAAGCCAAGTGTTCAGCCGAAACCACACTGCTTGCACAATGAGTCACTGTTATGTGGAGAAAGTTTTATGTCAATGTGGGAATTGTTTACCAGTGAGGTCCTCAAATGCCAGCCAAGGACGAGCAGACCTTTCTAAGGACAGCAATCTCAGGCCTGCTGTGTTAACTCTTCTGTGGGCAACCTCCATGGCCTTTGCTTTGCCTTATTTTGAGGGGGAGGCCTGCTGTGGTGGTTTTGGTCCTGGTTGGAGGAGGGGAGAAGTGAGGTAGAAGCAAATTCTTTGCCTCTTTCCCAGCTCCCTTTATTTCTTTCATGTCTTTCCCCTCTTCTCCAGGATAGTTTATATTTATTTTGAAATGCAACTGAAATGTATATCAGTCCTTTTTTATACCAAAGCTTCAGCATTGGCTTAGGGCTGTGACTTGTCTTAGAGGATGGATTCTTACCTGCAGTATTAATTTGAATAGGCATAGGGAGCAGGAACTCTTACATTGTATGAGGGATTGATCTCTGTGGAAATGTGCATTTTCCTGGGGACAGGGTCTCTAGCTTTTATTACGTTTAGAAAAGGGTTTTGACCCTAAAAGAGCCAGTGGATCCCAATATTTGTAAAGAGAAAAAAAAGTCCAACTTGGTTAGGATTTATATATTTGAAGAAAAGTATGGGAAAATAAAAACAGCAGCTACTATTTATTGAGCGACTCTGCGTGCCTGGCACTGTGGTAACGTACCTACCATATTGCCTCATATCATGTTTTCAGCCATCATTTTGAAAAAGTTCAGCAGCTTACTTAAAGCTGCGTAGCTAAGGAGTGGAGGAGCTGAAATTAAACTAAGGCCTGACCCCAAAGCACTGTACAGCATTCCCAGTTTTCATAATGCATCTTGTAGTGTAGTGAAATTAAATGTGTTTTTTCCCCTCAAGTAGCAATCGAAAAGCATTTTAATAGTTTTGTATAGATTTATATATTTGAGGGTGTATATACAGCATTATTAAGTTTGCTTTCTGAATAGTATATTATGCTTCAAAAAATTATATAAACCTGCATCTCACATTTATTTCCCACTTTTAAAAATAGATTCAGCAGATAATTGAAGGAAAACTCTTCCCAATGAAAGCTCTAGGTTATTTTGCTGTTGTAACAGGAAAAGGTATGCAAAGATGGATTCTTACAATTTCAGTTTTTGTTGTTTTCAAATAATAAAGATTAATTTTCTTAGTGAGAATTTCATTGTCTTTCCCTAGGGAACAGCTCTGAAAGCATTGAAGCTATAAGAGAATATGAAGAAGAATTTTTTCAGAATTCAAAACTCCTAAAGTAGGTATATGTTTTAAATACTTGGAGGGAGTAACTTAAGCTGTTCTCACTTAAAGTTTGCTTTATAGCATTAGTTTATCATTGAATTTCCAGAAGTTTTCTGAAATAGTGATCTGGATGTAATAGGCAGGCCTGCAGGCTACTAAGAATTAGGAGCAGCTTGGGGCGCCTGCGTGGCTCAGTCAGTTAAGCGTCCAACTTCGGCTCAAGTCATGGGCTTGTGGTTCATGGGTTCAGGCCCCGCGTCAGGCTCTATGCTGACAGCTCAGAGCCTGGAGCCTGGTTTGGACTCTGTGTCTCTCTGTCTGCCCCTCCCCTGCTCATGCTTTGTCTCTCTCTGTCTCTAAAAGTGAATAAACATTAAAAAAATTAAAAAAAAAAAAAGGATTAGGAGCAGCTTATCACATGGTACAATACACGCTCGCATGAAAACCTGCCCCTGGGGATATGGGCACTGAAGGACAACACGGACACATCTTTAGTTGTTTTACTTATGAAGTGACTTTTTTAAGATCAACACTTACATTTTTATTTATTTATTTTTTTGAAGAAACCCATCCTTCTGGTATTTATGTTTACTTATTTTTTAAGTAAACTCCGCCCCCAACGTGGGGCTTAGACTCAAAACCCCAAGATGAAAGATAAAGAGTTGCATGCTCTACTGACTGAGCTAGCCAGACGCCCCCAACAATTCAAAATTTAGATTTTTAAATACATGTACTCGTTTCTCTTTCAGTAATGGGGAAAGTGAGAGTGGGGGTTGGGGATGTCAAAGGGGTATCTTTAAATAGATATTGACAGAAAATAAGATCCTGAAAAAAAGTAAAAAGGAAGAGTTAAATGACAACTGAATTACCTTGTATGTAGAGAGTCTCTTAAAATGGCAAGGTATGTTTGCGTCTGCATTAGTACAGTAAATCAAGATAGTTCTTGCAAACATAGTCTTGAGTCTTATCTATGGGGACGGGAACTGACAAGTGTAGAGAACTGAGGTGTCCAGCATGGCAGGCACTGGCCTCGGGTGATTATTTAAGTGTGAATTAGTTAACTTTAAAGAAATTAAAACTCCAGTTCCTCAGCACACTAGCCATACACTCCAAGGGCTCAATAGCCCCATGTGGCTGGTAGCTGCCATGTTGGATAGCTCAGATACAGGACATTGTCTGTATCACAGAATGTTTTATTGGATAGTGCTAGTATAAAATGTGAGAGTGGTATTCTCATTACATTATCATAACGAGCACGTTTCCAAATTTGGTGATAGTTATCGTCCTTCTTGCCATTTTTATGTACTTTAGCTTTTATTATTTTTTAATAGGACAAGCATGCTAAAGGCACACCAAGTGACTACAAGAAATTTAAGCCTTGCTGTATCAGACTGCTTTTGGAAAATGGTACGAGAGTCCGTTGAGCAACAGGCTGATAGTTTCAAAGGTAAGTTGGCTGTTTAAAATAAGCTGACAACTTTAGACATTTTATTAGTTGGCAAGGTTAGGTATCCGTCAGATTTTTTATTCCTTTAACAGTGGCTTTTTACTTCCATTTTCTGTTAGATAATATGTGGAAAATGGAAAAAATATAAATCTTTAGTTGTTGTACGAGAACACTTTCACCTTCAGAGGAAACATCCCAAGGAGGACTTTGCAGATTTTCAACAGAGTAGAAAGTTTGCAGTAGTGTTTGAGAGCAAGAGCTTAGTAAACCATAGTGGACTCAGATTCCCCCTTCTAGAGGGAAGAGGGGACTGGTGTTGGGGGGCAGAGCAGCCTGTGCTTCAGCTACTTTGTACCAGTTCCTGAATGCCACGCTTTCTTGCTCCTTGGCTTTGCTTCCATAGTTTCATTTGATGAGAGTATACTTACCTTCCCTTTTCCCATGTAGAAAGTCCACCTGCTGAGTCCCTCAGCAACCTTAAGAGTATTGTTGTTACTCTCATTTTACAGAAGAAGAAACTGGGGCACAGAGTAACTTACCTAAGTAGTGCACCCAGCTCATACATGGTCGAGAATAGACCCAGGATTTGAATCTTGGTGGTGTGATTCCAGAATCCATGCCTTTAGCAGCTGTACTAAGCTG
This sequence comes from Acinonyx jubatus, assembly GCF_027475565.1. Lineage (NCBI taxonomy): Eukaryota > Metazoa > Chordata > Mammalia > Carnivora > Felidae > Acinonyx > Acinonyx jubatus. The sequence goes on along the minus strand of NC_069384.1, from coordinate 73,664,953 downwards.
TTCCCTTGTGTGTGTTGTGGATTGAAAATGGAGAAACTAAAGTCAAGGAGATTAGTTTGGAAAACTTGCAGAGGTGAGATTCTGACATGTTGAGAGCCCACGGCACTCAGGAGCCATAGGCGTGCACTCAGCAATTCCGTTAGTACAGAGATGTGTGAGATCACCTTTAACCACTGCAGCTGGGAAGAAAGAGAATCCTTAAACTGGAACACCTTTTCTTCTTCCTTAGCAACACGTTTTAACCTTGAAACTGAGTGGAAGAATAACTATCCTCGTCTACGAGAACTTGACCGGGTAACGTTTGTGTACCTCATGTATTTTGTATATGTCTTATTTGATACTGTGCTCTAACAAAAATTTATGTTGATGAGCAAACTCTGGTAAGCCAACCTGCTTCGGTTTTGACCATAAGATTACTAATTTAGAGCTGCAAGAGTATATTCCCGGAGCAGTTATCTCTTCTACGATAATTTAAATTATTTATTACATAATATTAAAAAATAATTACAGATCATAAGATACTAAAGCAAGTATTTAAAAATGTTTTTCTGATAAAATGAAGAACATTCTTTAAAGGTCTTCTAGAATTAACATATTTATGTAATACAGACTTTTTAAAATCGTACATCGACTCTTTTACCTTTTCAGCATTTACTATGGAGAAATATACTCTGATTAGTGGGACTTAAATATTGGTATTCCTTGATTTTAAAATGCCATCTTTTATAAAACAGCATCAGTTTACTAATACTAATGGACTAAATTAATATGTACTAATACGTTCACATAACATTTGTTATGTGAAAAACTTACCTGACTGAATAAATGTTACATGAAAAACTACAGTGAGCATTGAATGAATAAGGTAGACATTTGTGTCAGTGTCTTTGTCCTTCTCTGGCTATTTCTCATTCCTAAAAATGAGACTAGAAGAGAAGAGCATTATTTGCTGGTCATGCCTGCTTCAAACCTAAGCTCAGCCTGTTTGCCTGTCAGAGGCCTTTATAGAGATCTCTGAAACTCATGGCAGGGCAGAATGACTCTCTTGTGAAAATCTTACTTATTTGTATCTATATTACCTAGAACGAACTATTTGAAAAAGCTAAAAACGAAATCCTCGATGAAGTTATCAGTCTGAGCCAGGTCACACCAAAACATTGGTGAGTATTTGACCTTTTCTCAAAAATATTGCTATATAGATCAGAATGAAATACTAACATTTAGGTTGATAAAGCAGTGATTTATTGTAGCCTTGGCTCATCCCCCAAAACACTTAGTAAATAAGTAATAGTATAAAAGTATGTCTTTTTTCAAAACATAACCACTTTTGTTGTCTAACTAGGTAAGTATTTAAGTACAATAAACTATGTATTTATTTAAGTATGTTTCAGAAAAGATATTCTGAAAAATTGTTCTCTCCACAGTCTTTTTAAGTCTTGTTTCATCTTAGGTTTTTCTTTACCTTATACTTAATAAACACTTAATTTTGAGTTCTTTCAAGTCATTTAGGCAAAAGTTTCATCAAATTGTGCTTAAAGATTAGTCTTTCAAAATTGGTTACTCTTGTTAGATTAATCACAGAGAACAAAACTATCGAGAAAATTGGTTTGTAAAGGGAAAAGGGTATGTGTTTTTAAGTTCTCATTTCTGAGCAGGAGCAGTTGGTGCTTTTTATAATATACACCTCATATGTTTTGTACAAATAATATTTCAAGTTGAATTCTATTTGAGATTCTTAAAAAATAGCAGGTAAATCCATCCTTTTGAAAACTACTCCTGCAAATCTCTCTCAGGGCAAACTATCACCTTCTATTTATGTGTATGTGAATTTGGCACTCTTAAATTTATTGGAATGGGACACTAACCAGAATAGGTTCTATGTACCTGAAGTAAGCTATGTATAAATAGCCTTGATTTTTTTGCAGTCATATTTTAATGAACAAATTCATTGTACATAAATTATGTTTCTAATGAAGCCTATACTGTTTCTAAGAATTTATCATTCTTGGAATAGAACTATCCTTATTGCCATTCTTTATAAATATTTTCTGTACCTCTTCTGTTGAAGAGGTTCTGTGAAGAGTTGAAGATTATCAAAATTGAGCCTAGACAGTTAGTGTCCAGTACTTAAGTTTGAATTCAGTATTGCTAGTTTCCCCATCCTGGTGCCCTTTCTTCCTCAGTGGTGAACCATTTTCTTTCTTTAAGGAGTCAAAATTTGCCTACTTTTAATCTCCTCTCCTTATCCCCAAAAGGATTCTGATCTTATCTATACTTGTTGATTGATTAGTCAAGTGTGTATATATATCCAGATTATCTTTGTTATTATTTGTATTTTAAACCAGTTCTGTGGCTTTCTGTAAGCCAAATGGCTTTTGAAATTGCGAGAGGTAGATGTATATACACACCCACACACGCACATGTGTGCACACGCACATAAAGAATGAACACTACTTCCATTCTAGGTTATATGAGGACAGTATACACGGAAAGTGATTTGTAAACTGTAATAGCTGGTAATGCTGTTTATGGGAGAAAAATAGAGTGCCTCTGTAAATTCCTGGCATCACCAGATGAAATGGTTAGTGTCGTTTGGGCAGAACAGTCTGAAATCAAAGTATTCCTGCACTAAAGTGAACCATGAGGTTAAACACCGTTTATTTAGTATGCAGGTGGCTGAAGGGAATTGTGAAGGGCTGAGAAGCCTATATTTCCAGAGTGTGTGTAGAGAAGGCAGGGGAGGGAAGGAGGACATCTAGCTGCTAGCGATGTATTTTGTGAGCCGCTGGAGCAGGTGATTCTGTATTTTATCAGATCAACTTTTTTTTTTTTTCCTGGTTCTAAAGCTTGATACAAACATAGATCAAAATAGCAGGTCCTAATTGTAACTGTTCATGCCACACTGAATTCAACTGCATTGTACCCAAAATATTTTATTTTTGTGACATAGTTGATGTTGCCTTAAGCAGTATTTTGTTCTTGTTGCATAATGAATGCCTTATGTGATATTTTAGGGTGCATGCCTAAGATGTTAATTATTTCATTGCCAGGACTATTTGATCTATATTTGGTGATCTGGAAACAGTGTTACAAGCGTTTTATGTCCTAAACATGATAGTTTGTTGTTAAAGGCATTCTAGTCTACTGTAACTATATTTTAAGAAAGTTATTGGGGGTTTATATTCAACGTAAGTTGCATTATAGGGAGAAATAGGCTCTCAGCGTTTCCACACAATATACCTCACCTGATCATCAGGGATTGATTGCTGACATTAAGTATAAGATATTGATATATCGTTAACATTATGTGACTGTTACTATAGATAGATCTTTTTTTCATACGTCATTTAGAAGGATAGCTGGATGGATTTATAGAAACACTTTAAAAAATGCTACAGTGTTATGCATACAGCTGTTGGTTAAAAGTACTGAGTTTATTTTGTTGAAATTTGAAAAAATGAAAGGAAAATGGGAACTCACAGTTGAGTCCCCCGACTCAGATTTGAGGACTCAGAAAAGATCTCTGATACCATAATCCTGGATTTAAAGAATAAGTGGTGTGACAGGAGAATTGCAGAGGCCAGGAGATGAGAGAAGGCAAGGGGACACAGGTGGCTGAGGGCTGTTACCTACAGCTTTAGCATAGAAGGAGGCAAGAGGCAGGAGAGAAAGCAGTACATAGAAACAAGATACAGATTATTAAGGGCCATACAAGCCATGTTCGGAAGCTTGGAACCCATGAGCACCAAGGGCCACTGAATATCTTTAGGGCAGATTTGCAGTTTAGAAAGATCTTTATAGTAGGGCAAGTGGGATGCTGTGAAGAAGGAGGCAGTGAGCAAGGAGGCCACTGGCTGCTGAAATTACTAGATGAGAGATGATGGCAGCTTGAACTTGAGTCGGGATGGTGCAGATGGAGAAGAGGAGACAGTTTTGAAATATTTGAGGAGTTACCTAGCAGATAGAATTGACAGGATTTAGTGACTGGATGTGTAGATAATGGAGAAGTTCATTAAACAGTGAGTGCATTTCTACATAGTAATTAAATTACATTGCTGCTAATTTATAGGAGTGAAGATATATTTGACAAAGATGAACATAAGAATAGCAAGAATCGTCACCATGGTTTTGTATTAGTGTAAAAAAATTGAAAACTTCCGTTTCCTATTTGAAATTACGTCATATTTGATTTATTCATAGAGTGTATTACTGTGATGACACTATGGAAGAATGTAGGAAATTGACATGGAAAACGGTACAATATGCTTTTAACTAACGTAGTATGTGCAATTTGATCCACTCATGTAAACACACAAATATTTATGCAGGCATTAAATGTTTTACTGATAAATAAAGCTGTGAATAGTGGTTATACCACTGAAAGGGGAATTATGGAGGACTTACTACTTTTTCTGTATTGGTTGAAGTTATTGTATAGGGTAAGTCCTTTGCTTTGAAAGAAGAAATTTCTATTTTGAAAAAGTGTTTTGATTAACATGCAGTGTGGACAAAGATCCTGGAGGTACAGAGGTGAATGAGCAGAACTATAATGTTAACTGAATTTTGTGTGTTTATGGACTTTTCCCTAGATGATGGCAAAATTTAGAATAGAGAAGTCTACCATCATCTAAAACATGCTAGGAAACGTAAACAAGGGCTCAAGTCAGGGTAGCAGACGGTGTAAACTGGCCTCACAGCACTGGAGTTTACACGAGAGCTGAGGACTCTTGTCCGGGGAGAGATTTTGGAGTGAAGGGAACCTGGCTTCCACTCCCTAACTCAGCACCTTCCAGTCAACAGGATGTGAGGACAGTCACTGTCTAGAAGGGAGAGCCAGGAAAGGTCTGAGGATATATGGAATGGGGAAAGAGTGGGAATGTAAAGCGGTTTGTTTGTTATGGAACAGAGTATTGGGGGCACAATAAACATGATTATGAGGGAGAGGAGCAGGGGGAGTGTGGACAGAGGACAGCAGCTTGGTGACGAAAGGGCAGGTGAGGATGGGTGACAGGAGCTCCCTGTGGTGGACTGGAAAACAGCCTCCTTTGCGAACATTACCTAAGCTCGTCAGGATTTGGTGGTCTGGGATTTTGTTATTACCTCCTCGAAAGGGTGTCTGGAATGTCAGTTCCTCCCCCACAGACCCCTGGGAGGAGGTAACAGACCAAGTCTTTTCTGACGCAGGAGTGGCAAAAAGCCCTGGTGGTCAGAGGCTGGATCCTGGTTTTTTGCTTATCTTTCAGAAATCTTGGGTTTGTGTTTAAAATTTTATCCAAGTAGGAGACACTGACCAGCTTTTTTTCTTCCAGCCTGCTCCTAAAATTTTCCGCCTATCATTATGTGTCATTAACACCATGACTAAATTGACTTTGTCCTTCTGGTCCTCTGTGGTGTGTCCTCTCCTCACACTCTTTCTTTTGTTTTCTCCTTGTAACCCAAAACAAGACCTGAAAGTTAGCAAGGGGAAACCAGCAGCTAAGCCGATTGACTCAGTACACTTGACTTTACACAAAATGTTAAGTGAGTATGAGCAGTCTTGGATGGGAGGGAGTGTTGGCGCTCCTCAACTAAGAAAATTGCATCTTGGCTTCTGGACAGCCGGGATGTTGCTGCTACAAAAGTGGCTGTTGTAGACGGTTGAGGTTGCTGACCGCTTTTGGTAAGCAGAATGTTTTTTGTATGTTGTCGTATTATCTCGCAGTAGAAATTAGCTTGGGAGAAGCCAAATACATATTTTCTTGAGAGTTCAGTTTTTTTCTTCATTGAAATAGTTGTTTTTTTCTTGCTTAGAGATCTGTGGTCTTGAAAGGTACTTTTTAAGGCAGGATGCTCAACTTGATTATGCATCCTTTATAGTGTTGCCTTTATCATGATGTGTTGACCAGTTTTACCTAGCAATATCCCATAACATCTCTGTGCTCTGTGCTGTGGTCTGATAAATTGTTAAAATTATACCTAGAAATTCTCAGTCTTGGACTGCACTTTTCAGTCAATACATAAAAAGTCTGTGTAGGCAAATAAGCACAGGAATAGATGCTTAAAAGTATTCGCCATTAGGGAAATGCAAACGAAACTGCAATGAGATACCACCGTAAACCTGTCAGAATGACTAACCATATCAAATGTTGGCAAGAAGCAGAGCATCTAGAACTCTCATACTGTGCTGGTGGGAATGTAAAATAGTTCACCCATTTGGACAGTTTTGCAGTATCATAAAAAGTTAACTATGTAGCTACCAAATGATCCAGCTCTTCCAATCCTAGATATTTTGCCCGAGAGAAGCAAAAGTATGTGTCCATAAAGACTTGCATGTGAAAGCTCATTACGGCTTCATTTGGAAGAACTAACGGTGGGAAACAACCCAGATGTCCAATAGCAGCTAAATATGTAAACAGATCCATGCAGTGGAATACTACTCAGCAATAAAAAGGAGTGAGACAGGGGCGCCTGAATGGCTCATCAGTTAAGTGGCAGACTCTTCATTTCAGCTCAGGTCATGATCTCATGGTTCGTGAGATCGAGCCCCACATTGGGCTCCGCACTCACAATGCATGGAGCCTGCTTCCCGTTCTTTCTCTCCCTCTCTCTTCTCCTCCCCCACTCGCAGTCGCTCTCTCTCAAATAAATAGACTTAAAAATAATTTTTAAAAAAAGGAGTGAAACATTGATACATACAACAATATGGAGAAATCTCAAAATGGTTTTGCCGAGTGAAAGAAGACAGACAAAAATAAGAGTATATCCTGTATGGTTGCATTTATACACAATTCTAGAAAATATAAGCCAACCTCTAGTAACTGAAAGCAGATCCAGCGGCTAGAACTTTTGAAGATGATGGATAGGTTGGTTCTCTTGATTGCGGTGATACACAGGTTTGTTCATATGTCAGCACTGTAAATATGATACTTCAATGCAGCTGTTTTTAAAAACAATATAATATTTAAATTTGATGTTCTTGAAACTTGTTTTGTCTAATTTCAGGGAGGAAATCCTTCAGCAGTCTTTGTGGGAAAGAGTATCAACTCATGTGATTGAAAACATCTATCTTCCAGCTGCACAGACCATGAATTCAGGGACTTTTAATACAACAGTGGACATCAAGCTTAAACAGTGGACTGATAAACAGCTTCCTAATAAAGCAGTAGAGGTTAGGATATAATTTAATTAAATGGGTAAGAAGCATTATGTGAAGGGAGTAGGAGCCGTGAATTTTAGGTTTTATTCCCATCACAGCCACTTTTTCTCCTTTTAGTCTTTAGGCTCCATTTATTCTCTATTCCTTATCTCTGTGTTGGGGTCAGCCTTAATCCTATTACCAGTTACTACCACTATAAAAATTTACTGATTGGCATTTTGTTGGTCCGAGGGCATTGGTCCTGTTCCAAAGATAGCATTTAACAAAACCAGCAAAATTTGCTTAACTGTGAACTGTTTTTAACTTTTTCTACGAATAAGGATCCCATAAGAAAAATGTTTAATGGTTGAACTATTTCATCTATTGATTTTCTGCAGGGCTCAGTTGCACTTAAATAATCATTTCCTTAGTTAGGATCCTGCCAGAACATTAGACCAAGAATTATAAGAAAGTCCCTTAAAGAATGCTTATCTGTTACACATTGGCTGTACCACGTAGTAGTTGGGTGGTCTTTGGACTCCAGGTGCTTAACCTTTCTGTTTACTTGTACAATAGGGATGATGATGTTGCCCACCTCGCAGATTGTTATAAGGAGTAAATGTGCGTAATACATAAAATACTTAGACACACCTGGCCCACGGTAACTGCGCAGTAAATGCCAGCTGCTGTTACTGTGATGATGAGCATCCCCTGAGCTGATCTGCCACGCGTATTAGTCTGAAGAATGATTGCGCTCGCTCAGTAAGACGCGGTGTGTCCTGTGCCTCTTTGTGAGGTTGCTCACAAAATGAGAGTCAGTGTCAAAGATAATTTCATTTTTCATACTTACCTTGTCAGCTTCTAATTATTTGGGCGTCATTCCCCCCTCTCCTGTCCTGCTCCAGCCCTGACTGCACCTGTTTTCTCAGTTTCTTCCAGCTTCTCTTCCTGAGAGCTGGCAGCTGCTCTGCTGAAGCTGCAGACTGCTGACCCCTGTCAGTTCTCCACACATTTACCCCTGAAATAGCTGGAGAGCTGCTGCCATCACTCACCAGCTCTCCTCACAACCTGCCTAAAAACATCTGTGCGGCCCCGGTCCCACGGTAGGATATTTTCACATCCTAAGGCTCGGCCGTGGAAGTGGTCATTCTGTCTCCTGCTGCCTTCTCCCTTCTCACCTGGGTGTGGCGGAGACATGAGGCTCTGCCGAAGGTCAGGAAACATAGATTCTAATACCTCACTGGATATTCTTGAACAGCCATCTTTTTTATGCTGTGATTTCTTCATGTTTGAAAGGACCAGGGCTAAATAAAAAACACAGCATTAACCAGCCCACTTAATCATAAGTAGATTTAGTTCTTCGTTACTTCTGGCACTGGGCTCTTCCTTCCAGGTAATTAGGAGTTAGCTGTGATAGAGCCTGAATACTGCTGGGTTCTGTTTGAAGGTATTGATGCTTTGCTTCATATATTTGCATAAAGGCAAACATGTGAAGAAGACTAAATCGTTATGAAATTTTAAACTTTCTGCAGAATGAAAGAAGCAGGCAGACTCACCTCTTGTACAGAAGGAAATAAATTAGTGAACTAAGTCTGGGGGCTGATTGGAGTACAGACCTTAAGTCAAGGGGGCAATTTCTTTTCAGCTCCAGCTAGTGTTATGTAGGAATGTGGGTACAGTGCTGCCGGATAGTTCAAGAGAGGCTGGAAACACAGATTTTTATATGAAGTCTCTCTCTTTTTAATGTTGGCTCTGTTTGTTAAAATTTAAAACACCATGTAGGTCTAGCAAAACATGTCAGGACGCCAAATCTACCCCACTAGCTATCAGTGTGAGATCTCTAGGCCAGTGTTTATGTATGCGGCCTTTAAAAAAAAAAAAAAAAAAAAAAGTGGTTTCATATGTACTTTGTGATAAGCTTATTTCATCTGTTTGGCTTTAATTCACATGTTTGTCATGTTACATATTAAATATAAGTATGTACTGTGAATACAGCTTTTTTTCTTTTAAACCTAGGTTGCTTGGGAGACCCTACAAGAAGAATTTTCCCGCTTCATGACAGAACCAAAAGGGAAAGAGCATGATGACATATTTGATAAACTTAAAGAGGCTGTTAAGGAAGAAAGTATTAAGCGCCACAAGTGGAATGATTTTGCGGAGGACAGCTTGGTATGTCATTTGTATGTTAAGGTGTCGGCCTCATGCTTTTATATAATTTCTCAAATTGGTATCTTTTTGTAGGAAGCTGTTTTTATATGGCCATTTCAATTAGGTTCTGAATTTAAAATAATGAGGGGAAAGAAATAGTTTAACCATCTGTAATTAGCTCTTTAACATTTCTCTGCTATTTCTTTTCTTGGCTAGCATTTCAGAAAAAAAGTCAAACTTCGCGGTAAAGAGGCTTCTATTAACTTCCACAAAGTGTTGTCCACTAGCCATTACATGGACCTGATCTACAGATGGCTCAGATAGCTGCTTCTCATTTTACCCTTCGTGGTAATAAAAGGAATTAGATGCATTGGTTTTCAGTGGATTTGAGTCATACAATGTTAGACTTCTAAAATAATGCTAACTGCCACATGTTGAATGCTTGCAAGGTGCCTGAAACTCTACAGTGTATTTTGTAAGCAGATTTTATTTAGTTCTTAAGCAGCCTTATTATTGTCCTTGGCAAAACTCAGACCGAAGCCCTGACTCTGCTACAAAGCCTGACTCCTGACCTTCACCAAATCCAACCACCTCCAGCAGATCTTTTGTTACGTAGAACGTTCCATCACCATAATCAAACCTGGTTAAGCACCTGCTCTCTTCCCAGACAGTTCTGAGGAGAACTGTTGAAAGATTGAACAGTTTTCCAGGATAATGCATATCGCACTGTGGGCTGGTCATAATTGTAATTTATTTTAGAATAAGTGTTTGTTTTCATGTTTGAAAGCTATGTTCGTTCTTGTTAAATGCCTTATAAGACTAGCTTCCTGAGAGAATAGTGTCCTTTTTCATGCATTCATTCAATAATTATAAAATTTAGAGATCAGTTTTCTTATCATGAAGAACTCACATTTGCTTATGATTGTCTAGACCTTTTAAGCTTTCCTCCTTTACACTTTTCATTGGTGTTAACGGTGAGACAGTGGTTGTTTTTCTCGTTTTTTTGGAAATGCTAACACAGATCATATGGCAAAAAGGAGAGGTAGCGATGATCTGAATCATTAACTCCTGAGTTACTAGGGTTCTAGGTGCAGATTTTATGTGGTTACATGTGTAACATACCTCTCTCGATCTTAGACATAGCTTATACTCAATTTGGGATAGGAAGAAGTCTTCACTGTTTATTTTTTGGGGAAGAAAGCTGACAAGTGGGCAGGTAATAAGACCTGAATTTGTGTGGAAGGGGCATACTTTTATGTTGTTTTAGGCACATCTGTTCTTTTGGATGTTTGATAAGCTGTCGATTTGAATACAGTTACTAAGATTATAAGGCCTAGATAGATCAAAATTGGCTGTTTTTCTTTCCTTGTTATTTCAGAGGGTTATCCAGCACAATGCTTTAGAAGACCGTTCCATATCTGATAAACAACAGTGGGATGCCGCTATTTATTTTATGGAAGAAGCTCTTCAGGCTCGCCTCAAGGACAGTAAGTAGGACATGGGTTGAGTTGTGAGTATTCGCAGTGGTGAAGCGGGGGGGGGGGGGGGGGGTCATCCAACTTGATGAATGTTTGTAAAATAAAGTTTAAAAAAAAATAAAAGTAACATTTCATAGCTTTGTCATTAATAACATAGTTAAATTTTTTTGTGGGATTTTTCAGTCAATGGCTTAGTAACTAGGGAAAATATTAAATAAATTGGACATACGTTCATATGTACTCCTATTCTGAAAAAACTATAAGACAATTTTAGTGTTTGCCTCTATACCTATGGAAACGGTATACCTTGCAATACCAATTGTACCTTGCGCAGATTATAAACATATATAATTAAATCCTTTCTTCTACATGTACCATATCAATCATGTAATTTTTTTTGTCTTTATTTCAGCTGACTTTATATTGATATAGCACTTTGAAATAGTTAATAAAATAAGACTATTTAATATTAGTTATAATCTATGTACTTGGTAAATGATAAAATTTTTGATGAATTTTTAAAAAGTTTTTTTTAATTTTGCAGCTGAAAATGCAATTGAAAACATGATAGGTCCAGATTGGAAAAAGAGATGGTTATACTGGAAGAACCGGACCCAAGAACAGGTAAAAAAACAAATCTCTGGTCTTATGATATAATTTTGATTATTTTAATTCAAGCATTAAAATACCACTTTTGCATGCCTTCTAGACCAATCTTAATAATTTCAAATGTTTTATATCAGCCTTTCTACAATATAATGAAATTTTAGAATAAATAGTAAGCTATAAAAGCAAGTTGTTTTTTTCAAATGCAGTAGCTATGTTACTAAAATGGGAAATGAACCATGCTCCTTTTGTGGTTGATTACTTTGTTCGTTTCAGTTCCTTGTTTGAGGTAAAATGAAGGTTGAAGTTATAAACAAAAATAAAAAATGACACGAATTTCAGAGGATGTAGAGTAAATGTAATCAGAATGAAAGATACAGTGACTTTGTTTACCTCATCTGTTACTTCTGGATTTTTCTGTTGTCTATTCAGATTATTTTGTTCTTTTGCATTTTTTGCTGTTGTATTCCCAAAATAGGTATAAAAATTCAGACAGGAACTAGAATTACAGAATTTATTTATTCCATAAATATTTAATGAGCACTTCAGAAGAACAAAATGGTAAAGGCAAGTATAAATAAATTGACAAATGAGTAGAGGGAGGATGTATGAATCATTCAAATTCCCATCCCTTACCTTCTTTTTATTCCTTATTGTTATGGCTCCTCTTCCTGTCTAGCATTTAGTCATATACCACATCTCATTCTTACATTCATTACTTAAATCAAAGAGTGAAAACAGGATATAAAATCAAAATGCACAAGTGAAAGTAGTAATGACTAAGAAAAAGAGGTGGCATCCAGTCCTCTTTTCAGTCCGAATCCATGTAATTAGAGAAAGGAGAGCAAGATACAGAAATATCAAGAGAGAAGATAAAGAGAATGGAAAATTGCCAAATGACATATCATTCTTGTTTCCCTGTTTCCTTATTTATTTATTGTTTTGTTTTCATCTTAAATACAGAATTAAGTTATATAATCAACTTTTTTTTTTTTTAGTTTCATGCCCTTTTTTTTTTTTTTTTTTCGATAAGCTGTCTGTCAGATATTAGTCCCAATTTGTCTTTAAAAAAGGGAAGGAGGGGCACATGGGTGGCTCAGTCGGTTGAGTGTCCGACTTCGGCTCAGGTCACGATCTCATGGTCCGTGAGTTCGAGCCCCGCGTCGGGCTCTGTGCTGACAGCTCAGAGCCTGGAGCCTGCTTCGGATTCTGTGTCTCCCTCTCTCTCTCTGCTCCTCCCCCGTTCATGCTCTGTTTCTCTCTGTCTCAAAAATAAATAAACATTTAAAAAAAATAAAAAAATTTAAAAAATAAAATAAATAAATAAGGGAAGGAACAGTCTTCCTCTTCTCTTTTTTCTGATAGGATTTTTGTGGAGAGAACCTGAGGAGGTAGACAGGGTTAGCAGTTGGATCACATCTGTCTTCAGGGAGCATCAATTATCTCTCTCGACACATGGGCCAAAAGGAGGAGGTCTATCAGAAAAGAATTTCTAGGAGAGCCATTAGACTCTAACGTGATCTGACTTTAAGACTGGAAGAAGCAATGATTGAAAAGAACTGGTGTGAGGCAGGTACACCTGGAAGGAAAATGGTGTCCACCCATCAAGGTTTAGGGAAATTAGGCTAAAGTCTCCACAGTAATCGATGTTGGCACCTTGCCTCAGCAACTAGTGGCCAAATGCTCTCAGAGAGAAATAATTCCTAGTTGTAAACTATTTTCTCAGGAATTTGAACCTGTAGGGGATCCCTGCAAGGGAAGTGGAAAATTAAGTTTTAAGATTAATGGGAGGATCCGTGGCCTAGGAGAGGAATATGGAAACCCTTCAGAGAAGACCCTTTTCCTTTCAGGGTTTCAGGGCAGCATACGTAAGACCCAGACTGTAGAACAGAAGCCATAATTTGGAGTGTAGGGAGAGGGACACCAGGACTGCCTTGGGAGGTGTTTGTATGTGCGTGTTTCATTTTCTATTTCAAAAGAAAGCCTCCTGTCAGACCTACTGAATCAAGTTCTTATTCTCTAACCTTTCTACCCCTCTTGCTCCCAGTTGAAAACCACTGTTGTAGATCTCATTCCTGGAGGTTACCATGAGAAACAGATTATGGAAGAGGTTGAGACTGTCCCCACATCTCACACTGCAAGTTTAGGTGGCTGTGTTCCTTCTGTCTTTTTGAGTGATTGATTAAGCAGGAAAAGAAATTTAAGACTGTCCTACGTTAAAAATGAGAAGTCTGTGCTCTGAAAACTACTTTTTGCTTTTATGTTGTTACTTTTTCCTTAGTTTTCTAGGGAAAAATCCATTCCTTTGGAACATTCTCACCTTGTCTGAGCTGAACTATGGAGATCTTGGTCAGGATACATGGGAGAGTAGTGTTCTGAACAGCCAGGGTGGTGGGGACAGGTGGACAGATAGAAGTAAAAACAGGACAAGAAGAGTTGGGGAGTATCATCTAAATTAAAGATTTATGGGGCGCCTGGGTGGCTCTGTCAGTTAAGCAGCTGATATTGGCTCAGGTCATGATTTTGCAGTCCATGAATTCGAGCTCCATGTCAGGCTCTGTGCTGACAGCTCAGAGCTTGGAGTCTGCTTTGGATTCTGTGTCTCCTTCTGTCTCTCTGTCCCTCCCCTGCTCTCTCTGTCTCTCTCTCTCTCTCTCTCTCTCTCTCTCAAGTAAATATTAAAATTTTTTTTAATTAAAAAAAAAATAAAGATTTCCTTCTTACCTCAGACCAAGAGCAGATGTTTAAGGAAAATGTGAAATTTCTCTTCATTAAGTAATAGTTTTTCTAAAGTATCATGTTTTCAGAGAATATTAATTAGTAGTTTCATTTATAAACCAGTTATTTATATTTACATTTTATTCTTGAAGTACTCAGATACTGTAGCTTGCTACAGTTTGGGGCAGAGTGCTGTGGTAGTAACTTGTTTAGAGTAATCAGTGAATTTGAAGCTAGCTTCTTTTATCATGCAGTTTTGGAAAGATTGAAAAAGGAAAGATAAACATAATTTGGCACTGTATAAAAGTCTTACTTTTGAATTTATCACTAGTATATGTTTTCCTCCTTTGGTCCTCAGATTATGAACAGTTATAAAGAAGAGATTGGAGGTACATTTAAAAATGATAGGCATCGGGGCACCTGGGTGGCTCTGTCGGTTAAGCAACTGACTCTTGGTTTTGGCTCAGGTCGTGATCTCGCGGTTTATGGGTTCGAGCCCCACGTTGAGCTCTGCTCTGGCAGCACGGGGCCTGTTGGGGATTCTTTGTCTCCCTCTCTCTGCCCCTCTGCTACTTGTGCTCTGTCTCCCTCTCTCAAAATAAGTAAACATTTAAAAAATATAAATAATAAAAGCGATTGACACCTTCGGGCTCCTGGCTGGCTCAAACTATAGAGTGTGCTACCCTTGATCTTGGGGTTGTGAGTTTGAGCCCCATGTTGGGTTTAAAGATTATTTAAAAATAAATTTAAAAAAAAGGAATGATAAGCACCTTGCAGAAGCAGTTTAAAGCACAATTTTTATTAGAAATCTTTTTTTTTTTAATCCCAACTATGAATTTCATATTTATCAGAAAAGAAGCCTGTCAGCAGGTGCAAGTTCTTACAGCCATCTAGTTCTTAGATATGAGGCATTTATTAGAACATTATCTCTTCCCATATATTCAGGGTACTCTTTCCTAGACTGATATCCTACTCTAAGGTCAAGAAAGTATACAGTAAGCTACCTGGTGCTGTAGCTTCGACAATAAACCATTTCATCAAAAGCAAAATATATAACAAATGTGGCTAATTTCTTGTTTGTTTCTTTCTCCTCATAGAAGTCCAGTTTATTCTGCTTCCCAGAGCCATTGTCCTGTATCCTAAGCTGGGGACTGTGTTCTTTCTTGTTTGCTGTGTGGGGCTGGTCACCTATTGTGCAGGAGCAGTGTACTTAACTAAAATCAGGGCTCTGTTTTTATAAGCGTGGCAAATCATGAACCATCTAAAGCAGAATTCTCTTTTAAACAATTTCAAGTTTGTCCACAACGAAACCAAGAACGAATTGGAGAAGATGTTGAAGTGTAACGAGGAGCACCCGGCATATCTCGCAAGCGATGAGATAACCACAGTGCGAAAGAACCTGGAATCCCGAGGGGTAGAAGTGGACCCAAGCTTGGTAATAAATATTGCGGAAAAGCCTGAACTTACTTCCTTAATCTTTGTTCTTGCGGTAAAATGTTGCTACTTCTCACATGTTACTCGGATATAGAAGTGCTTGACCTGACTTGGGTCACTTGCTGACAGTAAAAACAGTTACTTTGGTTGTGTACAGAGTAGAGATTTATTCTTGGTGGTGTTTTCTTACGGGTAATACTTTAATTTGTAATGAGGAGTTTGAGACTTGGAAAAGTGAAGTACCTGGGCATGTTCAGCAGTTAGCTCTTGCAAAAGGAGGTGAAGCCCAGTCACATCTCTGCACCACGTTACGCTGTTTCAGATTGCAAAATAGAAGTTCTGCTTCAGTGTGTTTCATTTATATATATATGTTTTCTCTGTCAAATGTACCTTAATCAGGGACGCTAGGTGCCTCAGTCGGTTGAGTGTCTGACTCTTGATTTCAGCTCTGGTCATGATCCCAGCGTGGTGGGATCAAGCCCCATGTCAGGCTCCACGCTGAGTGTGGAGCCTGCTTGAGATTTTCTCTCTCTGTCTCTGCCCCTCTGCTGCTCACTCGCTCTCTCTCTTAAAAAAAAAAAAAAAGTGCCTTAATCAGGTATGAGTGGATTTAGAAAAAATGTGAATGTTAAGTTTGTATTAAATTGAGTAGTGCCTTGGGGTTCTATCTCATTTTCCTCACATCATCATAATAAATATGAGAATAAAAATAATTACAGACTATGTTTTGCTTATCTTCATGATGCTTATTTGGGGAAGATTTGAAAAAAATAACTGTTTCTGGGCCTATGTACCCCAGTTAGAGTGTAAGGGATTAAAACCTCATTTTAAGGGGAGCCTGGGTGGCTCAGTCAATTGAGCGTCCAACTTTGGCTCACGTCACGATCTCACAGTTTGTGGGTTCGAGACCCGCATCAGGCTCTGTGCTGACCTCTTGCTCAGGGCCTGGAGCCTGCTTCAGATTCTGTGTCTCCTTCTCTCTCTGCCCCTCCCCCGCTCATGCTTTGTCTCACTCTGTTTCTCAAAAATAAATAAATGTTAAAAAAAATTAAAAAATAAAAATAAAACCTTATTTTAATATTAGCTTAAGTTAACTTAGTGAAAGCCAATTAGAAAAATAATTCTAAGAGGGAAAACAATCATATAAGAAGTTTCAGAGCCACACAGAAGTTCTTTTAAAGATTATCTACTATTTATATTTTAGCACTTGAGAAATGAGTATATTTAATTTAAATTCCCCAGGAGGTCAGAACAAGAAAACTGGTAAAACTCAAAGCAAGTTAAAGCTGTTACATGTAGCATTATTTGTAAATAGAAAATGAAATTAAAACTAATGATTACATGAAATTATTAGTTGAATATAAATTTAATTTATCCATCCTTGGACTTTGCCTGCATATTAGGATATGGATTGGCTGTATATATTGACTTTCTCTGAGCAAGAAAATCTCAGCCCTTTTTCCAAGAGACATTTTGTTCTTCCAGTGCACTTGATGAAGCTATAAAATAGATAACAAGATAATTATGACAAACATAGCAGATGGACTACTGTCAGAGATGTGAATTCTAGCGCAGTTCCATCCCATTCGCTAGTAATACTGACATCATCTCTGAGCTTCCACTTTCCTCTGTGTTACATAGCGTTGATTGTACTGGTTGTACCTGCGTATGATTATTACTGGTCTACTTAGAAAAGACGCTTGCAAGAACCTTGAACACTTTGACAAACTACGTAATAATGACATGGCAGGAGTCATTTTGCTATGGTAACAGCAAGATGTAGTGATCAGAAAGGAAATAACTGTTGGGTTGATGGTCTGAGACCAGCTTCCTAGTCCTGACTCTGTCCTTAGATAAGGCTCACAACCTCTTTTTCCTTGGGGCCCCTTACCTCTAACTAGGGGCGGTAATAATCCCAACCCTATCTACTCTACAGAATGATTATTTGAATGTAATAGCAACGGTTGTTAAAAACACTACATATTTGGAAGTATATAAACTGGTAAGGGGTCAGAGTAGTGGTAAATCTAATCTTTTGTCTTAAAAAATTTTTTTTCTTAATGGGTAAAAATGGTTGGTAGAATAACACTGCCACTAGTTTTAATTAACTTTTTTATAAATAAACTTCGTGGATGACTTTTCAGAATGTGTTTGGTCAACCTGAGGGGAGTGTACAGTAACTCTTTGGTTTTGTTTTCTTCCTTCGTTTTAGATTAAAGATACTTGGCACCAAGTTTATAGAAGACATTTCTTGAAAACAGCTCTAAACCATTGTAACCTTTGTCGAAGAGGCTTTTACTACTACCAAAGGCATTTTGTAGATTCTGAGGTAAAGTGTCTAAAAACCAGGGAAAATGCTTTTAGTGATGGTTGTTTGGATGCTTGAAAGTTAACTATAGCTTTAGCATTAGTTTTAAGTCTTTTGATCTGCTGGGAAAAAGTATATATGATTTATGTCTGAAGAATAACCTAACTCCTATCTTTTCTAAGGTTTTTACCACTTTATATTTTACACACAATAAGATTTTGTGTGCAGAGAACAGGCACTAAACCAGTTAAATTTTTTTTTTTTTAAGAATTAACTTTTTTGTATTAGAAAATAACACATTCTTGTTGTGGAAATACAGTAAAGAAATGTAAAAGAAAATTGCAAAGGGAAATAGTCACTTACTAATACTCCTTACTAAGGAATAAGTCACTTATAATCCCCTGACCTAGAAGTAATTTTAGTTAACATTTTTATATGTCTGTTAATCTTTATAGTTGTGTGCATGTGTATAACATAATCCATTTGCATAGTGGACATCATCCTGAAAAAACAGCTTTTATTGTGCTTTTTCCTATATTGTATTTCTTTATATCACCAAAATCTTTAAATAATTCTTTGAAAGAAGTGTATGAAGTTGTACAGTGTAATGTCATGTTTCACAAAGTAACCGCTAGGTGGCAGCAGACTGATGTATTTTGAGCATTTTCTTGTAAGTAGAAGTGCTCTGAAAGAACTCTATCAATTAGTGATCAAAGGCCCCTAAAATGCTTTTGAGTTTTCTACAGCTTAAAGGAAATTTGTATGTAACTATACCTATGTAAAAAATGGCAAGTGTTTTGCGTAATTTAATCGTTGAGAAGGCCTCTCTACAGAATAAGTTCTTTTTGAAGCATATCATTAATTTATTTTTATCTACAAGCTGCATTTCAGAACTGGCTTGCATGCATGCTCGAAGAAAAGAGGTTAACCTAAGGACATATTTAAGCTAACATGGTTGTTAGCTGAAACTAAATACAAATTAAGGGTATATGCTGTGAATTTCCACTTGTATATAATGTCATGAAATTCTCTACTTCCCAGATTCATTTGCTTTGTCCTCGGAATCAAAACAAAGCTATATAGGAGTGAGGTAAATTGAATGCAAATCACGTGGAAGTTCGTGAACCCTGAGCAGAAATGATTTGGTGGCTTCTATCTGCGATAGGAGTACATGTATTAGATAAATCTGAGGTTTTTTGTTAAAGCTTAGGGTATAGGTATTAACTTTAGTAGTCAGTCGTATGTGTTTGTGATCATGGTTTTCACTTTTAAATTTGCATCTGGTAATCTTACTGACCTAATATTTTAGTTGGAATGCAATGATGTCGTCCTTTTCTGGCGAATACAACGCATGCTTGCCATCACTGCAAATACTTTGAGGCAGCAACTTACGAACACTGAAGGTAAGCCACAGAGGGACTACTTTCTAACTTTGACAGCAAAAATAATAGTAGTAATATTCATTTAATAGAATGATGCCAAGATACTTCTTTAAAAATAGGTTTATTAGAACAATTGAAAATTAAATCTGCCCTGAAAATATGAGTGAAAGTAAATCATAATTGGGAAAGATGGGAGATAAAACGTACCAAGAGTCTCCCCTCATGACACAAAAATTCTGTTAGAAAAGGACTCCTAAGCTTCACGTAGTTTTTGGGGGAGAAACCTGCACTTCCATTAAAGAGTTAGGGCTTAAGAATATGACCGTCTCTGAGAATTGTATTAGTTTTATGCTGATAAAAGTATTATATGATAAGTAAAGATTCTCCCTGTAACTGTGGGAAGTTTGAACTTAATAGATCAAACTCAATGAGAAAAATAAGAACTTACCCTCCAAATACTGCTAATTTTATCATCCTTGTGCATTCATTAGAAACACAGCTCCTCAAGTTTTTGTTTACTTTGAATAGTCAGGCGATTAGAGAAAAATGTGAAAGAGGTATTGGAAGATTTTGCTGAAGACAGCGAGAAGAAGGTAAAACTGCTCACTGGCAAACGAGTTCAGCTGGCTGAAGACCTCAGTAAGTGGTTCTTCCTGCCCTCTACCTTCCTGCCTTTTCTCCTTCCCCATTTCCATTATTTGTTCATCCAGTTACTCTCAAACTATAGAAATGTGCATGCAAAGAACATTTTTTCCACTGACTGAGAGAAAGGTGCTAACTCATAGCCCCATCACTTGCAGTACTTTAATGTGTGTTTCTCAGAAACCAAGGTTTCTCATAGCAGCCGTAATGCAACCATCAGAATCAGGATGTTGACACTGATCGGTTACTGCGTCTAATCTTCAGACCCTGTTCAAGTGTCGTGTGTTGTCCTGATACTGTCCTTCCGTGTAACAAGATGTTCTGTGCTCATCCTGTACTTTGATCCAGCTTCCTTGCTTTGCAGAATAGTAGTTAGAAATTAAGAGCTGGGTCCTAGGAATGCTCATTGTCATTGGACTATCACTGCTCCCAGACCCTCTCAGTGGAAGGAGCTGGGGAGCAGATGCTGTATGCATTCGTGCGTGTGCACGCACATGTGCGTACATGTGCAGATGCACGTCCGCACGTTTATGCCTGTATTCCTAATCACATGTATAAGTCTATGTTGAAAGCCGTAAGTTGTCACTGGTACTTTCCATTTTAATTCAGTAATACAGGGTTCATTGTGTTTTTCTCCTTTTGCTGACAATGAGAAATCTGGCTCCAAGTATCCTTAATATATTTACTTACTTTGATCAGTCTCCCTATATGTAACGAAACTTGTCACCGTCCCCTTCATTGCACAGGCATCCTTCTCACCCAGCTCAGGCTCTGATCACCCAACTCCAGGCCACCAGCACAGCACCTCACCCTGTGTTGACACCCTTTTTACCTCATCCAGGCTCTGATACCCCATGCCACGTTGCCCTTCACAGAGTCCTTTTTACTGAGCTCATGCACTGGCATCATGTGCCAGGCATGTCCCCCTTTATCCTTCCCACGTCTTCCCCTGCCCAAGGACACCCTCCTCACCAGAAGCCAGGTCCTGCTTTTTTTAGAGGACGCCCTCTTCATCCTATGTGTGCTCCGGTACCCTGCACCAGACTGGACTGCCCTCCTCCACAGATACTCTCCTCACTACCAGGCCAGGCCACTGGTACCCCCATGTGAACACCCTCTTCGCCCGGCTCAGGTTCTAACACCTCCACTAGGCCCACAGGGCTTTCCCCTCTCGCCACTGCTCCCACATCTCCAGCCTAGCTTGGCCTTACTGATCACTTTGTCACTTAGTTTGTGGGGGATATTTGGTTCTTTCCTGAATGCTAGTGCAGTCCTAGTTTTCAGGTACTTGGATTACATATTGAGATTTACTTAGATCCTTGAGAACCCAAGGACATCCGTGAAAGAGTTATGTTAAACAAACATAAAAATACTGAGGTTGGTGCTTCTGTCTGAGCTTTACTTCGTTACAGGTTTCCCTTATGTAATTTCATGAAACAAAGTATTTTTCCTTTCAACGTATGCTTAAATTTACTGTCTTAGGAGTTTTCTGATATCTAAGAGAAAGCAGATACTAAATAGGAAGAAATTCTTCAAATTTGAAAACTGTTTCTAAACTGAATTTATGTCACTATAATACCCTAGAGTACCTGAGAGAAACCAGTGGTTTTCCTGTTTAATACCCTGCGACTCAGCCACATGCACTCCACCACTGTCTCGTCCCTTTCTCTGTGACCTCAGCACGTCGTTTGCTCTCTTTTCTCTCCTTTCTGCCTTTAAATAATCTTGTATTCGAAACGTATCTCATTTTAGCTCTCATTTCCACTTTCTGTTCCTTTTCTTCTGGTTCTTTTCATGCCACATTGTCCAAATAATTCAGTTTGTGCTAGCTTATAGATCTGTGTTGGAATGTGATCTGCCCTTCACTAGCTATATTATCTCAGGCAGGATATCTGTCAGAGCCTTAGCCTCTTTGTTTGTAAAAATCACTCCAATAGTTACTATATTGCTAGGAGGGTTTTGAGGAGAATTAGTTCAAAAACCCCTTGCAAGTCCCTGCTTCACAATTTTATGCCACATTAGTGCTGTTACAGGAAGAGGGGTGTCAGTGTTGCAAGGTGTACAAATATATTTCTTTTGTATCCCCCTGGACATGGTTATCAGACAGTAAAATACTTCACTGTATTTTACCAGCATATATAATTGTGAGTGATTAAAAAGAGTGGGTCTTTTCTCATGTTTTGTAATAGAGCCTTATATAACCCCATTACGTTCCAGTCCCGGTTTGATTACTTGAAGAAAGTGTATTGCTAACACAGATTTGTGCACTGTCAAGCCAAGTCTTAGATTATCCTGCTGGTTTTCCTGAGAAAGTACTCATATGACTCCCTTGAAGTGATTTACTACTTTTGTACATATAAAATTATGGTCGTGTTAATGTACCAAATAATGGCCTTGGAAGCAAGTGTTTCACCAGTGACTCGGCTTCATCATTCACACTGAAGGAGATGAGCCATGACTTTGTCTATTAGTTGGAGAAGAATCTTGGGAGTACCTTTCCCATACTGTTTATCTTTAATGTAACACTTGGGAATATGGTCAGGGATCCTTTCAGCCAGAAAACTTTCAAAGTTTGGACAGTAACTACTGTATTACTTGGATCAAAGTTTTTAGTACAGCATATTCAAGTGGAATATATAGTTAACAGAATTAGAGAAAGGGAAGCAGCCAAAAGAGTTTTTACTACAGTTTCAAATCAGTACAGGGGCAGAGTATTGTGGAGACTCGGAAATGTTTGATGCATCGTATTTTTTGCCAGTGTTATTAAATAAATGTGCTCAGTTTTAAATCATTTCACCACTTTCCTTTGGAAATTCATCAACTGATTGTCCTGAGTTAGGAAGACCAAAGAAATGAAAGAAGAGCCCACCCCTTCTTGTCTGTAGAAAAGAAGTCGTACATAGGGACCAGGGCTCTTTGGAGATGTAGTGGAATCCACAGCTGGAGCAAGAAAACGTTAGGATGAACCTGGAGCTTCCTAAGATGAGAAAGTAAGAAAGTACATGAAGGGAGATGGGAACATGGCAGCAAGGCAGAGAAGCCAGCTTGAAAAGGCTCCCGCTGGCTACAACTAGGACAATTTGGGCATCAAAATAAATAATCACAGCTACAGACTGTGACCCATTTAATAAAACAGGATTCTATAAATTGATGATTGTGTAAGCAAATGAATAAAATTAATTATATCAGTGAGTAAAACCAGTGATAAGGAATGCGGTGTTCATATAAGCACACAAAGTATCTCCACACAGAATAATTAAAAGAGGAAAAAGTAACTGTACAGTGGAGAAGGCTGGCAACAACCAGCTTAATCAAGCCGTCAGAGTTGTTATTATCAGTTAACCACCAAATCAGAACTGTGTGCAGCCTTCCAGAATGCAGTGGGAAAAACCCATATCACTCCTTGGATATTTGTGCCAAAGATGTATAACTTAAATCTAATCATAAAGGTATATCAGACAAACCCAGATTGAGGCACAGTCTATATAATAATTGGCCTGTAATCTTCAAATGTATCAAGATCATGAGAAACAAGGAAATCGTGAGGAACTATTCCAGGTCGAAAGAGCATGGAAACAAAATGCAATGTGTGATCCTGAACCTGACCTTGTTGCTCTAAAGGACATTAATGGGACGGTTGGCAAAACTTGAATGAGATCTGAAGGTTACATGGTAGCAATACATCAGCGTTAATTTTTAAATCTTGATTGTTAAATTGGGATTATTTAGGAAAATATCTTTATTTGTAGCTAATACACAATAATACAGTATTTAGGGTATATGGGATGTAATGACAGTAAATTATTCAGAAAAAATATGTTCTATGTAGTATTCTTACAGCTTTTCTCTGAGTCTGAGATGATTTTTACATAAAAAGGGTAAAAAGTTGTTTTTATAACTGGATTTGTTTATATAAATATATCATGGTCATATGAAAATAATTTAGAGAAAATTAGAATTTTTAAAATGGGATCTCTGAATATGTCAAAAGGCTGAGTTACTTCCTGGACAGTTTGATAAAAGACATGACTCATCTTTCCACCTAAATTCCTTATTTACAGCATCGGATTACACTTGGAACTGTTTAGTGTTGAAATATGCCCACTACAACCTTGATGAAATTCTTGTGATTTTATATAGCAGATAAGGATTTCAAAGGATTTTTTATAGATATTTAAATACAGTGTCAACTTAGATAAAATCTATTTGGGTTAATAATATGTTCAGTCTACTTATTGAAACAGACTGCAGTTTTAAAATGCCTTCTTTGAAGAGGGGAGGATTAGAATAGTATATAGCTCAGTTCCAAGTTTTTCTTTCTATAATGAGCTGTTTTATGATTTGTGAAATCTTTTATGATTGTCACCATATAAAACAAGTGATAGTGCTAGCGTCTCACAGACATTTTGGAATTTGTTCATCCCACCCTGGAAATGGAGTATCTGGGCACCGGTAACAATTGCTGTAATGTTGCTAAACTGCATTTCACCAAAACAGCATGGAAATTCTTTCATCGTTTGTTATATGAATGTTGTACCAACTGTTAACTAGGGTAGTGTGAGTTTTGGACCTTCCTATCAATTGCTTGGGATTTAGAGCTTAGTTTTCTTTTTAAATTCTTGTTCACTAAAGCCTGAATTACTTTTCATTCTCTGTGCACATAATCAAAGAACCCTTGATACCCAAGAATTAAAGGGGCATTACAAATCATTTCGATCGCTCTAAGATCTACGGTCTTTCCCTTCTGACTTTACAATACATTTCTTTTCATTTTTATATCAGAACCTGTTTATATCAGAAACTGTTTATGAATGTGAGCTAATATTTGAATACTTTCGCTGTGCCGGGATTAGGCTGTGTGCCTTATATGCATTCTCATAGGTATAGTCATTTGTCTTATTTTATAGATAAGGATATGGAAGCCTAGAGTCACATGTGTAGTAAGTGGGAAAGCAAAGATTTGAGTCCAGGTCTTTTAACTACTGTGCTGAACTAATTTGAGAAAAAAAACTCAAGCCATAGAAAAATATAATTACATAAAATATAGTCCTTTACATTTGGAAGGTTATAGTTAGCAGTATCCTTTGCAGAGTGGGTCAGAAAGACATAGATAGTAGTGATTTAATATTTAAACTTTGAAAGGACATGAAAACTTTGATAGAATTGGAACATCTGGGTAAGGGGACACTAAAGTGTTTACTAAAGTAAACCAAGCCACTGACCACATTGAAGGGGTTAATTTTCTTTATATGTCTTGTGAGCATGTCTTGAAGTGTATTCTGTCAGATTCCACCATTGTTAATTAAGTAGTTTGTAAGTTGCCCAAAATTCAGACACAGCTTTTCAGTGTGATGTGTTCATGCTTAGAGTCTTAAGATCCTCTTGTAATAGATAGAGAATCTATATTTGAGCAGAATGGCTGTTCTCTAAGTTGAGGGGTTTTTGAGCTGGTCTGGGAGCATTGAAATGTGTAATAATAAATTTCGGTGTATTGCTTCCTACTTTTTGTACTTTATATGAGTTGAAGATGTGCTTCAGTACAATCTTGAGTAACTTCATTACATCTCATTTACTAATGAAAGTGAAAACAGTGATAAACTCCTTTACTTGGGCTGCCATTGCACAGGCTCATTTTAATGATATAGTTTGATGCCCTTAATGTTAAAAACATTAGAGAGCCTGGTAAATTAGAATTTTCCAATATCCGCAGCTTTTTTTTCTCCTGCAGTTGATTTGCCCTGCTGACTCCCTACACGAGGTGGCAACAGCTGGCCTTTCACTGGAGCCGGGGGATTAGGGAGCAGGAGTCAGCAGCGGGCTCGCCTCTCGCCTCTTTCGACTGTTCTTTATTGTTTGATGCCTGGGCATCTCCCAGACAGCCAGCAATTGTTTCTTAAAACTTAAAGTTTGTTTCTCTTGCGAGTGTACAATGCTGGTGGGGCTTGTCTTTGTGTCTCTTCCCTCTCCCAGTCTCCTCTTATAATCCATCCTGTGCTTTCTCTTGATAATTAGAAAGGAGCAGAGTTGCAAGCTTTGTCTCTTAGTGTGCATAAGATTCAGTTTTGAGTCTAAAACCTTAGATGGACATTTTCTTTTTCCCCAAGCTACCAGATACTCACTAACACATCATTTTTATAAGGAAAACTTTGTTCCTTATTAATACACTAGTGTATTTTTGAAATTGTGGTGATAAAAAGGGCGTGAGAGCAGAATGAACCAGTGCTGCCATTTTAAAAGCTAAAACTGGAAGAGAAATGCACCATAGCTGCTTAAATCCAAAAAGGTCCTTTATTGGTATGGCATGGGGAATGGAGTCAGTGGTACTGTAATAGCGTTATGTGGTGACGGATGGTGAGCGTGGTGTAACATATAGATATGTCAAGTCACTATGTTGTACACCTGAAACTAATGTAACATGTGTCCCAACTACAATTAAAATGTTTAAGATTTTTTTTGTTAGCTCTAAAACAGAATTCTGATTTATAGGGTAGTTAAGAAATATCTTTATGCCATGATAAAACTTGAATAAGAAATAGTCAGAACATATCTAGATGGAACCCTCAGAATGATTTTGTTGTTCTTTATTTAGAAAGGAGGAATGTCAAGATACTCTCCAATTAAATTTCCTTTGGTTACTCCACATTCCTGGACTTCTCCCACACCTGCCATATCCTTGAAGGCCCTTATGGATCACAATAGTGGCCACGAAGTAGTGTGAGGCTGAAAATTATCCTAGAACATGATTGTTATACTCAGAATCCAGAACTTAAAATTATGAAAAAGGGAACTCCCATCTAAAACTATTTTTCCAGAGTTAGGGCTCTGGCATGCAAATTTTAACACGTCTCCATAGGGGATTTTTCTCTGCTCCACCACCATCCACCCTCCTGCCCCCAGATCTGTACTCTAGAGGGTTCTTCCTGTTCACAGCAGTAAAACTGGTCGTTTTATTAATTGGGATAAAATTGACATATATCTTTTAGTGGAGTCTTAGAAACTGTATGACTCTTGAAAATTTGTTCGGTTATTTGAACTGTATCTGTAGTAGCATAGTCATTTTGTGTCTGTCGATACAACCAAAGAAAATGAATCTTAAAGGGCACTGAAGAGAAACGAGTGGCATTGAATTGTAGAATTCTGAGTCCATAGGCCCAAAGAGGGTTTGGTTTTTATTTTTAAAGGCTCAGTCACAGAAAATAGGATAAAGTGCCTGGGAGGGAAAACATGAAGTATTAAGGACCCCGTAGTTTCACTTACATCTAACCACTGCAACTGCATTTCTTTGGCCAATAATTGCCAAGACCTCAATACTCTTTGTCTCGTCTCTCCTTGCATCTAGCACATTCCTAAGCAGTCTTTTCCCTTTGTCTCTTTCTTTTGTCTCTCACTGTGCCTTCTTTCAGACCATTATCATTTGCTCGACCAGTATTTTTCCTCCTCCCTACTTATTTACCTTCCTTCAGAGATTAAAAACCTTACCGAGGTACTGCCAGTGTTGTTTAATTGAGCAGAAGGCAGACTTCCCACGGTAGGCAAGTGTAAATCAACCAAAATAACCACTTTAAGAAAGAAAAAATTTTGAGTCTCTTTTGACCGATCAGTTCTGCTCAAGTGATTTGGTTCTTTCATAAACTCACCATACCTTGTATTGTATATATTGTAGGTGTTCAGTGACTGTTTAATCATGACCTTTCCATACGGTTTCTTCAGTAGCCCCCTCTTCCTGACTTAAAAAAGAGGGAGAAGGAAGCTAAGTCTTCTCATGATAAGGAACCTTTCTTCCACTCTGTCACCCAGAAAGCTACCCTCTCATTTCTCTTGTAGAGCAGCTTGCATCCTCTACTGCATTTGCCCCTGTACCCACCCCTGCACCCACCCACTCCCTTGCTGACATCTTGTGATAAGGCTTTCACCCCTAGTGAAAGCACTTCTTTCTAAGTCACCAGTGATTTCCTAATTGCCAGTCCATGCAGTTCATTAAGACACTTTCATAATTGTTTGTTTGTTAGGCATTTTTAAGTTCTAACTTAAACGAATATTTTCATTCTCTTTAATATTCGTGTACTTTTTGGAATGGTTTTTAGTGGAAATGAGTATATTTAAAAAATGGAAAGGTTGAAACAGCTCTCATTTTCATACAGAATAAGGTAACTTTCTGTTTTATGTTATCAGCGTTTGAGGTCTTTAAGGCATCTGTGCAGGGTAAAAGCAATTAAATTTTGAATTTTGCGAACTTGTGAAATAATATTTTTCATAGTAAGGTGAAATTGACAAACTAAGGAAGGTGGTGAAAGATTATTTTTACCTTGAGTCTGCGTAGGTCAAGTAGACCCTGCTTTGTGTTGTAGCCAGAGAAGGAGAGAGACGACACGGCACAAAGAATAAAGTAATCCTCAGGGAGAGTCCTCTGTGTTAGAGAAGTAGTTATTTACACACAGAATTCCACATGATGAGCCTGAGTGGTGCGCTTTCCCGGTTATTGATGAGAAAATCCAGACTCAAAATGGGGCATTTAGAATCAAGCACATTTTTCATGGCCTAACTCTATCTTTTAAAGAGAGCATTGAAGGATATTGATCAGTTGGTACAAGATTAAAATGACATTTACTTCTCTGTAATCTTATGTAGGCTACTGGTATTCAGTGCTTTATTAGCAAGTATATTCTTTTTGCCTTAAACTCACATTTTAACTGATTAGAAATAAGAACAAAGATAAGAAAGGTCTCTTCAGTAATGTATCGATTGAATTGAGTTGATCATTTTGAAGTAGGTTTTATTTACATGTTGTGATATATGTTTATGTGTATATTCTAATGTATAAAAAAGCCAATGTACACATTTTCATCTAGAAATTAGGCTTTTTTTCCTAGCTAATATTTCTTACCACTTCCTTACTGAGAGTCTAGAATGAAGTAACATCTTTAAAGTCGGGATTAAATTTTGGTGTGTTTTGTTTTTGAATTATGTTTTATGTATTCTCTCCATTTCTAAGATGGAAATAAATGAAATCTAGTCATTGAAAACTAAATCTAATCACAAAACAATCTACTGACCTGTGAACAGTATGTTAAAAAAATAAAATTAAGCAAGATTTGAATAAATATTTTTTTAAAAAACTGGGCGAATTGGTGTGCGCTAAACTGAATGAAGTGTGCTACTTTATGAAGTAGGGGTCTCAGGGTAGTTGGGAGAGGGGAGCTAAAGGCAAAAGGAATTTTAAGTTTTTACTATTTTATACATTCCTAAACTGTTGCTTAGAATAAGCATAGGAATAAGCATAATTCAAAATTGCCTTAGAAATTTCATATTCTTAATTTTATCATATTCATAGAAACGACAAAGCTAAGTGACGAAATACTTTCCCAAATAATCTCTCGGTGATTGCGATGCCAAGAAACACTTCATGGGACTAGATAGTAATTGCTCCTCATGGGGTCATCCCTTAGCATTTGAGATTCACTGTGAATTCTTTGGATTTCCAGTACATGCCCACTGTGGATCTGTCATGTGTAAATGAATTGAAATCTTCGTTGAGCTGGTGAAGTTTTCAAGTTTGTGCAACTCAAGTTTGTGCAAAGTACTTTTCCTAGTATTTTGCATTGTAGAAAGGAGTTTGCTGGGTTTTATTCACTTCAGTTAGATCTGTTTCTTGGCTGAAGGAATTCAAGTCTTTTTTAAAAACCTTGCCTGTTTAGTCTCCTTGAGGCAACACTTCATTCTCTGAGTCATAGGTACAGACTGCCTGTCTTTACCAAGTACTACCAGGATTTCAGGTGTCTGTTTCAGTCCTTCTTAACTGTGACAGAGCTGGTACATATATATATATGCATTGTGGAAAATTAGAAAATACAGATGGCAAAAATTTTAAAACCATTGCCACTGTCGAGAGATGACCACTGTAACATTGTATTCTAACAAATTGTTAAAGTTTATGTATTTAATTTGAGAGAGCACACACAGTGGAGGGGCAGAGAGAGAGGGACCCAAAGAGAATCCCAAGCAGGCTCTGTGTTTGAGCCTGATATGGGCCCACACTCACCAACCATGAGATCATGACCTGAGCTGAAGTCAGAAGCTTAACCAGCTGAGCCACCCAGGCGCCCCTCTAACAAAATCTTTAACGTAGTCTTAGTGACATAGTTTCTGCACGTTTCTGGAACACATTTTTCATGAGATCTCAGGTTGGCTTCTACTTAACACCGCCAATCTTCCCCTTATTGCCATCACTCCTGCTTCTGGTCTCTCATTTATCAGAGCAAGCTCAATTTCTCCTCTTTTTCTTCATATTAACTTATTTCAGAAAGGTTCACTGAGAAGTATAAGCAGCATTAGTAAAAATAAAACCTGTGGTACTAGTTACTTTAAGTAGGCCGTGGATTCCAAAGGCTGTACTATGGCAGAACATAGTCAGAAAATCACTCTTCTTTGAAAGTTAATCCCCACCTATATCCAGGACTCTGGCACTTCCCATGTGTGCTTATGTCTTCGTTGTGTCTGTCCTTCCTTCAAAAGACGCTCCAGTCATCCCCACCTTAAAACTATTGGATTGATTCTTCCATACAGTCTACCTACATTTTTTTTTTTTTTTAATGTTTATTTTTGAGAGCAAGCACGACCAGGGGAGGGGCAGAGAGAGAAAGAGAGAGAGAATCTCAGGCAGGCTCCACACTGTCAGCCCAAGAACCCAGTGCAGGGCTCGAACTCATGAACTGTGAGATCATGACTTGAGCTGAAATCAAGAGTCTGATTCTTAACTGACTGAGCCACCTAGACGCCCTGCAGTCTACCTACTTTTGATCTTGATTCACTTATCCAGAAAAACCTTCAAATGTTTGCCTGCTACCTCCACTCTCAACCATTCACTTTCTTAACTGAAATCTTTTCTCATTTCTACCGAATTTGGTTTTTCCAAGAGTGCTGACAGTTAAGAGAAAGCAATCAGCCAGGTGAGCCTCTTATGTAATTGCAGCATTTGGTACTTTGGTATCCAAATCCTGCTTGGAGCCGTACAACTGTCTTAACATTTGTATAGAGCTTTGCACTTTACAGAACGTGTTATGTCTGTCCATGTTTGCCTTGTAAAGGCATATGAGGCTTATAAGGTATTATCCTACATTGTTCAGATGGGGAAATTAATGTTCATTAAGGAAAGTGATTTAGCCAGTCACATAAATATTTATAGCAAAGCCGGAGCTAACAACATGTGTTAGAGATAGTATCTTTTTAGATTTGTTTTGAGCTTCTGTTCGTCTTTAGTCTTTGGGTTTGTGTTTGTGGGTGACTACAGATAACTGAGGTAATATAATTTGGCTTCCTTTTTTAATATTATTTTCACTGTGCTAGTTTTTAAACCTGTTCTCCTAAACTAATCATTAAGAATCTAGAACATTGAATTTTTCTCCTAAAGACATATGTAATGGTTTCATTCTTCAGATAAATATATACAGGTTTATAAATCTGTGTACTCTTACT
The DNA here is from genome assembly GCF_027475565.1 of Acinonyx jubatus. Taxonomy (NCBI): domain Eukaryota; kingdom Metazoa; phylum Chordata; class Mammalia; order Carnivora; family Felidae; genus Acinonyx; species Acinonyx jubatus. The sequence goes on along the minus strand of NC_069384.1, from coordinate 73,633,651 downwards.
GCTTTTTCAATGTTGTGATTTTCCCTTTCTGTAGAAAATAAGAAATTGTGACAAAATTTAAAGGTGATTTTCTAAATTAATGAAAATGTAAAACTAATTCTGGAGTTCTTTTCATTTCTCTGAGCCTTATTCTGACTTCTGGACCCAGCATCAGCAGTGATACTTTTCTGCAGGGTTGTAGTAGAAGTAACTGAAAACTTAGGGAATCACCCTGACAAAACATGAATGCCCGCTAGCTCTCCTTGTGACGGGTTTAATAATAATCTGTTGTCCTGATGCAGCATTATAGTTAACAGATACAATTGTATTTCATTTTTGTTTTTCATCTCGCTTAATTCATAACTTTATTAAAACCCGCAATTTTTAGTTCCATATTTTTTCATATACTTTTGGTTTGGTTCATAAATCAGAATTACAGTCTCTGTTCTCATATTCCTTTCTTTTACTTTAAAAATTACATTAATGAGCTGACTGTTTAAGAATCATTCTCATGATTCATTCATCTGTTACGCCTCCTTTTAAAGCTTCAGCACTGAAGGTCTTTTGACAAACCAATATTTATAACAGTTTGACAGCAGGATGAGGAACAGCGTTTGTCTTTGTAACAGCTTGAAGAAAGACCCTTTCCAGGACCCAGTCATGCAGTTACAATCTTGACCTCTTTCTTACACTGGGAACATACATACAGCAGCACCTCCCATGTATTTTCTTGTCCCATTGACTGTCCATTCACTTCCCATCTGTTTTGCAGTCTTAAAGGAACAGAAGGGGCCCTCTTCTTATAAATCTGTCTTTGCAGGTGATAAATGATGTCCTGTCTCTTTAAGGGCTGCCTGGGTGGTTTTCCTTTTTTAAAAATGTTTCTACTTTCCACCTAACAAAATTCAGAGTAAGATACACTTTTAAGTATAAGAAGAAAATAGAAAAGAAAAAAAATGATGGATTATTTTAAACCCTTCTTAATTGATTGGGACCAAAAATTTTACTGGTCATTAGGCTAGGCTTTTTTAATCATCTCAACTAATTACCTGAATCATATTTAAATTTTTTTTTATGTTTTGATTTTTCTATGGAGACAAAAGGAATGCATTCATTTTGAAATAGTGCATTTATTTAAACTTTTGGGGGGGGGAATAAAGCAATGTATCAATGAGTTAGCATATAAAATAACTTATAAAGATTTTTTTTTACCATAATTTGAGTTAATAGATATAATTAATAAGGCACATTTTATATACTGGATACAGAATAAAAATTCATGGGAGATGATTATTAATCTTATGGTAGAATCTAACTTTTACATTAAAAAGACAATCATGAATCCCATAAAAATTTATTATTTTTCTTCCATTGCGAAAAAGAAATGGTTTAAGTATACATATTTATATCATTGGATTTTCTAAGCATTAAGCAGAAATAAAATTTTTTTTCTCCTATGCAGAAATCACCTATAGAAGGTTAATGGGACAAATATTGTCCCCCCCTCAAATATTTTAAATTCCTGATCTTAAAAGCATTACTAGCATAAAAAGACCACTTTTCAAGTATTATGGTATATTTATGAATCAGCTCTCTAGTGGTGCATCTTCTGTGAACTAGTGTGTTAGCTTATTTATTAATTCCCCGCCTATTCCAAAAAGGATTTGAGGCAGCTTGCAGAGATCTATCCTGTGCAAAATGTAAAAATGCTGAATTGGAAAGTTGAATGAAGGAAAGAGAAGGTTAAGGCAATTTGAAATAATGTGAAACGTGGGATAAGATTGGTACCCCCCTCAAAATACTTGGTTCAGGAGTTCTTCCATTTTGCAGGTAACTTGCAAATGTAGCCCTGAGCTTCCTAGACAGCTGAAGCAAAATGGAAAGCAGAGTTGATTATGGGATTTATGGTGGCTGTCAGACAAAGCAGTTGCTTCGTTGAAGCATAGGTGTTCCTGGTACACACACCTGAGAAAAAATTCATCTCTGCTCACGGAAGGAACACTGAATTATATGATACAGTAAACCAGATGACTACATATGATCATTAACTTCATGGAGCTTTTTACTATAATGTTCCTCATTGTAGGCTAATCACGTAAGCAGTTCTAGGTGAAATCAAAATGACACAGTCCAGATACATAGCTATTTGGCTTATCTAAAGATGGACTTACATAGTATCTAGCATAGTATCTAATATCTAGTGTCCCCCATACAGTCTTCCATAAATATTACTTCCTCTTGCAGCTCTGAGCCTTTTAATATCAGGTAGCAGAGAGTTCAAGGTTTCACGCTCACTGACACTGACACACACCTGGAATGGAGCTGCTCAATTAAGGGCAGATCCATAAGCATTAATAGTTAGCTGAGATGTGAGATGAAATTACGATTGCCATCTACTTATAAAAGTGAAAGGCTTAGTCAGGGTCGAGGCCTAAATGTAAGCTGCTCTATGTTCGTTCATACTGAAGTCTTTGGAGAAGATATTAATATATCAGAGTATTTTAAGAGGTTTTGATTATATCAGCCAAAAGAGCCTGGTAGAAATGCTTGCAGTTAGGAGTTAAAAAGAGAGAGGTAGAGAGAAAGCTGAATTTATCCACAAGTCACTTTGAGCTATTTATATATTCATCAGACTTAAGCTATAATTTATCTCACAGACTTTCTTAAGGCAGCTCTTTCTAAATCATATTATTTGGTGGGGGGGGGGGTGAGGGTGGGTCTGATTATAGCAAATTTTTTAAAATAAATTTTTTAAAAATGTCATCTTTAGTGTTTGAATTATGTATCGGGTGAGTAGATTACTCAACAGTGTGAGTGAGTGAACAATGAGTTCATGGACATCTATTGCTTAGTGAGTTCTGTGCTAGACTCAGTGATTTTAAATGATGGACTTTTTTGTATGTAGATAATTCATGCAAGCAGTACCACATTGATTCCTGGGGGAAAAAAAAAACAGTATAATCCTGATCTTTCTAAAATGAATTATGTAGTCGTGTGAGAATAATATTGTCATTTGTGATTGAATTTTTACTAGGAGCTTAACATCAAATAAATAAAAAAATACTAAGGAGTAAACAAGACAATTAAGTTTAAAAAGATGTAGTTAAAACATATGATCGGTTAGTATGGTACATTTCAGTCCTAATGTAAAGCATTTTGGGCTTTGAATTCTGGACAGATTCCCTCATTTTATAGATAAAGAGACCAGGGCTGTGACATGACTGTGGTCATGAAGTTAAAGGCACAGATGGGTCTAGAAGCCTGGTTCTCCTGACCACATTATCATATAGCTTTTAACTCGTTATGTTCTCATCTTTATAAAATCCATATAAAATTACTACCCCATTGATTATTAGGGTGTTAGATAAGGGATTTCTAACATTTGTTGTCATCAAACACTCCTTTTGTTATTGTGTACTCCTGTGAAGTCTGTGTTTTAGAAGATCTGCCTATAGTAATATACTTACATTCGTTTTCATTAGGAACAGAGTTACAATCCTATCTCCTGATCAACCTAAATAATAATTGTTGCAGAGTAGATGTAATTCTGGCAAAAGAGTTCCATTTGAACTTTTGAAACAAAATAACCCAGAGGACTCTGCTACCACCTTCAGCAGACCCCTAGAAGTCAGTGACCCCACCCAGCTTTGAAATTACCATACCAGTCTCAGACAGCTTTCCGGAACATAGGAATCTCCTTTTTCTGTAACGAGCAGAAGTAATTCTGTTCATTCTTGTTAATGAGTCGATTTAAAAATAATCATAGCTCAAGAAAAAAAAAGAAAAAAGGCTCTTTGTAGGGGGAAAAAAACTACAGGACCAAGATTCAGAAGAGAAGTGTTAGGGGCTCCTGGGTGGCTCAGTGGGTTAAGCATCAGACTTTGGCTCAGGTTGTGATCTCGCGGTTCGTGAGTTTGAACCCCGCGTCGGGCTCTGTGCTAACAGCTCAGAGCCTGGAGCCTGCTTCAGATTCTATGTCTCCCCCTTTCTCTGCCCTTCCCGTGCTCATGCTCTGTCTCTCTCTGTCTCTCAACAATAAATAAATGCTAAAAAAAAAAAAAAAAGTGTTAGATTTGGCTACACACCTTGGATTGTCGCTTTGCTTCTTCCTCTCGACTATAAAAGGTGCACATTTTTTCTTGTGCTAAATCTAAGATTTTGACTATCTTAAATCTTAAGATTTAACGTATCTTTGAGAATCTTAAAGCTTGTCTCTGGTTCACCCTTTCTGTTTGTTTTCTTCCCTTGTTTCCTTGTACTCTAGATAATCCCTTTAAATACGGAACTTCTAAAGAGCACTTACAGTAGGATTGTCTAATAAAAGGCAAGCCTTTTGATGAGCAACATATATTACATGTTAAGAACTTTTTAAAATTTTCAGTCCTTTAGTGAATAGCTTTTTTACAGCAAAACCTCACCTCCAAGGTGTCCTCAAGTTTCACTCTAAATGTGTATACAGCACTTCTGTTAAGGTACATTGTGATCTGTGGATGTGTGGTTTGCTTAAGGTACACTGCGTTAGTTTGCAGTTTGTTTTTCATGCTTTCTTTAAAAACATCAAAAGTTGTAAAAGATTTATTTCAGTGCATGTGGTAGTGTTTTGTGTGTGATTCTTTGTTCCTATTCTAAACTGTTATTAACCACTGAAGTGAACCTTCTCCCAGGTTTGGCCTTTTGGTATTCACAGTGTATTCAAAACCTAATTACAGATTAGTCTATATTTGAGACTTTTAGAGCAAGTATCAGAAGATTCAAAAAGAAATTGAGAGTAGCACTATCATTTCATGTGGAGATAAAGAGACCCAAAACATGAATGGGTGCCAAGTCATCTGAAGAAAAAAGAGAAGGACCTTCATTCACTGAGAGGGGCGGTTTATGAGGTGGGGATTATGGGAATATTCATGACTCAATCAAGAAGCACAATGAATTGATGTCTGAAATAGTTCATCTTTTAAGTAAACATTGGATAAATGGCAAGTAGACTCAGTATTCACTACATGTAGAATTGCCTATTTCAGAGCAGAAATAGCAGTTCAAACAGAAATAGGAGTTTGTTCATCCCTTCCTGAGTTGGTTTAATTTATCAGGTTAATCTGAAATTTTATAAGAGTTCTCCAACTATAAATATTTAAGGCAAATGTTTAATAGAAAAAGGAGTTTGCTTTATAATTACCCTTTGCTAATCTGTATGCACATTTCTGTGGGCAAGTAGTTTCTAATGGCAAAATAGTTAAGTACAGTAAGATTTTGGGACTTGAAAACACTTTAACACTGGGACATTAGTGTTTGGAAGGATCAGAAAGTAGAAAGTTTTAGTTGCTGACATTCAACTTTGATTTTTATGAATAAGTCTTGTTTTCTGTGTGCAGCCGGATGGCATAGTTAGTATATAGGAAGTGCTGAAGACTTTTATCCGATTTTGAAATGAAGGAATTCAAATATGGGAAATAATGCTGTTTATTATCTGTAATATAGCTCCTTTGCAAAGAATGAAAGCAATATACTTTCTAAAGCTCTGTGTGTGTGTGTGTGTGTGTGTGTGTGTGCAGTCAGCATATTTTGGTCTTCTGAATAAGGTGAAATAATTAAATTGAAATTTCTCTTTCCACTTACTGTATTGTGAGACCTGAGTATTCTCTGTCCCGTGTTGCTTGTGTGGTTCGAGTGACCCACCAGCTTTCCTGGATCTTCATTGTCAATGTGTATGTACCCTGCCTTCTGTTCCCAGGCTGGCTCTACACCTTGTGCTCCTGGCTCCTGCCCTCTTGGTCACTGGTATAACACCCAGGAAGTCTGTTGAGTGATTTTTTTTTTTCTTGATAACCTGCAGCCTTTGTTTTCTGTACCATATTTTTGGGAATTTCATTTATCGTTTATCAGGTATTTGTTGAGAATGTGTAGTGAGTCAGACATTGTTGTAGACATTGAAGATGCTGAACTTTTTTTGTCCAGTTTCATATGTTTGTATTGTTTTCCAAGGGTTTTTTCAAATATATGTAGGTAATAATATTTATTATACTTTTCTTAGTTATTTCTAGGCACAGAACTACTTAGGAAGGTGCTTGGTAACTATTCCATTCCCTCATTTTTACCACAGTATGTCTTATCTCAGGTAAAAGGTAAAGCTCACAACAAATACCCTTCAAATAATAGCATTTGTTTTGTTACCATTTAGAGTCTGTATCTGGTAGTGGATCTAGTATGTTTCCAAATCAGAGAAACGTGCACAAAGCTAACTCTGCAGGCTTCAGGTCCTTGTCTTCTGCAGGGACACCTTCAGGGCTGTATGAGGACCAAATGAAATGTGGGATTTAAAATCACCTCAAACATAGTAGATACTTCATAGACTCAGCATGAGGTAGGTAGGAAGTGATCAAGGAATTCTTCTCAAAGGCAAGATAGCATCTGTGTCCCCAAATCACTGCATTAAGTACATTGTATAAAATGAAGGAACAAAGAAATGGATTTTTAAATTTAGTGTAAAAAGAGTACATTTATCACAGTTATTCTTTTTTCTTTTTTTTGTTTTTTGTTTTTTTGTTTTGTTTCTTTGAGAGACAGAGCGAGCGAGCATGGGAGCAGGGGAGGGGCAGAGGGAGAAGGACAGAGAGAGTCTTAAACAAGCTTCACACCCAGCACAGAGCCTGACCAGGGCTCTGTCTCACAAGCTTGAGATCAGGTCAGACGCTCAACCGAGTGAGCCACCCAGGTGCCCCTTCTTTTTTCTTTTCACATTCACCTCCACTGTCTCCTCTCTTCTCCTCTCCCCCCGTTACCTCCTAGTAACTTACTTAAATGCCCTTTGTGTCATTTTTGACATTTCAGAGTATGTTGGCACGGTGCCCTGATATTCTAGTTGAAAATATTTTGTAAAAACAGCTTTTTAAAAGGAAAATTTGGCAATTTTATTCTGTGGTCTTCTTATTAATCAGACAGTCTTTTAACTTTTATTTAGAAAAAAACATATCGCTTATCTCTAATTTTATAAGAATTTGAATTTGATTCAGACTCCACAGTTAGACACCTGCATCAGAGTGGCTCTTGGTCTGTCAATACAAGTAGATCTTGCTCTGAACTCTCTCTTCTGAGTGATGCTACTGAGCCACCCAGTCCCAGAATGTGCAGCTGAGGATGGAGGTCATGGACAGGGCAGAAGGATGGACAGAGCTGGCCCTGCTTGGACTCAGGTCGTGGAGCAAACAGTCAGAATTCTTCTCATGCAGTACACCTTTCCCAAGTAGTATAGCTCAGTGAGATGGTTAGAGGAACTGCCATGGCTTTAAGTACCTGTTTTAGATTTCCATATGTTGTGCTATTTAAGCCAGATGATTTTTTTTTTAATTTATTTTTAATGCTTGTTTATTTTTGAGAGAGAGAGAGAGGGAGAGAGACAGCGTGAGCATGAGTGGGAGAGAGGCAGAGAGAAAGGGAGACACAGAATCTGAAGCAGGCTCCAGGCCCTGAGCTGTAAGCACAGAACCTGACTCAGGCGCAAACCCACAACTGTGAGATCATGACCTGAGCCGAAGTCGGATGCTTAACCGACTGAGCCACCCAGGTCAGATGATTTTTTAAATACCTTGTTCGTTTCCAAAATTCTGTCAGACAATTTAGAAAACTCTTTTTCTCCTACTGTCCCCTTTTTAAAAAAATTCTTCAGTTGATGAACTGCACTATGTAGAGCTCTCTAAATACTCATGAAGAAAATAGGTGAAGCTCTTTCTAAGCAACAAGATGAATTAGTTTTAAAAATAAGAATGTGAGGGGCGCCTGGGTGGCGCAGTCGGTTAAGCGTCCGACTTCAGCCAGGTCACGATCTCGCGGTCCGTGGGTTCGAGCCCCGCATCAGGCTCTGGGCTGATGGCTCAGAGCCTGGAGCCTGTTTCCGATTCTGTGTCTCCCTCTCTCTCTGCCCCTCCCCCGTTCATGCTCTGTCTCTCTCTGTCCCAAAAATAAATAAACGTTAAAAAAAAAAATTAAAAAACAAAAAAATAAGAATGTGGCCTTATTTTGAGAAAGGAAGTATGTTTACCGGTTTGTTGACTTAAAAAATAGTACAGACTGCCAAAAAATACAGATTAAACTTCCAAGAGATAGGTTGGGATTATAGGTTGGGTTTCTCTAGTTTACTTTTACGTAAAAGGAATTATTGTTGTCTCTGCGATAACTGTTATCATGTTTGCTCAGTAAATAGTTGAATTAAAACAGTATGGCTTTTTTTTTCTATATAGATTTGGTGTTAGTCTCAGATTAATACCAAGAAGTAGTAGTGTCAAATTGCTGGGAAATGAAGATGAAGACATTATGTTCTTTATATGCAGCTGGATAGACTTTGTCGAGTTCCTGCAATGCTCATGAGAATTCATAAAAAGGACAATTCTTCCTTTTATTGGCTGCTCGTCAAAACTGCTGTCCCACTGATAGAAAGGAATACTTTATGTCTTCAATTGCAGATTATTTTTAAATATAAAAGATAAAATGTTGAATATTAATGTACTTTATATGATTTTTCTGTAGATATAAAGCAGAATGCTTTACAGTTTTGCCTCTAGATCAATAGCTTTGAACCAGTCACTTCACTTTAATTGGTAATTCCCACTAATATATAAAATTGTGTTAAAAGGACAAATATATATATATATATATATATATATATATATATATTTATTTATTTATTTATTTTTGAGAGAGTGAGAGAGCACAAGCAGGGGAGGGACAGAGAGGGAGACACAGGATCTGAAACAGGCTCCAGGCACTGAGCTGTCAGCACAGAGCCTAACGCGGGGCTCAAACTCAAAAATTGTGAGATCATGACCTGAGCCGAAGTCAGACGCTCAACCGACTGAGCCACCCAGGTACCCCACCACAAACTATATTTTAAAATGGGAGTTGCGTGATTAAGTAAGCAATGAAGTAGAATAAATCATGACGTCCATTTTTTGCATATTGGGAGATTGACATGTCCTGTGTGTGAATAGTTTGTATTTGTGAAAGAAATCTTTATATTTCAGAGAGAAGTTATAGATTTTATTTGGAAGTCTGCAAACATGAAAACATAAAATCAAATAAAATAATGTAAATCTGTCTTCAGTGACTTTGAGGTTTTTGTTGTTGTTGTTTAATACATTTTTTAATGTCTGTTTATTTTTGAGAGAGAGAGCGCAAGTGGGGAAGGGGCGGAGAGAGAAGGAGACACAGAATCCGAAGCAGGCTCCAGGCTCCGAGCTGTCAGCACAGAGCCCGACGCGGGGCTTGAACTTAATGAGTGGTGGTGATATCATGACCTGAACCACAGTCAGAAGCTTAACCATCTGAGTCACCCAGGTGCCCCTGACTGTGGTGTTTTTAAACTTTATACATTTATAGCTAAGAAAGTACATTTGTATGTATTTTTAAAGTGTTATTGCCCTTTTAATACTTGTTGCAGATATTTTCTACAATTTCTTTTGTCTTTTAAATTTAGGACATTTTGACATATAAAGTGTACATTTTAATGTGATGATACTAGTAATCTTTTCCTTTGTAGCTTTCTCCATTTATCCTAGAAAGTCTTTTTCCAGTCTAAGGCCTGTTAAATACACTCCTGTATTCTTTTTTAATTCTTAAAAATGGTTTCATTGGGACACCTGGGTGGCTCAGTTAAGCATCCAACTCTTGATTTCGATTCAGGTCATGATCTCATGGTCATGAAATCGAGCCCCACGTCAGGCTCCACACAGTGTGAAGCCTGCTTGGGATTTTCTGTCTCCTTCTGTCTCTGCCCTGCCTCCAACTTGTGCTCGCTCTCTCTCTCTCTCTCTCTCTCTCTCTCAAAAGAAATAAACATTTTTTAAACAATTGTTTCATTATTTTATATTCTCCTCTGTTGCAGATATTGCTAACCGAGTCTTTGATTGGACTCCAGAGAATCTGAGAACTCCTTAAAATTCTATATGCAATGATATATGTGTCTATACGTACATTTTTCTCTGTAACATTCCGTAATTCTTATTACATTCTCAGCGGGGTCAGTCACAAAGCCCATATTCCTCCCCTTTCCAAAAAATTGTTAAGAGCTACTATAACAATCTATTTGAACATTTTTTGGATCTAAGGTGATACGTGATGCTAAGGTAATTTTTGTCCCTTTTCCAAAATAGTTTAAGTATCCCAGACAGTTTATTGAATAATTCTCTTCAAAGATTTGTGATGCCTTTGAAAATAAATTCACTTTTAATTAATCTAATAATCTTTTTATCTCCACAGAGAAAGTTAGAGAAATTCAAGAAAAACTTGATGCTTTTATTGAAGCTCTTCATCAGGAGAAATAAATGGTAATAAGTTAGTAAGAGCCTTCTTACTGCATTCATACTGACTAAATGCAAAATATATACTTTTTAACTTATTATAGTTTGTCATTGTACATGACTATATCCTGCTTGTTCCTGAATAATAATTTTAATGTAATTAAATAATTTTAAAGGCAGGAATCTCTGAAATTAATTCTAAATTTCATATGTACAATGTTCCTCTTGAATAGTTGATTGCCTTCTGGGTGAACTAAAAATATCCTCTAGAACTCATTTTGAACAGAGGAAAAGTAAACAAAGCTAAGATATTTCATAATATGCATGTGGCTCATAAGTATTGTGCATGTAAATAATCAAACTGTAGCCTTCATTATTTTATTTCTCATTGTTCATATTCAGTGGACAATGATGTGTATGTTAACTTGCAAAACATTTTATTTGGCTTGACTAATAATAATTGTTCTTGATTTTATTCTCTTATGTTTAAAACCATTTCTCCTGTTTAAAGTAACTCAGATAGCCTTAGAATGGAGTACTCTTCTGAATGTGTGGACTCTTATCTAATTCTGTAGTCTGGCATTGTAAGCATGTTCCAAATAAAGTATTGTATCATTAAATACAGATTTCCCGTAGTAGCATAGTAAACTGCTAATTACTGCTGAAGAATTATAATTAGTAAGTCTTTTGCTTTTATTGAAGAAGTTGAGAAAGGGAAGGTGCTCTAATTAAGACATTATCATTTCTTTAAGATATTTAATTAGTCACTTTATCTGTGAGCCTTTCCCTGTAGGCAGCCTGCAACACAGTCAGAACTGGAAGGAGTATTAAAGTAAAACATTCCCTCCCTAGCTGCATTCATTTCAGAAAAGGCCCTGTGACCAAACTACGTGTTTTCCTCTAAGGGAGGCACAGTACAATTTGAGAAAGCAAAGCCAGAAAAGGAAGTGCAGCTCAGACCACTATCCCTCAGAACAGCATACCAGCAATAAGTGAGAGAGGAAGAAGTTAGAAAGCTTTCCAGTAATGTTTTATTACTTGGTTTTGTCTCTCTCCCCTAAGTTAAGACAGATGTATACATGGATGTACACAAAAATGTATCCAGAGAGTAAATATCAACCATCTTTGACACAGTCCAAAAAGAATTCATTGTTTTCAAGTATCTGTGTTCATAAATGTTTTATACAACTTCAGTGTATGAAAATTTCCTTTTAAAACCATAAAGTTGTTATGATACCTTCCTCCTTGTCATAATTACTATCAGTAATTCATGTTAGAAATAAACATTTTGAGAGTCTTCTTGATTTGGAGATTCTCCTCTTCAGCACCAAAGTTCACTTGATATTTCTGTTTGTAAAGGTGGTTTGGGGGGGAAGAAGATTCATGAAAATCACAGAAACCCCATTAAAAATATAAGCTTCATTTCTCTCTTTAATGAAATGAAGAAGCCTAAAGGCAGCCAGTGTTTTACATAATAGTGTCACTACCCTGAACTGGTTAGTGTGACATCTAGTGTTACTGTTGCTATTGGGAACATGCCTTTTCCTGCCAGAGAGTCTGTCTCAAGTGGAGGCCAGGGTAGTCATAAGAGCTAAGTTGTGATAATCTGTGTCTATGAGGAAACCATCCCAGTTTTCTTTGTTCTTTACTTGTCTTTAGTCTCTACAGCCCTTCCTAGCCCTTGGGTTTTATAACCCTGTGAACTATTTGAATATTGGAAAGATCAACTATTTTGTACCCTGAAAATCCATTTAAAAGAATAAATGTGGCAAAATTGTAGCCTTGCTTCATTCTGGCCATTTTATAAATATACCAGTCACTTTAAAGAATAGTTTGTGTGTGTGTGTGTGTGTTTTAAGTTCATTTATTTATTTTGATAGAGAGCGAGAGCAAGGGAAGGGCAGAGAGAGAGGGAAAGAGAGAATCCCAAGCAGGCTCTGCAGTGTCAGGACAGAGCCCAATGCAGGGCTCAAACTCACTAACTCTGAGATTGTGACCTGAGCCAAAACCAAGAGTTGGACTGAGCCACCCAGGGGCCCCTGAGGAATAGTTTCTTAATGATAGTTTTAACATGTGTTGAGTTCTTCAACCTGATAATTTTAAGTAATTCATTCTGATAATTGCTGAAGATATTTATACCCAGCACAGCCAAACACAGATTCCTTCTACCAATTTTAATATGTTTTTAAATTTTTTCTGTAAAAAACTAATGACAGTATTTTTTAATTCACACACGTTTAATAAAATTGTCACATTGTTATAGTAGGTGATATTTTAAATTTCATAAAACCAGCGAACAGGCAGTTAAGCTTCAGTATTTTTTTATGATCATGCAGTAATAAAGTTTATTTAGAAATTTTGCATTTGTCTCCCCATACCTTAATTTATCAAATGTGTTTATTTTTACAGAATCCTACTCATAATATAATCACCTCCGCATACATGTGAAGAAAGAAAACTCCAAAGTCTTTTGTCCTGCCTTTTTTCCTTCTGCTATTCCACCTTTCTAAACATGAAATAAAGTCATGGGGTAAAACTACTTAATGCGAATCAGAGGCACTTTGACCATCAGTTGCCTTTTGAATGCATGAAGAGTGGAAATGGCATTAAAATCCTATCTTATTGTATTGAAGTGACACATTGAGATAATACAAGTGGTGTGGCCGTTAGCTTGAGCCCTTGACGATAAGAAACTTGCTGTCCTGCTTGTGTCATTTGTGGTGGCACTATTTGTGGTGGCACTCGTTCACCTAATTGATTAGCCGGTGCTGCTCAGAGTCCGTTTCTTCTCTGGGGAAAAAATGCCAGGTGTTGTGAAAAGCTATCAATTGTATATAAAGTGATGGTAACCCGCTAACTTGTTGTCTGTATCTGTAAATGTTCTTCATCCAGAAACTATCTGATTATGAAAATTCAGTCCACATTTATCATGTGAAAGAGAACGTAAACAGAAGAACCCCTCAAATAGGTTAATTTGGATTGCAACAATTCCGTGTGCATTCAGTGGAAGAGAGCTCAGCCTTCCCTGACAGCTTAGAGAGCTGCCTGGGAAGCTAACTCAGCAGCAGCTTACCTGTTTGCTTCAATGGATGTTTTTGTACTTTCTGTCTCCATTTGAAGTTCATTCATTTTGGATGTGGTATAGGTGAGCAAGGTTTTCGGTTAACTTTGCGGGGGGTGGGGGTTACCTGTTGACAGAGCTGTTGGATTGAGACACAGGATAGGGAAGATAAAGAATAATCAGTTGACTAGTTTTATTAGACTGTCAAGCAGTTCAGGGAGGCAGCAGGAAAAGGCTCTTTCATAAGAGTGCATTATTTCAACAGCATGTTAACCATCTCCCTCTTAGCTGAACTTTTAAAGAGAAACATAAAATTGGATTCATTGCAGTTCAGTTACAATACCTTCACAGCATTTTTGTGTGTGTCATAAATACTTTTTTATTGGCTAAAGGACTTTAAAGCAAAGAAGTATACCATTTTTGACTTCAAATGTCTTTCTCATTTATCTCTGCTCTTTGCTTCCATTTTGTTAAGCCTTTAGTATTCTAATAAAAATGCCCATTGTGTGACAGTTTTTTACAGTTTTTTGGAGGTTGTTTTTTTTTTTTTTTTGAATTCTGTTTTGGTAACAGTTCCCTTGCTACCCTACCTTTTTTTTTTTTTTTTTTGATTTAGCATCCATAGCATTGTGATTTCTCTTGAGATCTGATGACACTTAATATATAAGGTTGGAAGGGTAGCGCAAAATATTTCAGGAATCAAGAGTTCAGTATATATTTGTTTTATACTGTTTGATAAGATATGTAGATCCAGGTTTAATCAGCTGGTAGCAGTGTATATTGTTATTTGGTGGATGAGGAGTCTAGAACATTTCATGCGTCTTTCAGCTCTAGGGCTAGTAGGGGAACAGCAAGGGAGTACCCTCCCGTGCCCCCCGCCCCGGGTGTTCTGTGCTGAATGTAGAGGTGACCTCACTGGTAAACTCTCTCTAACCAGTGCTGCTTGCTGGTAACCCCTCATTGAAGCAGACACCATGTAATTATTTTTTTTGTAGTTGTAAATCATAACCACTTTACAACTACAAATCTATTTCCAAAGAAATAGGACCGTGTTTATTTGTATGTGCTATGGATGGGGAAAAAATGCCCTCAGCTATAATGTGTAGATTTTTTCTAAGCTAAAGGCCGATGTTCAGTGAGACCTTTTATCACATCCCTTTGTATAAATTTAAGAAACGGGGGTGGAGAATCTTCATTTCTCTGAGATCAGTATCTGTAATTTAAACATATAAATAGATGATTAAAAACCCCAAATAAGAGTCCAGACCTCCCACATCCCCCACAGTACATGTAGATGTTACATGACTTCTTTCTTTCGTGGACTACATACTTTTTTTTTTTTCCTTTTTAGCCTATCTCATTCTAAGCATGCCTTTTTTTTTTTTCTTGAAAGCTAGGTTGATGCAGATGTTATTCAAAGAAAAAATAAAAATCGGATTCTCAACAGTAAACCCTGTGTGTTGTGTCTGTAGTTCAAAAATTACAAATGATTCAAATTTAAACAGATCGCTTCAGAAATTCAATGTACAGGAGTTAAATTCTAACTAGACCAGGAATCCTTTGTTTTTCAGGTCAGAATTTGCAAAGAGTAGTGTGAACAAAGCTCTGTATGGGAGACTGAGCAACTGTAAATAAATTAGATCTAAAATTTAGTCAGGGTATCAGTTTTAAGAATCCGTACTCATAGGCAGTGCACAGTGGGAAACAAGTGGTCCTCGCTGCTTCAAGTTGAATCAGCTGAGCTATGGCCACAGGTGGAGCAATCAGCCTTTCTTAGTAGCTTAATTACATTCTCTCCTCTTTGCATTATTCTCCCTTTTCAGGCTTTACTCCAATGGACTCCTTCCCACAAATAATGTAGCCCCAAGTACAAATGAATAGCGTAAAAATGAGGAGGGAACATTGCAGAGAGCGGTGCTTCCTAACCTTATAATTTGGGAGTTTTACATGTGATGAAGAGCGAGAGTAGGCTTAAAAGACAAATTCCTTAGCTAGTTTATAATCTTATATTTATTTTAGATGTATCTATTTGCAAAAAGAAGGACGACATTTTAGTTTTCCAGTAAGAGGGATCAGAATGATGCTTTTTATCTCTGTGCTTTTTATCTCTTGTTGGCTGTAGTTTTAGGTTCTTTAGCAATATAGAGATGTGCTTGCAGATATACTCACTTTTGGATGATCGTGGCTATGTGTTCAAACATTTAAAACATAACCTTGTTTTTACTTGTTCACTGTGAATGAACTCTGTATTTTTTAAAACCTTCACACTACATGTGGATGTTACTGCGGTTTCTGTTTTGCCTGTGCTTTTAATCTAAGGTCATTTGTGTAGATTAGTAATTAAAGTAATTTAAATCATGTTCTAATTCTATATTGGAGAGCACCTTCTACGTTTTCTCTGTATTAACGAAGGGCTGAGAGAGAGTGAGACCTTTGCAGTATAACCAAATTCATGGTCTGATAAGCCTCTTAATGTGGCTCTTCTCTGAATACTTACATTTCACATGCTTCACATTTCACAGCTGTAATCCATGGTCAAACAAATGCCTTTTTTTTTTTTCGTATCTTGATACTTGTCAAACATTTTGGTATTTTTCTTTGATAAAATTCATTAAAAATGTCTTTTAAGTGGATTTTGCTGCCACGGCCGTCATTTTCCTTAATGATGCTAGCATGTTCATTCGTACAGGAGGTTTACTAAAACGTCATGCCTAAGTCTTAAAAGGGAAGGCAGCTTAAGGATTCTTCCATCTATCCCCTTTTTATGAACACCCATTTCTCATTTTTGTTTTCTTCCCAGAACTTTGCTCGTAAAGGATGCTTATTAAATACTTGTTGATCACTTGGTATGTAAAATAAGTCAGAGTGTAGGTGCACCTTCTCCAAGATTTCTATGGCTGGCCGAAGTCAAAACTAGGGAAAGACTCAAAGTCATGATTGCTTCAATAAGTAAGTACATGGTGGCTGGAGTATGGTTTATTTCTGGTGAATAAATGTCAGGAGACTCTGAATTCCTTTGGACGGTTTTATAGAGAAGAACACATTTGAATCATGTTAGCATGTATTTTACTCACCACTGTTAACAGATCAGTCTTAGGATGAGGTGCAAAAAGTAGTTCGCATTAATTTTTTACCCTTTGTACATTTCAAGTTCAAAATCTTCATGTGTCAAAAAAGCTTGAAGAATTTAATAATTTGGTTTCTTTTCATGCTTCCAGTTGAAGCATTAGTAACTTTTTAAAAATCATTACTTTTTTTAGTTGAAGTACAGTTGCCATGTGATGTTAGTTTCAGGTGTGTGAAGAATTCTCTTTATCCAAGTCAAGTAGCGGTCATGCGCTTGTAAATAATACAGATGTATTGTTTAACCGTATTACAAAATATATTTTAAAATAATCAAGCATACCCAATTTGTGGTAACTAAAATGGTCACTTCCTGCCCATATTAAACTAAGCAGATAGATGTGGAAAAGATGAGTGCAACAAAAATTGTCAAAGATTAAAAAGCAGAACAGTATCGGGGCACCCGGGTGGCTCAGTCAGTTAAGCGTCTGACTTGGTTTTGGGGCAGGTCATGATCTGTTTCGTGAGTTCAAGCCCCATGTGGGGCTCTGCACTCACCGTATAGAGCCTGCTTGGGATTCTCCTTCTCTCCCTCTCTGTCTCTACTCCTCTCCTGCTCACATTGTCTCTGTCTCTCTCAAAATAAACATAAAGAAAGCAGTGTCGGGAAAGTTGAAATGTGAGTGATCTTTACCCTGAAAAAGATAGTTTTATGAAGTAAGGGTAAGGAAAATGTACATCATAAAGCACTGGATTAAATACACATCTTGAAATGATAGAGTTGAGTTACTACGAGCTTGAAAATTGAGAGCGAGTACAGGAGCACTCCCTGAGATTCTTGAGTTGGTGTTCACGTTCTGTAGGACCAGTGCTGAGGTTCTTTGGGGGTCAAGTCCCTGAGGAAGAAATAACTTTTAAATGTTTTTAAATCCATTGTCCCTTCATTCTTTGTCATAAAGAATTCTTAACCTGTTTTGTTTTTAATTAGTCTAGGTGTTAGCCTGGATCCTATCTAGGTATTTGAGAAAATTCAAAAATCTAGGGGGTTTTGTTTGTTTCTCAAAGTTTTTCGAGAGCGTGAAAGTGAGGGAGAAGGGCAGAGAGGGATAGAGAGTCTTAAGCAGGCTCCACACTCAGTGCAGAGCCTGATGTGGGGCTCGATTCCATGACCCTGGGATCGTGACCTGAGCTGATATCAAGAGTTGGATGCTCAACTGACTCAGGCACCCCCAAAACCTGTGTTGTAAAAACCTGTAAGCGTGAGGCCCCACTGTAGACCCAGTCATCATTCCTTGACACTGTCAGCTGCCTCCCACAGAGGGGTACCTAATGGCTGGGTTACGAATACAGTTCGCACTACTTAATGTTTGAAGCAGCATATCTGTTCTGCAGCTTACTTTTGGAGTGACGGAATCACATAGCAACAGCATGGAAATTAGAATTTTATCCACTTGTCAGAAAATAAAATCATGGTTTACATGATCTAGCAGCGCTTGCCAGCTCATGAGACCTCTAACACTGGTGAGACAGTATGTAGAGAATAGGCTGACTCCACCTCCTTGCTCTCCTCAAGTTTTTCTGAGGATTGGCCAAATCATTAAGAAGCAAGACTGCCTGGATTACTGACACTCACCTACCTCTTAATTTCTCTAATATGCCCTTGGCTTTCACAAATGCTATGTGATGTATGCACTTGCAGAAAACACACAGCGTCTTTTGCAGAAGTAAAACCTAAGGACGTGTCTCTGTTATCGTTTAACTTCATTAAAGTAAGGATTACTAGACACTTCAGGGCCAGCAAAGCTTCCCACTCCTGATAAATGGATATGCCGCTCTCCTTCTGTCAAAGAGAACTCAAGACCTTAACCTGTTTCTTTACTTCAGCTGCCAGAAATGCTGAAATTAATTGACCTCTTAAGGAATTAACCTATCCATTCTCCTGCATTCCAGTTTTGGTTTGAATCTCTCTTCTCCATATATCCTAACATGGAAATAGTCCCCCATCGTTAACGAAGTGCAGTGCTTACTACTTCTCCATCAAGAGGTGTATTTGTCTAGGGGGCTCAGGTCGGAAGTTCCCACACTTGCACCCGCCTTATCTGTGCCTTGAGAACACAGCACACACCCAATTACAATAGGGAACCTGCCTCCTTGAGTAACACTAGCAGAAGGAGGAGGTGCCTGGTGTGTGTTGGGAGAAAGGTGCAGATATAACACACATTACTAAGGGCTCATTACAAAGGCCTTTGCAGGACTGAGCACACAGCAGAGAAGTGTACTGTCACTGGCCGTTAGCTTTTTGGGATCCGTCTAGAAAGCCCCGAAGCCTTTTTAATGGGCAGTATCCTATCTTGCCAAAGATTGGTCCCATGAAATTTTTGGTTTTTCTTTTAAATTTTGGAGTCAAGAATCTAGAGCAAAGGAACCAGTATGTCTTGTGTTTTGCATTCATCATCACAGGCAGTATTATTTCCATGTTTTGAATGAGGAAGTTGGCTCAGAGAAGTTGTAAGTAGCTTGCCCAAGGTCATTCTAGTGAGTAGCAAAGTCTAAATTCGAAAACAAGTCTGGTTACAAACCTGTGTGCACTTTGCAAAATAGGCCGCCTCTCAAAAATACTTTTAGAACAGTGAACTTATTTATGAAATCAGGAGTACGCTGGGCACTGACACACCTAGAAAGTGTACAAGGATTAACCCTAACTGTGTGAAGCTGTTACTGCACTATAAGAATGGGGGTCCCTACGGGGCCCTAGGGGACAAGGTGATACTGAGATTCAGGGGGCTCTAATCTCATGTCTGCCCCAGATCTCAGATTTCAGGAGTAGAAGTGAGTTCTTTGTGATTTTTTCCTCAACATGTTAATCATGTTAATTTTTCCATCTTACCTATGCTGATTCTCTAAATTTTTTGGAGTTAGCCCAACTGTTCAGATCCCGAATTATTTTTACCCCAATTTTGAAAACCTTGACTGAAAATTTATATTCCCAAATTTTGACTGCCTTTCCATTTCTAATAAATGTAACACTCGAAAGAAAGTCTATTTGCAGAAGCTTTTACAATTTTAACTAAATTTATTTTTAAGACTATCATATATATAAGTTTCTTGGCCCGAGAGTTTCTAGTTTCCCAGGACTATAGGCGTGGAAATAGATACTTTTCTTGCCACCTTTCTCATGAGTTTATCCTTTCATCCTTAATACGAGTGCTTAATTGAACACCCCCGCCCTCCGCTGCCTCTGCCATATTGCGGGCTCTCAGCACCAGCAAAACCACTTCCATTTTCATACATTCATATCTCTCTTTTTAGATGTCTGAGACATTTACATTCTTGCTAATTATACTTGCCCATCGCCATGGTCCTAGCTGAGCCAGGATCGTGAGACTAGTTTCATTCACGTCAAAAATACTATGTCACTGTACGGGTGGAAGAGACATTTGGATCTTGTTCTCCGTCGGGCACCCCCATCAGTGCAGTTCGCCAGCTGTGTAGCCTATGATTGGCTGGGCTTTTGATGTGCAGATAGTACAAGTTGGTCACAAACTTGTGTACAATGGGCCTGTTCTGGTTCATGTGAAAATCAACATCCTTTTTTGTGTTCCCGGGTGACAGGATGCTACAATACTATTAGCATTTGCAAAGAGTGTGCTCTGTCCAAGGGTGTAACCACAGATCGTGTGCTGCTCAGTTTGTGTTTCTCTATTATGTGAGAGACACAAAGAAGCTGAAGGCTGGCAAAGGCCTGTCAAATCTTGTAATGTAGCGCTCGACCCCCAAACTCCACTTGGCCTCCGAGCATCTCTTGTTCCCCGGTCCACCCCTCTGTCTGAATGGGCTCTGAGGTAGGTAAATGAATTCAGAGGCCTGGTAGGCGGGGGATTCCTTTCTGACCTCATTCCTGTACCATTTGTTTGCAGGCTTGTAGGGGGAGAGGAGGACATTTTGGAATCCTTTGTGTTAAATAATTTTCTTGCAGGTTGGGGAGTTAATGGTAACTTTGTCTGAAGCCAACCGAGCAGAAAGCCTCCACGGACCAGGCGTGGCATGCTCAACCAACCTCCTCACAGCTACAAGCGGAGAATGTGGCAACGGAGGTTTCTAGAACAGATGCATGCACAGCACATCTGCAGGTTTACCATCTGGTAGTAGAAAGCCAAGACCTTCCTGTGTGTAAAACAGAGCAGCTCTTCCTTTAAAAAATATTTTCTTCTTTCTGAATTACCATGGCTTTTATTGTTCATGCCTGTAGTTTGGGTAATCTTTTGTGCAACCAGATATGTATATTCAGAAGCATTTGTAAAGCCTTCTACTACCTGGCTAACTGTACTGACTGAGTATGGAGTGATTTGGAGAGGATTCCTATCACTTTTTCACTCTCAGCTTTCCTTTGTTTACCTAGCAAGTGAAATATGGTTTTAGAACAATGGTAGCTCGTGTTTTGCAAAAAAAAAAAAAAAGTCCAGAGAGAAGAAACAAGTTGTTCAATTAGTGGCAGAGCTAGAACCCTCCTCTCCTGACTCCCAGGCCAGTACAGCAGTCCTCCCTTATCCGCAACTGTAGTGACCCAGGGACAACCTCCACCTCGAAGCAGATAGTCCTCCCTCTGAGGCGTCCTCAGGCCAGTAGTGTCCTAACACTACGTCCCAGTGCCTACACCACTCACCTCCCTTCATCTCGTCACATGGGCATTTTATCCTATCACCAGAAGAAAGGAGAGTACAGCCCAGGAAGCTATTTTACGAAAGAGAAGACCACATTCACATAACTTTTATGACAGTATCTTTTATAATTGTTCTATTTTATTGTTGGTTGTTGTTAATCTCTAACTATGATTCATAAACGATATCATAGGTATGTATGTAGAGGACAAAACTTAGTATCTATGTTATCTGTAGGGTTCGGTACTATCTGCAGTCAGGCATCGACCAGGGGTCTTAGAATGTACCCCCTGCTGATGCTGAGGAGCGACTGTACTGTTTCTGTTCCAGGAAGATTTAAATCAAGCCATAAATTCAGTGCCTCCGAAGTCAGGCATTTTGTAAAAGAAGTTGGGGATCTGGATATTTATATGAAACCTCCCTACTTTTAAATAGTAACAGCTAATTTAAAAATCTTAACCGGAATTGGGTCAGAACATCAACAATCAGCATGCCACCCAGCCACGGATCACCATGTGAAAAGCCTGATTTGAACTGCAGCGTCCTGTCCATCGCTGGCCTTAGTGGATCTGAGTGACAATACTAGTAAGAGCTTCTGAAGACAACGTGATTTCGGTCATGCTTAGAGGTGCAGAGATTTCCAGCTTCATTTAGATGCATGGAGCTTTAACTTCATTTATGATGAAGTTGGACGGAAGGGAAAATCTCATTTATTAACTATATTTCAGGCAGTTTAAATATATTCCCTTATTCTTACTTCCTGACATAGGCATCATCAACATTGTACCAGCAGGTCAAAGCCTGTTCAGAGAAGCCTGTTCCCTGAAGTTCCAAGGCTGGCAAAGTCAGCAAGATGCGCATATTTATATAAAAGCCTTTGTTCTTAAGGCAACCGTTTTCAAGTCCTGAAAGTCACACTGGTGAACTTGAGCTGGGGAAAGTGGCCCTTATGACACCTTTACACACTGTAAGTGAATCCTGGGTATTCAGAGCACATTCTATTTTTAAGGTTTATGAGGAAGAGGTAGCCCAAAATTCTGGTAATTATTTTCTATTTGCTGCTCAGCTTGAATAAAATCATCTCAGTCACTGAAGGGTACTTTACCCTGAGGGAGAGTCACTTGTCTACTTTGTGTGTATGTGTATTTATCCTGGATCTGTAACAAAGTGTTCATCTCTGGTTCCAGAAAAAGCAACCCTATTTGGAGAAATTCTATCAGGAAAGAAGGAGCCTGTGGAGAAGGGAGGGCAGTGACTTAGGCATACATCCAGAGTTCAAACCTGTGTGTTTGCACCTTCAGAGGGGTGGGAGCAGAGCACACGCCCATGAAATACAAGACTCATGCCTCTGATTAATCATGCTCTGCCACCCACATGACAAGTGACCTTATCACAGCCCTATCTTCCTCCAGACCAGATATGTGAAAGGACAACAACCTGGATATTTCCACAGGTTTCTTCCAGCTTCTGCCACCGATTACACTTGGCATCTAGAGAAATCAAGGGAAAATGCATCCTCGTCCAACTAAGGCAAGACAGTTTCTAGGTTACATTGTTTTTTAAGTGAAAAAGCATTCTGATATTTGCCTCCAAACTAGGTACAAGGTATTTCTGTCTTGAATCCCAAGGAATGATGGTCAACACGTACTGAGTGTTTGTGTTGTAAGCGCTTAAGCAAAGTGAATATTGCTAATTTCCACAACCCTGAGAGAGATACTATTATTCTCCCCATTTTACGGGGGGGGGGGGGGGGGGGGGTTGTAGTGGAGCCTCTGAATTGTTCAGGTTGTCAGAGTTGGCTTAGCTTATAAGTGGCAAAGCTGGGATTTCCACTCTGGAAATCCAGTTCCTTGACTTGGCAATTCACCACCACCCTATATTATAAATTGTTTCTCGACCATAAACGGCCTGCCTTGCACAGGAGCATGCACGAGGAAGAAGTCATGTCCGCAAAGGAAGTCAGAGAAGTTTTAAGAGGTGGTGAGTTCAGAAGGCAGGCATTTGGCAGCCGGAGGTAAGAGAGGTCCTGCTTCCTCGGGCACGTCTGCAAACAGAAACAGCTTTGCTGGCTCGCCGGTGCCTTGGCTGCACACCCGAGTCCTCGGGAACCAGGCAGCCCCGTCCTGGGACACCCCTGACGGCCACCGAGGCAGCTCGCGTCCAGCAGCTCCTCCCTGCCAAGGGGAAAGGGCAGGCGCCTGGGTCAGGCTACGCTGGAACGGTGAAGAACAAAGGGACGTCAATCCTAAATAGGTTTCTAAAGAGACTATTGATTGGTCGCCTTAGGGCACAGCGCTAGTGGTGCAAACACTAGGTTCAACGGGCAGGCGGAAAAGGGATTGCCTTATTTTCTACTAATTGCCCTGCTCTAGGGCTGTGCGTGAGCCACCACGTGCGCGGAAGGGAACTGGGATGTGGCGCCTTGCAGATTATTCGGTGCGGTGGTTTATGTTTGCGGTTCTTACTGAGGGGGCTTTCCTTTATTTTCATTTTTATACCACCTTTATGGTTCAGGGTACTCTGGATATAGTTATCTGGAAATAAGGCAGATGAACTTTTAAAATAACCTAGGGGGGCGCCTGGGTGGCTCAGTCGGTGAAGCGTCCGACTTCGGCTCAGGTCATGAGCTGACAGTTCGTGGGTTCGAGCCCCCGTGAGGCTCTGTGCTGACAGCTCGGAGCCTGGAGCCTGCTTCGGATTCTGTGTCTCCTTCTCTCACTGCCCCTGCCATGCTTATGCTCTGTCTTTCTGTGTCTCTCAATAATAAATAAACATTAAAAAAATTTTTTTTAAATACCCTGGAATCCCAGGATCGAGAAACGAATTGGTTATCTTCTGTGAAGCCTACGTATCTGTAAAGCATGCACTATTTTGCCTTTCATTCACAGCCAAGCTGCTTGGAAGAGAAACCCTTCAGCCATTCACTGTTCGGCTCACTCCCACCTCTAGTTTCTTCTGCCAGCTGGGCGCCTCCAGCACGCACCCCTCACCGAGGCCACCTCTGACCCCACTGAGGATGCCCGCAGACGTTCTTACACTTACTTTGCTTGATCCCTTGAGGCTATTTAACACCGTGGCATCCGTTTTTCCTCTCTCTCTGTAAACTCCCATTTCTTTGACTTCTGTACTTCCACGACACCACTTTGTCCTGGTTTCCCTTCTAGTAACAAAGCGGCTGCTGATTGTCAGTGCTGTTTGCAGACCTTCCTAAGTGGTGGCATGTCCTAGAGCTCTCTCTTCCTCACCACACTTGACTCAGTCTCACATCCTCGCTGGCTAGTCAACTCCCTGCCCATGTCTGCAGGTGACTGTCCTCTCTGGCTCTGTCCCGGTCCTCTCTCCATGCCCCCAACCCCCATCCCCAGCTGTCCACTTGCATGTCCCACAGACCCTGCACTCAGCCTGTCCACCATGCAACCAGTGCTCTCTCCATTAAACCTGCCCCTGCCCCACATGTCACTCTTGGTGACAGAAACTGACAGGTGCACAAGACATGTAGGAATCTCCCTCTCCCCAATACAGGCAACAAACGCAATCGCCGGTTCTTATAGTTTTCATATTACTGTCTTGTGTCCCCATCCTGTGGCCTCTGCACATAAAGGGCGGCCCCCATGTCTCATGCCACTGCCACCATAGACACTTCAGTGTCTCCTCTCCCCCGTCCACCTTCTACACTCTTGCCTGAGTGCTGTGTCTAACGTGCAAATGTGATCACTGAATTAACACTGTCTCCAGATAGCTTTCAAAACAAAGTTCAAAATCTTGAGCTCGCAGTGCCTCCTGATAAGGACCTGCCCACCCTCCCTAACAGCAATCGCAATCCTGCTCCTCACCCCACATCCCTGGCTAGAGCCCCAGAACACCCCTGCTCTGTCACACCGTCTTCCTGCGTGCACTGCTCAGTCTGCAACAGCCTGCCTGTCATCTGTCACCATGGACCCTTATTACAATGTCATTGACTACATTCCCTGTGCTGTGCCTTTTATTCCCGTGACTTAGATAGATGCATCTTTTTGATATTGTAAAAAGAAATGTGTCAGAAGATCCACAAAACCAAGGAAACCAGTATTTTCCAAATGGCTATGCATGATGGGACCAAAATCGAACATGGGCAAACATCCTTTCCAAGGGAAGGTAGACCAGTGGATTTTACATCACAGTGTATGAGAAGTTCATCGATATGGTTTCAGATTCCACGTCTCAACTAACCTTTTGTCAAGTGTTGATATAGTATCAAAGAAGATAGTATCAAAGAAGATAGCCTTTGGAAAGGCTATTAAATTCTCCTCTTTTTTAATTACATTACTGTGTGAGACCAAGTTTTCTTCATATACTCCAATCAAAACAATATATTGAAATAGATTGAATGTGGAAGCAAATGTAAGAAACCAGTTACCTTCTCTCAAGCCAGACATTAAAGAGAATTGCCAAAAATATAAAGAAAGCTACTGTTATTGCTACCTTTTTTGGTTTTCATAAGAAATGTACTTTATGTTAACATAAAGCTGTTTTATGTTTAATTAACCAATTGGTATATATTTTAAATCTTTTTTTTAAATTTTTTAAGTTTATTTTGAGAGAAACAGAGGCAGTGCAAATGAGGGAGGAGCAGAGAGCAGGGGAGAGAGAAGAGAGTCCCAAGCAGGCTCTGCACCATCAGCACAGAGCCCTATGTGGGGCTTGAACTCGCAAACCATGAGATCATGACCTGAGCCGATATCAAGAGTCAGACGCTTCACCAAGACACCCAGTCTCCCCTAATTAGTATATATTTTAAATAATTCTGTTTTAATTTCAAATATACCAATATCAAATATTATATCAAATACTAAATATCAGTACACATAACCCACCTAAAGAAAAATTTCTTCGGGGAACTCAATAATTTTTAAGAGATTAAAACTTTGAAAATCACTTCTTTGTACTAGGAGGCTTAGCTAAGGATCAGACTCTTTGTTTAAAATATCTGAAGTAATGCCCTCCCCATGAGAATTACCTCGTAGTTTCCTAGCCTCAATTCAAGATATATTTTCAATCAATGGCAAGTGTTAGAAAACAGTGTAGCAAATGTCAGTGACTGTTGGTATGTGAGTTGCACATCAAACCATTTTAAAGCACAGCTTCAGGAAACTGACATGTTTAACGCAGCACACAAGAATTGTTTGAGGACCCATATTGATAGATGGTCTCAGACCTCAGTGTCAGGCAGAACTGTGCTTCCCCCGAGCCACTGGTGTGCTATGACTGTCTATGGACCATTTTTCTCCCTTTCTTTGGCCGCTAAGAAGCCCGAAGTTAAATTCTCAGCTTATCTTCAGTCCCATATGGAAACTTACATTTACTTGTCTGTGGTATTAAGCTTTCCCCTGCCTTAGTTCCATTTTGCTCCAATTATCTTTGATTTCTGCATCTGAATTTTTGTGGGTATTCGGTATTTCCAAAAGCTACCTCCAATCCCTTTGTCAAATAAAAGTAAAGTATATAAACATAAGTGCATTCAACTACCAGTGATGCCGTAAGTTTGTCCTGAAACCCGCTCCTTTCTAAGCAGCAGGTTGCGTGTCTGGAGTTTCTTTGTTACTCCCTTGGATTCAGTGAGGGAAGAAGCATAGCAATGTCTTATGAAAATCTGGCTCTCTATCCAACCTGCACCAAGGGTAGAGAAGGTAGCCTGACCCAGAGGCCACGGAGGAGGAGAGCAGTCGGAGGTGGGGGCGGGGGGGGGGGGGGACAGGGAGGTGAGCAGGCCGGTGGGTAGGAGGGGGAGGCAAGCCCCCAGGCTGCCAGGGAGAATCTGCTCCTCTAATGAAAGGGCCCTTCTTTCCAGGGGATTATAAGAATATTCATGACCCTTGAGATCAGCAGGTGAGGCTCAGCCCTCCCTACTCATCCTTTGGGCAAATAGTCCAGAAAGCTGAGGTTGCCAGGATGAGAAAGGAACAGTGGGAGTTGGGAGCTTTTCCTGCTTCCCTAGGCCCCTAACCCCCTTTATTTTCAGAGGAGGGCAGGGTGGGGGGCACTTGTCCTGAGGTGAAGCAAGGACTGTGTCTTTCATTTCTAAAGAGCAGGCAGCGAGGCCGAGGCAGAAGTCCCGTGACATGACTTGAGACACAAAATGGTATCTTAGCATCGAAGACCCCCTTTGACAACAAGAAGAAAAGCCCTTTTCTTCCCAGCCCGGATTAGGCGAGGAGGGAATTCTCCGGAACATGTGTGCATTGTTTCGTGAGGGCAGCCTGGCTGGCCTGGGGCTTGCCTCCCAAAGTCAGCCCAAGGAAGCTTGTCCCGTGTAATTAAAAGGGAAGGCAAACAGCAGGGGGTCTTGTTCCGCTGCTGCCCACCAAAGTGGGGTCCCCGGGGGACGGTGTGGCCCAGGAAATTGGCTAAATTAATGGTTATTGGAGGCCTCACTGAATGTGTGGGCCCTGGAGGCATAGAGAGGGCAGGGCAGGGAGTCTGTTCCTATCAAATGGGAAAAAGAGTCACTCTGAGAGAGCAGAGATGTCCAAGCAAGTGGCCACCGGACCAGGCAGCAAGGCTGCCCTGAGGATAGGCACCTGCAGCGAGGGGTCAGCCCCCTGCAGAAAGCAGAGTTTCCAGGCACTGTTTCCAGGCCCTGGTTTGTCCAGCTGACGCAGGCGGGCCCCTCTCTCTCCAGCTGACAGCGAGGCTGGGAGCCAGGAGGTCACAGGGCATGGCCGCTGCTGGGGCCTGGAACCCACAAAAGGGGCCGAGCTGCTGGAAAGTAGTCTCTTGTATTTGTCAATGGGAAAGTGTCTCACTCCGAAGTTATGGGGGGACGTAAAACCCTGAACCAGAGGTTAGCATGTTTGGCACTCTTCAGCGTTTAACCCAGTTATGAAAAAGAAAGCTTCGTCAGGAAAAAAACAAAAACAAAAAACAAAAACTTTCTAATTGCCATTTCCTGAAAACTTGGGTTCAAGACTGTGAACCTCATGCATTGTGTTGGCAGCTGCCTCCTCCGCGGGTCTCACAGACACACAGGGGTGCAGGAAACTCCTGACTCCCCCTCCGCAGCCTGTTTCCCAGGCTACAGGGGGAAGGTTGCAGTGACAACAGCCAGGAACCAAGCACGGCTGGTCTCCCAAGACCCCATCTTCACCAACATTCTGCCTACGGCCGTGAGCTTTCTCGAGGCCCAGGCCTCCAAGTTTTCCAGCAAGTGCGGAATCGAAGTCAATATTAAGGAGTAGACACGGCTCCCCTGGCCTCTGCAAATATTGGACCAAAGACTTGAGTGCGGCGTTGCTGTTGACAGTTACGAGATGGTGGCATTGTTGTCTTTGTCACCATGAAGTGCAACTCGGTGGAGCCTGGCCTAACACCCTGTGTACACAGAGGGGCCAGTGCTGCCGGGAGGCCCGTGTGTTTGCTCTGCCAATATGTGCGGGCGGCTGGCTGGCCGACATCCCCCTCCCAGGGGGACAGCTAGGGGTGTTAGCCGTGCTCAGCCCTATCCTGTTGCGTGCCCCCGTAGGGAGGGGTCCTGAGCACGGCATCCAAGCCACGTGCTTCCTTTCCTCCCTTCTCAGTTCATTAAAAAAAAAAAAAAAAAAAAAAAAAACTATCTTGATTGAACTGTAATGCACATGCCATCTGTACAGCCTGATGAATTTCCACAAACTACCACACCCTTGTATCAAGCGGGTCAAGAACCTGAACATTCCCAGCCTCCCACAAGCCCACCTGTGATCCTCCCAGGCATCACCTCCTGCAAGGGTGACCGCTATCCTGACTTCTAACACACGGTAGCTTCGCCTGATTCAAGCCTCGTGATTTTGAAAACTTCCCATTTGAAGCCAGCCTTTATGTGCTTGCCCTGCAGGACCCAGTTACAACACAGCCTGGCACAGACTGGTCTCAGCTCTGCCCTAACTTGGGCACACCCCTTCCCTGCTCTGGCATTGGGGTCCACTCTGTCACGGGACAGAATTGGTCACATGTCTCTTGGGGCCCTTGCAGTACCAGTGTGCTTCCTGGCTCCACTATACTGCTTTGAGCATGAGGAGGCTGGCAGACCAAGGACAGGAGAGCTGTCTCTAAGCCAGGGGTGACGCACAGGCTCAACTGTTACGTCCTAAGAAGGGGACAGCTGCCTTGCTCACCATGTGTCACCACACCTCCTCCTTCCATACCACCATCCGGAAACATCAGGGTTCCCTCCACACCACCAGAATACACCTGATTTGTTCCAGTCCTGGATCTGGTCCATTCTCCTGCCTGTCACCTGCCCCAGGCCGACTGAGAGAGGGAAGGGGAACCTCCCTCTGACTATGCTCCGCTAGGTGATACCCCACTCCTTTTGCATACCTAAAGCCTTTTCTGAGGGTTGGGGATCCAAGGGAGCTTAAACTGGATGACAAAAAAAGCATGCCAGCTCTGGGGGTTCAACTTCCTCACACACAGGTGGGGAAACTGAGTCCTAGGACGGGAGTGGACTGGCTTGAGACTATGGAGAGTGTCTGGGGGCAGGCTTCCTCCAGTTTGCCATATCCAGTCCTGGAATAAGTTCGATGAATTTCATTGCTAATGTCAAGGGACACACACAGCCACACATACACAAACACACACACAGAATCCCGACTGCCAACCCCCTCTCCAAGGGAGCATACACACACAAACACACAATAGCAAAAATGACTGTTCCCATCACGAGAATTCTCCATTTCACCTTGTTCTCCCTGCGTTCACTTCAACCTCTGCCCCTGACCCGGACCCCAGGGCTCTTACGGAATCGGCCCTTCCCACGTGTCACAACAACCCTGTGAGCTCTGAGTTTTGGACTGTGTGGCCCCATGTTACATCCTTGGCCAAGAGGCTGGCTTGGAAATGCCATGCTCTGGAGACACTGGGTCTCTGCTACCCAACTGGGTCAGCGACAGGGCCTCTGGATCTCCTGCTTGCCCAAATCCAGAGTCTGGCTCCCAGCGAGCCCTGCCCTCTCTCCTGGGCACACAGAAAGGATCCGAATTGCCAGGCTGTCCAAAAACACTGCCCACTAGAGGCAGAGGGGCATGACAGAGACCAGCAGTGCAGGGACCTCCACATGGGGACACAGATGCCCTACTGCCCCCGCAATCTTGGGAACATTTCCCTTGTCTTGAGGACTTTGCTGCCCTTCCCTCTAAGACACATGCCAGGAACACCCCAGACCTTGTCACTGGACTCCCTAAAAACCGGAAACCGAGGGAGCAGGCAAGGTGCTATGTCTGTGCAGGTGCACAAGAAACCTTGGGAAGCTCTCTGGGAAGCTCTGCGCCCTGGCACAAGCTGGCAACAGGCATCCGGTTCCATTCCATTCAGCTCTGACTCCCGGCCTGGGGAAACAGAGGTGAACAAAACGTGCACCCTCAGCTCAAGAGGCTCACACTGTTTGGTAGGGGCTGAACTTGAGGAAGAGAGCAACAATCCTGGATCCCGGTCAAGAAATAGCTGTAGACGACCAGCGCTCCAAAAAAGAGCAAGAAGAGAGCAGATCCAGCCTAGGTGGGCTCCGTGGAGGAAGTGGCATGTGAGCTGAGCTGAAGAACATCTTTCAAAAAGTGAACCATCGTATCTTCCCTTTGGCAGAGTAAGCTCTTAATTGTTGTGAAGGCTGGGAAAGCTTACAGTGAAATGCACCTAGCAGGATTTCTGGTGCATCACTGGTGCTCACTAAACATCACACAAGAGTTCGGCAGCCGCAGCTGGCCTGGTGAGATTAGAACCAAGTCCGTGTCTTCGTCAAGGGAGGAAGGCTGGGTGACGAGATTGTTAAAGAGTCATGTTTGGCTTACACTGTGACAAGCTGACAAATGTAGCCTGAGGGTGATGGGGAACCATTAAAGAATTTGAGCAAGAAGAGGCAGAATCAGAATTTCTTTATCAGAAGATCATTTTGGCCACAGTATGGAGTGGAGAGTGAATTTGGACAGGAGGAGCTGGCCGTGAGACTAGAAGTGGAGGCTGGGTGACCTTTATGAGTCTTCTACCAGGGTCCAGGTGTGAAACAATAAGGGTCACAGCCTGACTATCACTGTGGGATGAAGCTGATGGGACCAACACGGGTTTCATGCTTTGCCTGTGCCTGGGCATCCCCTCCCTCAATGTTGGTGTGGGGGAAGGGGAGGGGCATTGATGTGGCGAGCATTTGAATGGTTCCTGGAGAAAGCCATCAGGAAGGATCCCCGGGAGGTGGGCAAGAGCAGCAGATGGGCCAAGAGCTTAGCAACACCTGTGCCTGGCAGCATACTGGTTCTGGCCTGGACTTGGCCTTGGCTCCAGAGACAAGGTTCTTCTTAGCTGCACCTTTCAAGTTTGAGATGGACTGAAGCTCCAGAAACCTGGTTTTAGGCTCTTTGCTGGGCAGCATGCCTTTCACTGAGCACCCATGACTCAGCAGTGTATTTCTTATAATCACCCTATGAGGTATGGTTTATCATGCCCATTTCAGATAAGAAAACCGAGGCTCAGAAAAGTCAAGTCAAATACATGGTAGAAATGGAACTAGAGTTCGAGCCCCTTGTTTCTCTGCCCAGTGCTCTTTCCAGAGCATACCTCTACCTGTGTTCAGCAAGAGGGAAAAGCAAGATCCTACAGGACTGTATGAAAAGAGGTGTAAGAGTTTTGTAGAACAACATTCATTTGGGGTTTTTTTTTGTCTGTTTGTTTGTTTGGGGGTTTTTGACAATTACGGGGGCACCTGGGGTGCTCAGTGGGTTAAGCATCCAACTCTTGATTTTGGCTCAGGTCCTGATCTCACCGGCGTGAGACTGAGCCCTACGATGGACTCCGTGCTGAGTGTGGAGCCTGCCTAACATCCTCTCCTTCTCTCTCCCTCTGCATCTTCCCCACCTGTGCTTGCATGCGCATGCACGCTCTCTCTAAAAAAAAAAAAAATAATAATAAAAATAATTGCAAAGATTATATTCTGAAAATGTTATTTTTAAAATAATTTCAAAGTTACAGAAAAATTACAAGAAAAGTGGCAAGAATTTCATGTACATCTCACCCAGACTCATCAATTGTTCAAAGTCTAACGTACTTGTTTAAATATTGCCTTTGAACTCAGGAGTGTAGACCATTTTCATTTAAAGTGATTATTGATACGTTGGGCTTAAATCCGTCATCTCGCCATGTAAGTCTGTCATCTTGAGATTTTCTACTTGTCTGATTGCCATTTTGTTCCCCCTTTTCTCCTTTCTTTGAGATAATTGAATACATTTTTTTATTTCATTTTATGTACTTTATCAACATATTAGCTATGTCTCTTTGTTTTGATGTTTAACAATAGCCTTGGGTTTATGGTGTACACCTTTAACTCAAATGATATTATACTTCACGCATAACATGAGAACCTTACAGAGAACGCTTCCATTGTGTGCTATCCCATTGGACATTTTGCTTTAACGTATGTTACAAATTCTCCAACACATTGCTGTTATGTTTGCTTTTGGCTGGCAATTCTCTTTTTAAAAATGATCTTTGAAAGGGATTTAAATAATTTTTAAAAATTATATACATTGACCCATGTTTGCCCTTCCTGATGTTCTCCATTCCTTTCTGGAGATCCAGATGTCTACCTAGTACCCTTTTTTCATAGATTTCCTTTGATATTTTGTATAGTGTAGGCCTGCTGATGATGAGCCCTTTCAGCTTTTATGTCTCAAGAAGTCTTTCTTACACTTTCCTTTTAGAAAGATACTTTCTCTGGGTATAGAATTCCAAGTTGATTTTCTTTTTCAGAACCGTATAATTTGTTTTTTTCTTTTTATCACTGGTTTTAAGCTATTTGAGTAGAACATGCCTTGTACTTCTCTTCATAAATTTCTTGTGCTTGGGGGTTTGTTGACCTTGGATCTGGGGGTATATAGTTTTCTTTAATTTGATATACAAAAACTTCAGTCATTACTTCTTCAGTATTTTCTTAAACACCCTCTCCTCTTCTTCTGTGACCCCATTATGCATATATCAGGCCACTTGGAGCTGTCTCACAACTCACTGATGATGTGTTTATTTTTTCCTGTTCTCTTTTTATCTCTGGGTTCAATTTTTGGCTTTCATTTGGTGTTCTGTTGCCATGTCCTCAAACTGACTAATCTCCTCTGTAGTCACTAATCTGTTCTAATTCCATTCAGTGTATTTTTCATATCAGACCCAGGATGATGGGAACTTGGAGTGGTGGAACCTAATGTCTGCATCTGGAGGAATCAGGGAAGGTTTAATGGAAGGTTTAATGGAAGAGGTGGTATTTAAGATCAGCCCCAAGTGATAGGAGTGAAGGTATTCTGGGAAGAAATAGATGCAAAGAGAAAAAGGAGCATTCATCATTGGCAGAGGGACCAGCAGGAACCAGGGCACAGAGGTCAGGAGGGATCCTGCTGGTATGGACACCAGCTTCCTGGAGTTTGATGGTAAGACAGGAAATGGGCTGGAATGCAAGTTAGCAGAGCCTTGAATGGCAGAGTGACTCTTTTACATTTTTAGAGGGAAAAGCATTAAGCTGGGATTGCATATGAAAATCCTGCTGTGAAGCTCAAGACCAAATAAATCATAACCAGAATTCTTAAGACAGGTGGAGTTACAGCTTCCTTGCATCAAAGTCATTTCCTCTCCTTGGTAATTAGCCCTCACATCAGAAACAAGAGGGTTCAGCATGGCTTATTTACTGTTCTGTATACATGATCTCTAAGGTCTCTTTCTTCCCTGAATATCCACAACCCCATAAGTCAACATAATTTTAGTGGCATTGAGAGTCACTGATTGTGTTTGGGCAGGAGAGTGACATGCGTGTAAGGAGATGATTACTTGACCAGTTATGAACAGGCCTGGTGAGTAAGTTTTCATTGTATCAGTGGGCAGTGAGACTTAGAGGTAAGGTACTATATGCATAGATGAGAGTGTGTGTTTTCCCCACTCACTAAATAAGTGAGGATGAAGAGAGGGTCAGAGAGAGGTAGCATGAAGGATGTGTTTTGGGATGTCTATTCTGCAATCAGGTAAAGATCACATAATGACCTCATAGATTGACTACAACCCAAAAATGTTTCAATGGGAAATCCCTCTTATGACCCAGCTAACTTCTCCACGTTCTATGCTACAGCAAGTATTAGAGCAATCTTGGGGTCTAGGTTTTACTCTATCACAAATGAGATTCTGTTACCTGTATGAGCCTTGGTTTCTTCATCTGTAAAATAGAAAGAATAATTCCAAACTCAAAGATTTGGGTAAAATTTAAAATGATTAGCACGTAGTTGAAGATGGAAACTTCACTGATATCTGAGCAAATTTTTAAAAATGTTTTAAGTAAAATCTTTGCCCAACGTGGGGCTTGAACTCACCACCCCAAGATTAAGAGTTGCATGCTCTACTGACTGAGCCAGCCAGGCGCCCCCCCACCCCCAGCAGAATTTTTTAGTAGAAATTGACAAACCGATTCTAAAACTCATATGGCAGCACAAAGGACTTAAAAAAACAAAACAAATTTACAAAGAAGAACAAATCAGAACAAGATGAACAATACTTGATTTCAAAACTTATTGTAAAGCTAGTTGGGACAGTGATAATTTGCTTAGACAGATAAATAGATCAATGGAACAGAACAGAATACAGAAATAGGCCCATGCATGTATGGACATCTGATTTTTGACAGCTGTGCAAAGACAATTCAATGAAGACAGTTTTTTCAACAAATGTTGCTAAAACAATTGAAAATGCAAAAAGAAAAGAAGCTTTAATTCACCGTATACATAAATTAACGTGAAATGGACCATAGACATAAATGTGAAAACTGTAACTATAAAACCTCTAGAAGAAAACATAGGAAAAAAATCTTTACAACCTTGAATGAGGCGAGCATTTATTGGATACTACAACTAAAGTACCATCCATAAAAGAACAAATTGATAAGTGGGGCATTATCAAAATTTAAAACTTCTGCTCTTCAGAAAACACTGCTAACAAAATGAAAAGACAAACCACAGCCTGGGAGAACATATTTACAAATCCTACATCTGATAAAGGTCTTGTATTTAGAATATATAAAGAACTCTCAAAACTCAATCATAAGAACTCAAACAACCCAATAAAAATATGGGCAATAGATCTGAATAGACATTTCAGCAAAGAAGGTATATGATCGCAAATAAGCACATGGAAAGGTGAGGCTCCATTACACAGCACACCTATTAGAAAGGCTAACATTAAAGACTGGTCACACCAAATGTTGATAAAGGTCCGGAGCAATTGGAATCTTCATAGACTGTCGGTGGCAACGTAAAATGGTACAACCACTTTGGAAAACAGTTGGCCATTTCTTAAATGTTTAAATATATAACCAACCATACGATCTGGTCATTTTATTCCTAGGTTTCCACCCAAGAAAAATGAAAGCATGCGTCTGTACGAGATTTGTATACATATGTTCATAACAGCTTTATTCCAAACAGTCAGAAACTAGACATAACCCCAATGTCCACCAGCAGAGAAATGTATAAATAAACTCTGGTATATCTATGCAATGGAATGCTACTTGTCAATCAAGAGGAAAAGACGAGTGATGTATGCAACAACATGGGTGAATCTTAAAATGATCATGCCAAACGAAAGAACCCACATTTGAAAAAAAAAAGTATATACTGTATGGTTCTAGAGATTATACATCCTAGGAATTGCAAACCAATACATGGTGAGAACAGATCTGTGCTTCCTGAGGGATAGGTGAAGTTTCTACAAAGAGGCACGAAGGAGCTTGTGAACAAATGAATATGTTCACCACCTTGAGTGGTGACGGTCTCATATATACTGAAAATGATAAATTATGAAGTACATTGTATGTCAGTTATACATCAATAAAGAAAAAGAATATAAGGGCGCCTGAGTGGCTCAGTCAGTTAAGCATCTGACTCTTGATACTGGTTCAGGTCCCAATCTCACGGTTCGTGAGTTTGAGCCCTCCTTCAGGCTCTGCATCAACAGAGTGGAGCCTGCTTGGGATTCTGTCTCTACCTCTCTCTACCTCTTTCCCGCTTGCACTCTCTTTCTCTCTCAAAATAAATAAATAAACTTAAAAAAAAAAACAGAAAAAGAATAAAGACTACTGTGCTGCACAGACATAGATTCAAATCCCACATTTAAATCCTAGCTCACCACTTACAGACCTCGGGCAAGTCACTTAACCTCTCTGAATCTCAGCACTGTCATCTTTAAATGAGGCTGATACTATTCGTACCTTCTTTGAAAGACTGTTGGGAACCTAGAATGAAACAATAAATATAAATTGCCTAGCAGAATGCCTGGGACATAGTGGCGCTTAATACATATTAACTGTTGTTAAAGCGGTTCCCAAGCCACTTGGCGTTCAGGAAATGCTCATAAAATTTCACCCTTACCTATCCCCACTGCGCCCTCTGTGTTTAGTCATAGAGTTTATGTGTTTAGAGTCCTGTGTTTTGTCTTGGCATTCTAGATGAAGAGGGGTCATTGTCTGCACCAGGCAGACAAAGGAAGCTTCTGAGTGAGACAGTTCAGCTGTCTTTAGATCTCCCGTCTTGTCCCCCAGTGGATATGGTTGATGTTGGCACCACCAGGCGGGCGAGAGCTGGCAGCAGCTTGCCCTCAGGTTGTGACTTGGCCTAAAAGGAGCCTGGCCCAGAAGAGGCCTGAGTCCTCTGTTTCTCCTGCGCTTCATGGAACTTTCCACATCCACAAGTGCTGGGTAGTCAGTGGTTTGTAAGGCTCGGCCCTCCCTCCGGGGTGGGGCAAGCACTTTGGAGGAGGGTGGCCCTATTGTCCGGGAGGTTTCTTTGGCCACAGAGGCCCTGCTGAAGCCTTCACATCCCTGGAGCCAAACTGAGACTTTCACGAGTGAACAGGCCTGCTCTGTGTGGCCACAGCAGCCGAAACCTGAGCAGGGATGGTGGAGACACAGCCCCGGTGCTAACTTATTCTGGCCACAAAAATGTCCTCTTCTGTTAACCGTTCCCTTCTGAATTCCTTGACAAAGGGCTGCTGAACAGGGTGGGGGCAGAGCCGAGAGGTGTGATCGGGGCTGGTGATGGCCAGGAGTAATAAGCAGGTTTCAGACACTCCTGAAATAGAGTGTGTTCAGCTTCTCGTGGAAGGTTTGCTGTTTGCCCGGTGGCAAGTGATGGTGCCAGTTTTAAGTGTCAGATCAGACCCACGATGAGGCCCGATGGGAAGTGAGCTGAGCTCTGAAGGCCAAACATCTTCAGAATGATATCTGTAAGCGTTGTCTGCAGTCTGGGACTTGGGGCTTTTTGGAAAGAAGGTGGCTTACATATCCCTCTGTTTACCAAACACATTGCTAGGACCCATTTTTAACTTCACACCAAGCCCGTGAGGTTCATATTATTTCCAGATGAGGCAATGGAGGCAAGGTATTCAAGCTTTCGAGTCCAAAGAATCTTTTTTTTCACTCACTCATTCATTCATTCATTCAACAAATACCCAAAATTGTATGGCGTGGGCAGGGTGTGGCGGATACAGCAGTGAGCACAGTGCAGTCTTAGCCTCAAGCTCTTCACGGCATAGTGATTTGGCCCCATCCTATCCCCTTGTGTAGCCTTGAGCAAGTTACTGGCCTTTTTTGGGCCCCAGTTCCCACCTCTGATAAGTGGGATTATAACTCTTTTAAAGGATCCTCATAAAAGTGAGATGGAATTAAATGAGATGATGCATGTCATGGCCCCAGGGTCTAGCAAACACTAGACCCTTCACAAATCTGGCCACGATGGCCATCAGTGGTGAGCAGGCTTGGGCCCAGGCTGGTCTTGTGTTGTCATGGGACCTGCATCGGATGGGAAGAGCCAAGGCCAAGCATGAAGAGGGGCAGCTGGAAACTTGTTGGGATGGGGGAAGACTCAAGGGGCCACACTATCTGAGATGTAGTTCCCTCACGAACAGGTTGCCCTAGCTTTCACAAATGGGCTCTTCTGAAGGCACCGTGTAAACTTGAGTCACTCTCATCCATCCCACACCTATATTTATTAGCACCTTCCATGGGCCAGATGTTGGGCATATGGTGTTGCTATGAAACCTTTTCAAGAAGTGTGGGAGATGAACAAGCCACGGAGAGCTACAATGCCATGTCTGGATGGGGGTGTCCTGGGATAACAGATCCTTGGCACCATCGATGCTGCTTCCTGTCCTTCCTTCCTTCCCCAACAGATAGTCATCTGCAGAGGCCCCTGCCTTCAAGTAGGGAGTGGGGTCTGAACCTTCTCTCTCGTAGCTGTTGCCACAACCCAGTCTACACTCCACCTGCCTGGTGAGTACTACGGCTACAGTACCCTCTGCTCATGGTGGCCCTGTCCATTGTCTCCTTCCCCCAACACATCCTGTCATATGCTCAGAGAGAGCTCACAACATGTCACCTCTTGGCTCAAAAATCCTCAGGAGTGGGGCGCCTGGGTGGCGCAGTCGGTTAAGCGTCCGACTTCAGCCAGGTCACGATCTCGCGGTCCGTGAGTTCGAGCCCCGCATCAGGCTCTGGGCTGATGGCTCAGAGCCTGGAGCCTGTTTCTGATTCTGTGTCTCCCTCTCTCTCTGCCCCTCCCCTGTTCATGCTCTGTCTCTCTCTGTCCCAAAAATAAATAAACGTTGAAAAAAAAAAAAATCCTCAGGAGCTTGGGGCACCTGGGTGGCTCAGTTGGTTAAGCATCTTATTTCGGCTCAGGTCACGATTTGGGTTTGTGGATCCGAGCCCTGCATCGGCATCTCTGCTGTCTTCACAGAGCCTGCTTGGGATCCTCTGTCCCGCTCTCTCTCTGCCCCTCCCCTCCTCGTGCTCCATTTCTCTCAAAAATAAATAAACATTAAAAAAAAAAAGTCCTCGGGGCGCCTGGGTGGCTCAGTCGGTTGAGCGTACGACTTCGGCTCAGGTCAAGATCTCGCAGTTCGTGAGTTTGAGCCCTGCATCGGGCTCTGTGCTGACAGCTCAGAGCCTGGAGCCTGCTTCGGATTCTGTCTCCCTCTCTCTCTGCCCCTCCCCCACTCATGCTTTGTCTCTCTCTGTCTCTCAAAGGTGAATAAACGTTAAAAAAAAAAGTTTTTTTTTAAATCCTCAAGGGCTTTCCTAATACCCACATGAAGCCTCTACAAACACAGCTCAACCTTCTTGTCCAAACTTTCCTAGTGTGTCCTCTTGGGTCCAGTAAAACTGGTTGCCATTGTGCGTTCATACCTGCATGGTTCCCTTCCCTGATGTCCTCCTGCCCTGCCCTGCTTACAGCACCAGGGAGACTGTAATTTTATATATAGATCTGTCTGTGCTCTCAATTTTATTATCAGATAAATTGAAAGTTTAAGTTTTATTAAATAGAAAATAGTAAATGGTTTTGAAAGCATATGATCCCTGATGGGTCCTTAGATTGATCCTTAATGGGGTGGGGGCAAGACCCAAACAAACCATTTCCTTGTTCCTGTTATAAACCAGTGTAACACTTGGGACGGACTCCCTTTGCAGCCACACAAAAGACAAGTGACACCAGTGGCCAGCTTGTGCACTCTTCATAGACCAGCAGCTTTTCTCAACTGGAGGCTGGGCCGCCTCGGGCCCAGGAGGGCTCACCAGTGGCCAGAAACACGACCCACTCCTCAGGACCAGTCAGTCTGGCTACGTGCAGGCCAGAAGGAGGGATAAGGGAGAGACCTGCAGCCATGTGGAAAGGAAAGTTCCAGAAAGTTCCTCTGAGTGCCAGAGTGACTATCCTCATTGGGCCCCACAAAGCCCTGGAAGGAGCTATTGAAATTTAATTGTGCAAACCCACGTGGCTGATGAGAAGGACATGAGAGGGGCTCTAGGGGGCTTCCTTTTCCTTTCGTCCGTTTCTTTTCTCTAACTTTTTTTTCCCTTGACTGATGGAATAAAAAGAAATGGTGCATCTGTCTCTCGCAGCCTGGGACTTTCTTAGGGTTCTCTGTGTGGTGTTATTTGAAAAAAGACAAAACTCCCAAACAAAACACAGTTGTATTAACACAAAAGTCCAACTCCACGGTTGAAATCTCCCATTCCATTCCCAGGGACGGGTTTCCCAAAAGAACCCGGGCTCATCCGTGCAGACAATGGGGTCCCCAGGGAGCTGCACGTGATCCGAGCAGGGAGTGAGGGGGCCGGTGGGGTCAGTGGGAGGGGAGACTCTCCCGGGCTGCCCACTGGATCCCTGTGACCTCCCCCACGGCCCTACAAGCAGGGCAATATGAGTTTCCTATTTTTAGCCTGCCTCTCCTGTGTTCAAACGTGATCCCATTTTAAATGCCCAAAGCATCAAGGCACAGGACATGTCCGTGTTAGCTTCTGATGTCACTTTCTGTTTGCTTATCTTGTCTGCATCCCCCATGAGACTGTCAGCCGGCATGCCACCAAGCTCAGGAACTGTGCCAAAGACACAAGGAACATTTTGCTAAACAAATGTGTGTGGGTGCGTGTTCATATGCATCTTTTCGTATATTCTTAAAAGTTTGTAAAGATTCTTAACGAAAGGCTAACCCTCATCCATGGAAACCTGCCACCAGGACCTATGATGGGCACTTTCAGACCTGGAAGAATCTATGGGAGCCTCCAGGCAAAGCTTCAGATGAATTAAAGGAAAGACGTAGGAACTCTCACCTAGATTATTATTATTAATCTGGTAACTGAGCGCTGCTGAATTTCGGAGACATAGTCACACTCGAGCCTATCACAGGCAAATGGAACATTTTCTTGTTTTGATGCTTCGTAAAGCAGTGGCCTCTCTCTGGGATAAAATCTCACATATGTCACCTGGAGCTACTGAGTCTGGGGACACAGGCCTTTTGAAAGTCCAAGTGTGAGGTTTAGAGTCGCAACATGAGACCAGAACAGAGACTGGAAATTTCCTTCAGTCCCTTGTTCCACAGATGTGGAAATGAAAGCCCTGAAGGAACCCCCCCTTAGGAAAAAGAACCAGAAACCTCACCTTCAGCTTCTCAGAGTAGAGTCTCCACTCCCAGAGAGGATGCCTGGATCATCCTCCAAGATGCTGAGGGCTGGGGCCAGGGGGGTGGGGGGCAATGCGTAAGCACAGGGACTGTCTGGCAACCAGGTTTCTCTCTCTCTTTCCCTCTTTCTTTTCCTCTTTCCCCCTCCCTCCTTCTCAGTCTCCCTCTCTTACTCAGCCTGTGTTCCTTACAAATGATACTATTGCATGAGTTTGTCATGGCGGCCATGGCCCATGACGCCTCCCTGATTTAGTTGCATTCCTGCCCTTCTTCAAAGTATGGCTTAAAGGCGCTAAGGTGCCTGTGTGGCCTTGGTATAAGCACCACGGGCCCAGAGGAGGCCTGACCATCCCTTTACCCTCCTCATCAGTCCCATTGCGAAGCTTCATCAGTAGGCTTCCTTGAACTCCGAGTTGAGGGACCAGCTCACAGCTATCAGGAAGACAATCATCTTACTCTCAGACTCAGCTTTGATCACCTGGGGCTTTTGTAGGATGCACAAGCCTCCTGTTTGTGTCTGCTGCTGTTGCCTTCCTGGACTTTCAATAGTTCTCTGTTCTGTCATGCTTTTCTTTCACCTTCCCGCTCCTAAGATAGATTTCTCTTCCCTCCTGGTATTGAAGGTTGGCAGATATTTGAAAGGGGCAGCAGAAGTGGCTCAGGAGCAAAGCCAGAAGGAAATGGGGAAGCTACTGAGGGCCAGAGGGGCCAGGAGAACATTCAGTGAGGAGGTGGGAGACCTGGTATACACCCACTTCTGCCCCCAGTGAGCTGTGGGACTTAAAGCAAGTTCCTCCCCTCTCCTTGCGTCAGTTTCCTCTTCTGTAAAATGGGAATCAAATACACCTACTACATGACTTATTTTAAGATGGAATAAAATAAATAGTATGGTGGATTTTCACAGTCGTGTGGCCCAGGACTGCAAGACTTCCGCTGACCCGCAGAAACTTCTCCAAACAAGGTAGGCATTCTGTCTATGCTAATGAAGTGGTTATATAATACTATTCCAAGCCTCCCCAGGCTTAGTGGTTGCAGGGAGAAAATCTGATTCCCCCTGTGACCGGGTAGAGCAGAGGGGAGGTCTGGGCCACCCTGAGAATAACAGGAGGCTCCCAGGGAGACTCGTGGAGTGTCCTGAAAGAGAGGATGATTTGGGATTGCCCTGACTTCCATGTATCCTGTTTCCTGTAAGAGATGCTTGACCAACTCTTGAGAATTTAGGGAATTTCTTTTTTAACGACAAATTTGAAAACTCCCATCAGTTCTGGACCCTGAGCTTCATTCAGAAAATTATCTAAACCACCTCTTGAAGCCAGTAAGTTTCCTTTGGTCACAGTCTGGGATTTGCCTTACCTGAGATTGGATTTGTGGGCAGCTGGGCAATTTAGTCAGCAGGAAACCCCCCCACCTAAGCTCTTCTCTGCTACCCACCAACCTGCCCTGCTGCCTAACATACCACCACGGGAGGGCAAGTTCTCTGATTCCTTTTGGAATCCAATCACTCAGACAGAGGGGCCAGTATCTGTTCTCCGTCCCTGAGCTGCCTCAAGGACGAGCAGCGCAAACCCTGCTTCTACATGAACTGTTTCTGCAGCTTGATCTTTTTCATTGAACATGTGTCAGATATCTTTCATTCTAGTATATGTCGGCTTCCCACAGGTACTTTAAAAAAAATTTTCTTTTTTAAGATTTATTTATTGTTGACACACAGAGTGCGAGCAGGGGAGGGGCAGAGAGAGAGGGCGACACACAACGTGAAGCAGGTTCCAGGCTCTGAGCTGTTAGCACAGACCCCGACCGGGGGCTCGAACCCACAAACCGTGAGATCATGACCTGAGCCGAAGTCGGACGCTCAATGGACTGAGCCACCCAGGCGCCCCCCACAGGTACTTTTTAATTGCTGCGTAGAAATGAAAGGGGCTTCCCAATGATCAGAGTTGTCTGACAACTGTAAG
This sequence comes from Acinonyx jubatus, assembly GCF_027475565.1. NCBI lineage: Eukaryota > Metazoa > Chordata > Mammalia > Carnivora > Felidae > Acinonyx > Acinonyx jubatus. Next base: position 73,590,672 of record NC_069384.1, on the reverse strand, counting down.
AGCAGCCTTGAAAGGTGATGAGCTTCCTGTCGCTAGACGTGGTCAAGTGGACACTAAGTGCACATTAGTCACAGTGGGGACTCATGCACTGGGCGAGCAGGTTATGGTAACATGAATTAGTAATTGACACTGAACAAGTGCTGTGTCCCAAGCACCATTCTAAACACTTCACCTGAGCTATCACATGCGATACACACAAAACTCTATGAAGTAAGTACTGTTCTTGTTCCCATCAGTACAGATGAGAAAATGGAGTTACAGGGAAATTAAGAGACATGCCCAGCGTCACAGAGGTGGTAAGTCACAGAGCCTGGACGCAAACCTGCTTCTGTAGTCCAGACTCTCAGCCTTAATACTCTAACGCCTACCTTCATGGGAAATCTCCAGCCAAGTACCCTTCCGTCTCCAAGGTTCAGTGAGGCTCCACTTTGCCAAGGGCTAGTGCCATAGGTGTTCTTGTCAACTTCAATGTGACCGGCTGGTACCTTCCTTTGCTTAGCCAGAAAGGGCCACAAAAGATGCATGTCTTTGAGGAGAGATAGGCTTCTCCTATAAGAAGAAGACAGTGGGAATGTCCCCTCTGTTGCGTGGCTGGCCTGGGAGGGGTGGAGGGCACTTGGGGTATGTCCTTTATGTGACTTCCAGGACCCAGTCGCAGGGGCAACAGGGACCCTGGAGCTTTCACAGTCCTCTAGAGGTTACCTCAGCTGCCCCTTGGATATCTGACCTGGCGCTATATCAGGTTTGCTGCACGTGGCAGCTTAGCCTCAAGTCTGGAAGGAGATGAAACCGTTTGAAGCCTGGCACATCTTGACTTGGCAACGAACTGATTGGAAGCCCGCCAGTACCAGAATTCCTGGCCCCCTGAGAACTGGCTCCTCCGTGGCCAGAACGCCTTCCACAGCATCACAGGAACTGATTCCTGCTGCTAGGATTTCCTCACAAAGACTCCTAGATCCATTTTTTTTTTAATGTTTATTTATTTTTAAGAGAGAGAGACAGAGCGTGAGTGGGGAGGGGCAGAGAGAGGGAGACACAGAATCGGAAGCAGGCTCCAGGCTCTGAGTCGTCAGCACAGAGCCCGATGCAGGGCTCGAACTCGCAAACTGTGAGATCATGACCTGAGCCGAAGTCGGATGCTTACCTGACTGAGCCACCCAGGCGTCCCTCCTAGATCCTTTTTAAAAAAAGGGTAGAAAACTTGAAAACAAGTTCTGGGGTATAGACTCTTCAGGCCAGTCACAGTCCTATAAGCTACCATGTATTGAGCACCTAGTATGAACCAGGCCATGGACAAAACGCAGTTTCTTCTGCTGCTTCTGGTGCGGCCTCCACTCACATCATGTGACATGGATGGAGCACGTGTCGGGCACTGGGCTGCACAGGAAATAGAGTGCAATGCTGACAAGTGAGTCAGTCCTGGCTTTCCCACTTAATGACTGTGTGACCTTGGGCAATTTCCTGATTCTTTCTGTGCTGCACATTTTTTCTATCTATGAAACAGGGGTAAGAATAGTATGTTGTTCAGGGATAAAGATAAGACATATTTAGCATAGTATCTGGCCCCTAATACACATTATCTTCCACTATTATCAGTGATAATTTATGAGGTCAGTGTAATAATCATTCCCATTTTATGGACAAAAAAAGTAAGGCACAGAGAAGTCCAGTCAGTTGCCCCAAACTGCATAGCTCATCAATGACAGAGCCAGGATTTAAACCCAGGTTTTTCTGGATCACTTCTACCTGTCAACTCAGCTGCCTCCAGGGATTCCCAGAATGTTAGCATAAACTTTCAGGAATGTTCCTTAAATTGTTTCTAGTCATGGATGTTGTGTGGAAATTTCAGACGTTTCCGTTTACACCAATAGGCTGCTTATCTGGAGAAATTGCTTCAATTGATCAATCAAAAGGTTGAGGACCTTTCACAAGGAAGCTAAATAATAAACCTTCCAAAGACAAAGCTGTGGTCGATGCGGATTGAAATGTAGTGTGGTTTGCTGGAGAGACCCCTGGGCTGGGTCAGGAGACTCACGTTGCCTTCATAGCTGGCCATTGATTTGCTGTACGACCCAGTGTGTTATCAGCCTTCTCTGGGGTCAGTTTCCTCATTTGTACAGTGAGAGTTGAGCGTCAAAGGCCTTCAAGAGGCCTCCTGTTCAGTGAACTGTTTTACTCACAGCTTCGACACATTTTATTGAGTACTGACCATGTGGCAGAAACCATTTAGGAGCTAGAAATGCAATTGCAAACAGCGCTGCGGACGTGGTCCTTGCCTTCATAGAGACAGAGAAAAGCAACCAGCAACCACAAAGTGGTGGGCGCTCTGAGAGCACAGGGTTGAGGCCATCTGTGCTTCTAGTCCGGCTTGAGAGGCCAGGTAGGTTTTCCCAGAGGAGGGGATGTTTCAGCTGAGACCCAAGGTTGAGCAGGTGCTAGTGTGGTGGTGGCAGTGGGGACAGGAAGACCCAGACTTGTAGACCTGTGAGTGCGGTGCATTTGAGAAGGGAAGCGTAGCAGAGTTGGGGTCTCAGAAGGTGAGGGGAGAGGAGGTGGCTGGAGAGGAGGCTGGACAGGCAGGCAAGGCCCTGACATCGTGCCGGACCTCGGCAACCTGGAGGATTCTGATTTGATCTTTAAACCAATCAGGAGCATCTAAAGAATTTCAGATCTTCAGAAACGTCACCCTGACTTTCCGAGAGGAGACTAGATCAGGCTACAGAATGGACGTGGGCAGACCTGTAAAGCAGCAATTGCGACACACTGTGCTACAGAGGTGACGGTGCCCTGATGTGGACAGCAGGCCGCGGAGCAGGAGAACACGATGTGAGGGCGAGCTAGAAGGGGGAACAGGCAGGGCTTGGTCTCTGGTGACTTGATGTGGAGCAAGAGTGGAAGAGGGAAGCAAGTATGCAGCAGAGCCATGCGAGGGGACTGGGCAGGAGACGGGCGCAGGCCTCCAGTGGGGGCCTCACCCAGGGCCGTGAGCCAGGCCTTCTGCACTGTGTGCTCCACACGCTCCCCTGGGTGGCCACAGCTCCAGCCCACACCTGAGCTCCAGATCCATCGGTCTCCTTGCCAAGGTGCCGCTCCCTCTTGGCCATCCCCGAGCACCAAGATGCCAACGGGTTCAGCCGGAACCACTCGTCTCTCCCACCCTCACCCTCTTCTTCTTCCTCTTGGGACCCCCATTTCTGCAAAAGGCACGGCGACCATCCAGCCCACCTTCCAGTGCAGACTCTCTGCCACCACAAGGAGCCGTGTGTGTGCCCTCAAAACCAACGCGCATCTCTGAAGCCTTGGGTTTGGCTTAGCGGGCCTTCGTGAGGGGAAGGAGGGAGAGAGCAATTATCGGCCTTCAAGACGCCGCCTGTGCTGTTGGCAGGAATGTTTCTTTCCTGGGTGTCAATACGAGCCCAGGGTCATTTTTCAGCGTTTGCCAATGGCTGTAATTGCATAAGGCTGAGTGGCTCTCCAGAGAATCCCCACAGCTCTCCATTCTCTCCTCCCGGACAGTGCTCTATAGACACACCCCAGGCCATGGATCATGTTTTTCACATAACCCGTTAATTACTAAATAAAACAACCGAGCTTTCAACCTGATTAGCCCAGATTAATGGCCAGCAGCGGGTTTCACGCGCCTGCACAATTTATCACTGAAAAGAGCTGTGTCTTTAATGATTTAGTTACCTGGCCTAGTAGGGCCTGCTCAGGGCCGCAGGCCTCCGAGAGGAGTTAATTGCTGTTCTTTGTTTCTGACCTGGAAAGGCCCAGGTGACAGTTCCCATTAGCCAGGGTTGGCCTGCTTGATGACAAAGGATGGCAGGAAGCCCTTCCCTCCCACTTTGTTCAGAAGATATATCGAGGTCAAGTGTCCCCAGCCCCACCACGCCAGCTGCCAGCTGGAACAGGTTGAGTCAACCTGTAAATTTCTATGCTTTTCTCTCTTCTCCCCACCCCCACCCCCCACCTCCTGCCCTTTCTTTCTTCCTTCCTCAGTATGTTGAAAGAGTGAATCATTTTTGTTTGTAATTGTTAAATTTCACCAAGAATTCTAGGACCTTTTGTAAAAATGGGAAAAAAACCAGTTATTTCCTCTGGTTCCTTTTCTCTATATTTTAGCATGATTTGGTCCCTCTGTGGGGGAAAAGGAGTGAGAACATTTCTGGAATCACTTATCACTGAAAGATCCTTTGATTCATGGGCTCTTCAAATGTCAGAACCGGTCACAAGCATCTGGTCCAACTCTTGTATTTTCCAGACAAAGACGCTGAGGCCCAAGGTAGGGGGAATAAATGACCCAAGGTGACACTGCTGGTTGGCGGTAGCCCTGAGGGTCCCCAGGCCAGGGCTCTTTCCCACAACCATCACTGTTGCTTCTCGTTTCTTCATTAGAACTTTACCATCACTTATCGAACACTTCTTTTTCTTTAAAAAAAAAATTGTTTTTAATGTTTATTTTTGAGAGAGAGTGTGAGTGGTGAAGGGGCAGAGAGAGGGAGGGAGACACAGAATCTGAAACAGGCTCCAGGCTCTGAGATGTCAGCACAGAGCCCAATGCGGGGCTCGAACTCAGGAACGGCAAGATCATGACCTAGGCTGAAGTCAGACGCTTAGCCGACTGAGCTACCCAGGGACCTCTCGAACACTTCTTCAGTCCTAGACATCATTTTGCTGAATAGTTACAGCAACCTGGGAGATGGAGACTAGCCCTATTTTTCAGGTGAGGCCCCTGAGCCCTGGTTTTGTGCGAAGGCAGTGCCATCCAACAGAATTTTCTGTAATGATGGGAATATTCTGTATCTGTGCTGCCCCATAGAGTGGTCACCAGCCAACATGTGACTGTCGAGGGATTGAATTATAATAGCTATTGTGATTGCATTTTCAGATTGTTTATTACCATTAGATAGAAATACAATTGAGTTTTGTATGTTGACCTAGTATCCCGTAAGCTTGCTGATTCATTTATTGTTTTTTAATTTTTGTTAATGTTTATCTATTTTTGAGAGAGAAACAGAGTTTGAGCAGGGCAGGGCAAAGAGAGGGAGACAGAATCTGAAGCAGGCTCCAGGCTCCAAGCTGTCAGCACAGAGCCTGATGCAGGGCTCGAACTCAGAAACTGTAGGGTTATGACCTGAAACGAAGTTGGATGCTTAACCGACTGAACCATCCAGGTCCCCCTTCATTTATTCTAGTAGTTTTTTTTTTTTTTAATAGAATCAATTTTAGAGTAGTTTGAAGTTTCCAGAACATTTGGGCAGAAAGTACAGAGTTCACCTATATCCCCTTGTGAACCCCCAACCTTGCACACAGCTTCCCCTTCCTTAGTCGTATGTTTGTTACAACTGTGAACCCATATCAGTTTCATCGTTATTATAATGCTCAAGGCCTCAACTTAGTGTTCACTCCTTGCATTGTCAGTATTATGGAAGCTGAAAAATGCACGGTGTCATGGATCCCTCATTAGAGTGTCTTACAGGACAGTTCCATTGCCCTAAAAATCCTCTGTGCTCTGCCTGTGCATCCCTCCCTCCCTCCCCACACCCCTGGCAACCACTTGTGTTCTTACTGTCTTCACACTTTGCTTTTCCCAGAATGTCGTATAGTTGGAACCCCGTGGTATGTAGCCTTCTCAGACTGGGTTCTTTCACTTAGCAATTTGCATTGAAGGCTCCATCATGTCTTCTTAGAATTTGATAGCTTACTTCTTCTCATCAGTGAATAACAGTTGTAAACAGCAAATTGAGTATATGACAGTTTGTTTATCTATTCACCTACTGAAAGACATCTTGGCTGTTTCCAGATTTTGGCAATTATGAATAGGGCTGCTATAAACATCAGTGTTCAGGTATTTGGTGTGAACATAAATGTTTAACTTATTTGGCTAAATACCCAGGAGCATGATTGCTGGACTGTAAGGAAAGATGATGTTTAGCTTTATAAGAAACTGCCAGAATGTCTTCCAAAGTGGCTGTGCCATTTTGCATTCCACCCAGCAGCGGATGAGAGTTCCTGTTGCTCTATACCCTTATCAGCATTTGCTGTTGTTAGCGGTTTTTGATTTTCACCGTTCTAACAGGTGTCTCATTGTTGTTTTAATTCACAATTCCCTAATGACTTCTGGTGTTGAGTATCTTTTCTTTTGCTTATTTGCTATCTGTATGTTCTCTTTGGTGAGATATCTCTTCAGATCTTTTCCCCATTTTTTAATCAAGTTGTTCATTTTCTTATTGTTGAGTTTTCAGAATTCTTTGTAATACAATTTTGGATACCAGTCTTTATCAGATGTGTCTTTTGCAAATATTTTCTGCTAGTCTGTGGATTTTATCCTCAGTCTTTTACAGAGCAGAAGTTTTTAATTTTAATGAAGTCCAGCTTACCAATGATTTGTTTCATGGATCACGCCTTTGTTGTTTCATCCAGAAAGTCATCGCCAAACCCACGGTCATTTAGATTTTCTCCTCTGTTATCTTCTCGGAGTTTTGCCTTTTACATGTAGGTCTGTGATCCACTCTGCGTTAATTTTTGTGACCAATGTCAAGTCTGGGTCTAGGTTCATTATTTTGCATATGGATGCCCAGTGTTTCCAGCACCATTTGTTGAAAAGATGTTCTTTTCCTTATTGTGTTGTCTTTGCTCCTTTGTCAAAGATCATTTGACTATATTTATGGAGGTCTATTTCTGGGCTCTCTAGTTGTCCCATTGATCTACTTGTCTATTTTTTCATCAATATCCCTCTGTCTTGATTACTGTAGTTTTATAGTAAGTCTTGCAGTCAGACAATATCAATCCTCTGAATTTGTTCTTCTCCCTCAATATATTGTGCACACTACACTTTGCCTCTTCACGTAAACTTTCAGATCAGTTTGTTGATAGCCACAGAATAACTTTCTGGCACTTTGAGATCGCATTGAATCAAATTGGGAAGAAAATGACATATTGACAATATTGAATCCTCCTATCCACAAACATGAAATGTCTCCCCATTTAATTTTTCTTTGATTTCTTTCGTCAGGCTTTTGTACTTTTCTTTATTTGTTAGATTTATACCTAAGTATTTCATTTTTATTTTTAGGTTCTAATGTGACTGGTATTATGTTTTTAACTTCAAATTTCAATTGTTCACTGCTGGTGTATAGTCAAGCTATTGGTTGTATATTGCCCTTCTATCCTGCAATTGCTGTATTGGCTTATTAGTTCCAGGAGTTGTTTTTGGTTTGGGGGATTTGTTGTTGTTGTTTTGTCAATTCTTTTGGATTTTCTACATAGACAATAATATCATCTGCGAACAAAGACAGTTTTATTTCTTCCTTGCCAATCTGTATGGTTGGCATACAACAACCAAATAAACATTTGTTTTAAAATGATATTCATAGGGAGCCTGGGTGGCTCAGTTGGTTTAGCATCTGACTTCGGCTCAGGTCATGATCTCACAGTTCGTGAGTTCGAGCCCCACATTGGCTCTCATCTGTTCCCTGCTCGTGCCCTCTCTCTCTCAAAAATAAATAAAACAAAACAAAATGACATTCGCATGCTATTTTTCCCCTTCTTTTCTTTTTTTTCCCTCCTTTATTTGAAAGGTTTAAAAAATAAAAAAAGTAAAAGGTCTAAAATTTTAATATGGACAAATGGCAAAGAAAACGTCTCTAATTTCTAATATTTATTTTTTAAAACTTAGCGCTGCATTTAAATTACAAAGTAACATAAATTTGTATCTAAACTTAATAATTAAGAACTATTAAATTAATCCTTATTCTAAATGGAAACTCACTCCTTCTTGAAGCTCAGAAACTTCCTGACAGGAATGTTTTCTTCTTGTGAAATAGTTCTTTTTTAGAGGATCCTTTAGTAGCCATTCTGCTTATGGCAAAATTTCTCAAGTTTTATTCATCCAGAAAGTATTTTGTTCTTTTTCTTGAATGATATTTTAGTTTCATTTACAATCTTGGGTTGACAATTGTTTTCTTTTAGCACTGGGTCTTTCTGTTGACTCCAAAAATCTGTTTCCTGCCTAGTTCCTTTGATCACTTCCCCAGTTCACAGACTCTTTCTTTGACTGTGCCTAATTTAATGTTTAATGTCCATCTAGGTTTTTTTTTTTCTCATCCATTTAGTTTTTAACTACAATAATTCTATTTTCTCATGTTTAGAATTGTATTTGGTTGTTTTCCACAGATGCCTGGACCTTTTTGAGAGTATTTTGTTCTTTGCTCTTGTTTTTTAATTCCCTCATTTATTTCCTAAAGCGTTTGCTTTGCTTTTACTAAAACATACTTATCTGTGTTATGTAATTCATATATACATGAAGTCCTTGGGAATTAATTAGGCTGTTTGTTGTTTCTTTTGGTTTTTGTTTATAGTGGCTGTTTTTTTTTAAGATTTGGGATTGTGAACTCCCACAATCCCATGCTTAGCTAGGTTTTTCTGTGGGAACCCGAGAGATCTGGGTTATAAGTGCATCCTGACAGGAGGACATGAATTGCCTTATGCCAGGTGACCCTGGGATGCTGTAACCCCAGATCACCTTATTTCATTTTATTTTTAAATGTTTATTTATTTATTTTGAGAGAGATAGAGAAAGAGTATGAGCGGGGGAGGAGTAGAGAGAAAGGGAGAGAGAATCCCAAGCAGGCTCTAAGCTGTCAGCACAGAGCCCTACATGGGGTTCCATCTCAGGAACTGTGAGATCATGACCTGAGCCAAAATCAAGAGTAGGTCGCTCAACCGAGCCACCCAGGTGCCTCAGCCCCAGACCATTTTAAAGTTAATTCTTCTGCTTGGGGTTTCCAGTCAACATAGATAGTATGAATTTAACCCCTCATGCTGATAAGGGTCATTTTCATCTTTCTTTGACCAATAGGTCACTTCTTTCCAGCCCAGCCTTCTACTGAGACCATAGCCCTTAAGTCTTCCCACTTTACAAGGGAGCCCAGTTCGAATTTCCCAGCGTTCTCATGAATGTCTAGTCTTCTCTGGTGCAGGCCCACTAGGACTTAAATTTGTTTGGGAGATTGACAACCACTCTCAAGAACAGTGCCACTTCAACACTAACTTCCTCTTCTGTTTGGGCTCCTGGAGGTTTTCCTTACTTTCAGGTCGGTTCAGTTCTAAATCTGAAAATGTGCATGCTGTATTTTACCCAAGATGTCTAGATGGTTTTCTGAAGGAGGAATTTTCAAGTTTTCTAGCTAAATTGTCAGAAATGCCATAGCATGAATTTTTTTCTAAAAGCAGTCATGTTTTCACTTCCTTGTTAAATATCACCATGTTTAGGGCTCATGGCTCAATCCCATGACCTCAGGTCATGACCTGAGCCAAAATCAAGAGTTGGACACTCAGCTGACTGAGCCACTAAGGCGCCCCTGTTTTTGTTTTTGTTTTGAAGGGATGGATTGCGTGTATATTGAAAATATCTGATAGGAGGCATACTGCTGCCATACTACTTACCATAGGAAAGGCAAATTCTAAAATAATTTGCCTTTTCATAAGAGAAAAAAATGTGTACTGCATTTTTTTTTTTAATTTATTTTTGGGACAGAGAGAGACAGAGCATGAACGGGGGAGGGGCAGAGAGAGAGGGAGACACAGAATCGGAAACAGGCTCCAGGCTCTGAGCCATCAGCCCAGAGCCGACGCGGGGCTCGAACTCCCGGACCGCGAGATCGTGACCTGGCTGAAGTCGGACGCTTAACCGACTGTGCCACCCAGGCGCCCCTGTACTGCATTTTTAAGTGCCTTGCATAAGATAACCTGTGGGGTCTTTATGGTTACTTACCATCTGCTATTTAAAATAATTATTAAATCCACGTAACTGGACACATATGAACAGCAACACCTCCTAATAAGCTGAGAGAGATAAAACAAATGGGGAGTTTTCTGTCTACCTGCCAAGTTATGGATATCTTGCTGATATATCTTGGATGATGACATCATTAATGTTAACTAAACTTAAATTCTTTGTTTTATTTTGTTTAAAGTTTATTTATTTATTTTGAGAGAGAGAGTATGCATGTGCAAGCAGGAGAGGGGCAGAGAGAGACAGAAAGAGAGAGAGAATCCCAAGCAGACTCCACACTGTCAGCACAGAGCCCGACCCGGGACTTGAACACATAAACCATGAGATTGTGACCTAAGCCAAGATCAAGAGTCAGACGCTTAACCAACTGAGCCACCCTGTCACCCCAGAATATGTAGAAGTCCTAAGATTTTCTTTCTCTCATCCCAGTGGCAAATCTCACCCACTCTCTGGGGCGCAGTTACCAGTCTTTACACTGGAAACGTTTTTGGTTGTCACAGTTGGAAGAAGGGACTTCGGGCATCTTGTTGGTGGAGGCCAACAATTCCACTGAGCTCCCTACAGCACACAGGAAAGCTCCCCTCCACCGTCCCCGCAACAACGAATCATTTGTCAAAGATGTTAAAAGTGCTCAGGTGGAGAAGCTCCGAATTAGGGACAAATTCCTCTGAGTGGCAAGGGCAGCGTTTCGGTCCTAGTCCCCACCTGCACCCCGCCACCTTCACAGTCCTCCTGACGCAAGTGCAGTGGGCTGGGTATGCTTCTCTAGCCCAAACAATCCGTATTCTGTTCATCTCTCTCCTTCCGGTTCTTAGCACACTTCATGGGTATGGTGTGTGAATGGTTTTCTAGCTGTAGTATTTCTGGTTTACTCTCTCTACCTTAGAACTAGATGGCTTACCAGGTTCAAGAGAAAAGCACTTTTCCTAAGATTTTGCTTGAGGCAATTATTCCAATAATGTCATTATTCTAACAGAGGGACTGTAGGTGTTTACTTCTCCGGTAAAGGCAAATTCGGGGCGACTTCAGTGCTGTCTCATATAATTGCAGGGTTCTGGTCTAAGAGCAAAGATGGCAGGGAAGTGGGAGATTGCGGGGGATAGAGGGAGATGGGGTGTTAAGTACAAGAATGGAATAAATGCAATAGTGGAAGGGGGGACCCAAATGACATACGTGAAGTTTGGTTTACTCGAATACACTGGTAAGCAAGATACAGAGGCCAGAGAGGGCGAGAAGTGGAATACAGCTTCCAAACCACTCATTAAAGGCTTTGAGAAATATTTGCTTGAAATTAGTAGGGAGCTTTTCACCTATTTCTCTTCACTCATGATGCCAGCCAGGCCCTATCAAAGAGTGAGTGGCCCGTTGCCCGCGATGTGCCACTGGCCTGGGGGCCAAGCAGACTTTTTCCCGACTTTCCCCCCTGCTGACCTCACCCGGCCTGAGCCCACCCTGCCTCTGGATGCTGCCTGAGCCGTCAGTGGCCTTCAGACTAGAAGGCCCCGAGACTTCATTTATTTCATCTTTGCCCTGTGTTTTCTTTCTTTTAATTCTTTTTTTTTTTTTTAATGTTTATTTTTGAGAGCGGGAGAGAGAGACAGAGTGCACGTGGGGGAGAGGCAGAGAGAGGGAGACACAGAATCCGAAACAGGCTCCAGGCTCTGAGATGTCAGCACAGAGCCCGAGGCGGGGCTCGAACCCACAAACTGTGAGCCCATGACCTGAGCCAAAGCTGGGAGCCTAATGGAGCCTTCCAGACGCCCCTGTCCTGTGTTTTCAAGATGAAGAAACCGAGGGAGCAGCAGATCCTGGCTCCCATTGGGAGGTAACCCCTTGTGTTTGAGGGCAGTGCTCAGTGGTTGGCAGGGCCTGAGAGCAGGCACTGTCCTTGACCTCACAGGCACAGAGAGAGAAGCGAGGTAGGTCAGAAGTGTGCACAGCGGCTTGCCTCAACATGGGGAGCAGTCCAGCTTGGGCCCGGCAGAACTCATCTCCCAAAGTGGGACCTAAGTCTCGGCCTCAGGGAACAGACGCAGAGGACTTTAAGGCAGGATCAATGTCTTTTCCCACAAGGAGTGAGAAAATAAAAATAAAATCTGTGTAGAACCCTCTCACACAGCTAATGAAAAGGAGGCAGGGCTGCAGGGGTGGGGGCCGGCAGGGAGTGAGGGGGGAGGCATTTAACCATTGAGCTTTTCTGCTTATGCAATAGATCTTCATTATCTACACTGTCTTGTGGTTCCCTAGTTCCCCAGGGAGATGCCTAATGACATAAACTGCTTCATAAGTGGTGCCTGGTGCCCTCCAAGAGCTGATGGAAGGGGGAGGCAGCGCCTTCCGGCTCCTAGTTCAGTGTGTTTCCTTTCTCACAGCTGATCTGGGGGCCAAGGGCCAGAGTCGGAGAGCAAAGGCAACTGGCCCTCCCCCAACAGGCCTCCAGATTTGCTCTGAGGGAAGCTGACTCCAGAGCAGTAACGTCCATGGAGGGAACCAAAGCCTCCATCTTGTGTGCTCTGTAGCACAGATTTCCTATCTGGGCGCTACTCTGGCTTCCCTCAGAAGTCACATATTACTTTCATTTACCACTCAGTGCACACTCTGTGCCAAGTAATGTTCCAGGCACTTGACAAACGAGTATTACAGAGTCAATCTTCTTTGTAAAGAAGAGGAAATGGAGGCACAGAGGAGAAAAGTCGGCCAGCCATAGGAACATGGTGGCTTCCCCGTACTTCTGATCTCTGTTCTGCATGCAGGCGTGGCCTCATTTTAGCTCTGCTCACCATTCAGGCGGAGTCCTGCACACTCTCCTCTTTCCCCCCCTGGGGCCCTCCCAGGCCACTCCCCCCTGGCTTCTCTGCCCTCGTAGCCTCTTTCAGTCCCATGGGGGACAGCCACAGGTTCCTCTCACACACACTCTCATTTACACATTTTTCTGCTAATTCACTGTCCAAAAATTTCCCCAAACATAAAAAAAAAAAAAAAAAAAGCAAGAAGAGGCATTTTTCTCCTAAGGAAATCACCTGAAAAAAAAAATGTCAAGGATTTATGCACAGAGACATCATCCCAATGTTGTTTGGAAGATTGAAAAAAATTGGGAACAAGCTTAATGCTCAAGGATAGTGGATCCATTAACAAAATATGAAAGAGTGTCATGCAGCCTTTAAAAATTCCTGTTTCAGGGGCACCTTGGTTAAGTGCCCAAATCTTGGTGTTGGCTCGCATCGCGATTTCACCATTTGTGAGTTTGAGCCCTGTGTCAGGCTCTACACTGATGCTGTGGAGCCCGCTTGGGATTCTTTTTGAAAACTTTATTTCAATGAGCAGAAAAATTTAATTTTGATGAAATCCAGGTCCTTGATTTCTAAATTTCATGGCTGGTACTTTAGTGTCATCTCAAAGAAAATTTTTGTGAGCCTCCAACTCCCAAAATGTTCTCTTACTTTTTTCCTGGAAGTTTTGTAATTTTAGTTTTTAGGTTTAGATCTAGGATCCATTTTGAATTAATTTTTGTGAACTGTGTGAGACGGGGATCCAGGTTCGTTTTCACCATATGGACGTCCAGTTACTCCAACACCATTTGAAATCACAGTAGATTTTCTTTAGTGCCTTTGTCAAACACTGATTGTATAGGATAGATGTTTCTGTTTACTAATATGACATCATTTCTGGCTCAGTTTTGATCGAGGGATTTGTCTCCTCATCAGGGCTTGTATTTTCACACATCTTTTCAGGAAACACAATGCCAGGCAGTGCGAATTTTATCTTGTTGGGTATTGGATATTTTTGTGTTCCTATAGTCTATACTTCTTTCTGGTCAAGTTGACTAGAAAGGGCCAGATTTACCCTTACAATGGACTTTTCTTTGTCCTCCAGTTAATAGTCTCACAAATATGAGGGCTTTTTTATCGTAACTTTCGGTAACAGATACTATTCCCAACCCTATGTGAGCTCTGACTTCTGTTCCACTGGCTCTTTTGGGAGGTTCTCCCCCAATGTAGGTGGTTTTCTCACATGCATACACTGATCAGTACTCAAAGATTCATGGGGGACTCTCTGAGAATCTCCAGTTAGTTGTTTATTTATTTATTTAGAGACAGAGATAGCACATGAGCAGGGGAGAGACAGAGATAGAGAGAGAGAGAGGGAGAGAGAGAGAGAATCCCTAGCAGGCTCCGCACTGTCAGTGCAGAGCCCAATGTAGGTCTTGACCCCACAAACCATGAGATCATGACCTGAGCTGAAATCAAGAGCTGGACGCTTAACTCACTGAGCCATCCAGGCACCCCTCCAGAGTTCTTTCTCTAAGTAACTCTTACCTCTCTGGTATTCTGCCCCATGATGTCTAGCTATTTGGTGTTCTTGGATGCCCACCCCATCTCCTCAATTCAGAGAAGCCACTAGGTCTACCTGGGCTCTTCTTCCCTGTACCTTGGCTTAGGCAATCAGCTGGAGGCAATTATTGGAGCACCTCATTTGTTTCCTGTCTCTGAGGGATCGCTGTCCTTCACTGCCTGATGTCTGGTTTTATTCTTGTTGTTTAGTCCTTTTAGCTGTAATAGTAAATCGGGCCCTTGTTAATCATCTTGACCAGAAGTGCAAGTTCTGACTGGAATCAGAAGTCTCACAAATGTTGATACGACGTGTTTTTAATTATCGTTTCCATCAAAATGTTTTCTCATTTCTCTTAATAGTTTCTTTAAATTCAAAGTCTTATTTGTTAATTCTAACATCTCTTTCACCTTAGGGTTCATTTTTATAAATTGATTCCTTTCTCTAGATTTTGTTGGGTCATGCTTTCCTACTTCTTCACGTGTTCGGTAATTTGGGGTGGTATGGTCCTCAATGTGAATAGCATGATGCAGGAAGTCCAGATTATGACATCTTCCTTTGAAGGGCATTGAATTTTGTTCCTGAAGGCAGTGAAATGATTAGAAGACTGTTTTAGTCCTGTCAGGCTTCTTTCTTTTTCTCTGCGAGAATGAGTCTGTTTTTGTTTTGAGCTTCATTTTGGATTTGGTCCTAATTCTAGGTCCTGGTACTTAATCTTAAGGTATAGCTTTCCTGGGGTCTCAAATGAATCCTAAGAGTGTCTCCACTCAGCACAGCAGGACTTGCGGCCTCTTTGTTCAGTTCTCTGTCCTGCAGCATGTGACTTTTGCAACCCTCTGGATTCTTGGCTTCTATCTGGGCCGCCCAGTTCTCAGCTACAGACCCTCAGTCCATCCACTTGCAGACAGCAGGGGTCTGCCTTTCTGTGATGCGCTGTCTCCTCTGATGTCCTGCCCTACAAATTCCAGCACTTTCTGTAGCCTGGAGTTCCAATCTCTGCCTCCTCAGCTCAGAGAGACCACAGTTCAGCTTGGGTTCTAAGTCAACTCCAGCAGGGACGTTCTGCTGGGCACAAAGCTGGGGTGACCATGGGTGTGTCCTCATATAGTTCACTTCTGTCCCAAATCAGTCTCCTGTTGCCTGTTGTTCAGGGTCTGAATACAGTTGCCACATATGTTTTGTCTCTGTTTGTAGTTGTTTGAAGTGGGAGGGCAAGTTACGTGCCCATAACTTTGTCATGGCCAGAAACAGAAATCCCCGTGTGAGTTTAATTCTTTGCCACTTTAGCTCTCCCGATGTTGCAGAGTGGACGGTGTTGGTAGGGTTCGATTTCTCTTAAACTATCGTCATGTTCTTAACAAGTCCCCTTAGCTTAAAGCAAGAAGTTGTGTGTCATTCCAGCTTGGCTGACTGACTTCACTGAGAAGGCTTATGGGGATTAACTACAAACTGGCCCAAATGTACTATGAAGAGAGAAATGGAGGCTTTATTGCTCACCAGAATCTTCTCTGACAGCAAACTCCCAAAAAGGGAGGGGCTCAACATCGGGCCACCTTATTATTCTGATCTTCTTTCCCACATCTAGGAAATAAATGTGGTGTCAGAGCACAGGAAACCATTGCTTCCGTTATACTCATCATTTTCTGCCGGAGTCCCTATTTCCAGGATAACAGAAAATCGACAACTGTCTGAAACCAGCAAGCGCTGAATGTCCTCACAAAACTCTGTCTTAGCTAAGATGTCACGTCCTCACTGCCCGGCGTCAATCAGTCCTATCTGTTATTGCTGCTTTCAGCCCCCCCAACCTTGTACTCAGTGCACCTAAAGAAGATTGTGATCATACAGACCCCTGTGATGTTTATTTTCAGTCTGGCCCACTTGTAGTCAGTCTGCTTATCGACTGTGAGCACCTTGAGGGCAAAACCCTTGTCGGTAGCTCCAGTATCTAGCAAAGTGACTGGCATGGAAGAGGCAAGAATTGTTCACTGAATGAATGGATAGGTGAGTGAATCCACAAATGAACAGATTCCTCTGGAATTAGAACAAAAGGGGTAAAAATAGAAGACCTTAATGAATTGGAAGAAAAAGGATTAGTTCCTGAATACCTGCAGTTTTTTGTTTTTTAAAAAATTTTTTAATGTTTATTTATTTTTGAGAGAGAGATAGAGAGACAGAGCATGAGTGGGAGGAAGGGCAGAGAGAGAAGGAGACATAATCTGAAGCAGGCTCTAGGCTCCAAGCTGTCAGCACAGAGCTCGATGCGGGGCTCAAACTCACGAACCTTGAGATCGTGACCTGAGCCAAAGTTGGACACTCAGCTGACTGAGCCACCCAGGCACCCCTGAAGTTTTTCATCTACAAGAGACAAAGACTTCTTGGCCAGAGATGATTGGGAAGGGTTACTTTTTACTGGAAACAGAAGTTATTCCTGGAGCATCAACGGAAGGATGCTGCTAATGAGACCTGGGAATGTGTGTGTCCGAGCTACCCGTTGGGGCTTTTGTGACACACTGAATCTTGTCCCCAGGACGTGCACCCATATCAGCCCTCCCTGCCCATGGCATATACTAGGGGAAGGCTTCTTTTTCTCTCTGAGAGGGCTGGGCATGCACAGGTTTTAGTAACTCTCAGGACACTGAGGATTCCGCATGTGGCCCAGAGACCATCTTGCTTTCTTATGGTTATGGTGGCAGAGGAAACCAAGAAGAGAAGCAGACTACTCTTTGATTGAAGGAGCCCTGGACACAGAACCCTAAGGGCTACTTGTCAAAACGTCTCAACTTATGGGTGGGGAAACTTGATATAGGGACCGAGATGAGACAGAATGAATCCAAGGGCATCTGGCGAGTGAGGAGTACCACGAGGATGGTTTTCCAAGATATCTGCCTCTAGTGCAGGCTGTCACTGTGTGTCTGTCCCCCACCCCACCCCCTCCCGACTTGCCCCTGCCAACACACCGGGCTGTGTTTCAGCCTGAGTCATTCGTCCTGCCGAGTAAGGGCAGGAGACTCTCTAATCTCATGTCGTTGGAGAGAGTCAGAAAAGAAGCTTTTCTTTTTTGGCGACACTTCCCTAGGAGAGCTTGAAATTTCCAGGGCAATGAGACTTCGGTCAAAAGTCCAGTGACTGTTTAGAATCAATAAAGGCTGCAGTGGGAGGGTCAGGGTAGAATGGACAGGAAGCAGCCCAGGAGCTGAAAGGCCTGAGCACACGCTGTCTCTGACCTGTTGTGTAAACTGGGAAGGTATATTTTACCATCTGTAAATAAGGGGCTGGAATAGATCATCTCTACGGTTCCGTCTTGCTTGTATCTCATTTTTTTTTTTTTTTTTTTTTGAGAGAGAGAAAGTGGGTATAAGTGAGTAAGGGGCAGAGAGAGAGAGAGAGAGAGAGAATCCCAGGAAGGGCAGAGGGAGGGAAAGAAAGAGAGAAAGAGAGAGAGAAAGAGAAGTGGGGCTCACCCGAAGTGGGGCTCATGTTTTACCCGAAGCAGGGCTCATGTTCAGCTGATACGGGACTTGAACTCATGAACTGTGAGATCATGACCTGAGCCGAAGTCAGATGAGGGATGATTTAATGACTGAGCCACCCAGTCTCATTAGAATCTCTATCTCATTAGAATAAGATAACTTGTATCTTATTCTAAAACAGCAGCACATTTAGAAAATGTATACGAACATGTAAAAATTTATGGAATCTCGGGGCGCCTGGGTGGCTCAGTCGGTTAAGCATCCGACTTCAGCTCAGGTCACGATCTCGCGGTTCGTGGGTTCGAGCCCTGCGTCGGGCTCTGGGCTGGCGGCTCAGAGCCTGGAGCCTGCTTCCGATTCTGTGTCTCCCTCTCTCTCTGCCCCTCCCCCGTTCATGCTCTGTCTCTCTCTGTCCCAAAAATAAATAAACGTTAAAAAAAAATTTTTTTTAAATTTATGGAATCTCTGTTTCTCTGTATGCTTTCAGAAACAGAAGAAATTCCCAGAAATATGCATACAGAAGCCTACACTTGCACACCAAAAAAGCAACCTGAGAGGCTTGTGACAGAGCCCACTTTCCCCCACAAAGTGGGTAAAAGTGAATTTTTCTGCCCAAACCCTCTTCGGGGTTTAGGACATCAGGATTCTGCTTCCAGTTTTCTTCTCTGAACTACGGACAAGTCCAGACAACTCCTTTTCACAATAGGCTTTATCTACAAGTTCAATAAATAAAGATAGAAACGATGCATGACCATTATTTGTATCCCAGGATGAGAGTTGCATTTGATGAGGAGAAAAAAAAATCTAAAAATTTTGTTAAAATGCTTATTTAGGGGGATGTAAGTGCAAAGGTCCTATAAAGTCAGTTTAAATTCCTATGTATGTTTCCAGAGCGATCCCTACAAACACCTGTCACATAAGCAGGCACAGCTCTGGCCACTGGAACCCTGATGGCACTGACCGCTAATTGTGACACAATCACAAAGTTGTGGGCTACTGCTATCCTAATACATCTTATATTTTATACAACAAGGTATTGACCATGCATTACTTCACATATGCAAGGCATACTGTTACGAAAACAAAAGAAGGCATGTGTCCTCACTGACTGTCCGCTCTTACACAGGAATCCCGCACTGTCATCATGAGATGTCATCTTCATGAGATGTCAGGGGTCAGAGGTGATGAGGACTTGCTGGATATGACTGACATGAAGGAGTTTACCAAGGGCAGGAGAAACATTCTGGGTGTCATTAAGGAATCTGGAAATTGACAACCTGACGTCACTCAAAATGGGGAGACAATGGACCAAGACAACCTTTTCATCACACTTGACCCTGAACAATCTGCTTCTGTGTGAGGTTGAAATGCCATTCTTAGATGGAGCCAGGCCTTTCAGAGGGTACCAGTTCTCCGAACGTGTAAAGGGATGGTGTCGTTCTAGGAGATTCTCAGGGTCTTCTCCAGTCCAGGATTCTTGGAGCTGGGCGGAGAGGGGTAAGGCGGGCCTTGACTGAGAAGTGGGCTTTCTTCCTTCAGCTCTGCCTCCTCCAGGAGGAGCACTGCTGACCCGCGGGCTCGCTGGGCTGGTGACAAGCTGTCGCAGCGTCACAAGAGACCCGAAGACCTCTGTTGGGGTGGGCTCGGGGAGAGGGCTGGTGGGGGAGGGGGTCACAGACCCGGAGAAGGAGAGGTCCTCCAAGTCCAGGCACTTCAAGCTGGGATAACCAGTTCCTACCGAAGGATGTCACTCCAGTCATTTCCTCTCCTGCACTCTTGGCCTTCCTTCTGTTAGAGCGCCATCAACAGCCCAAACGGACATCATAAACAGGATCCCAAGTGCCCTTTGACTGCCACCCTCCTTTTCTCCTTCCCTGTCCTGCCCAACGCCTTAAGAGATCTGCCTTCTCACCCCAACGCCAAATTCCACTCCTTCAATTCTTGCTGGGTGCCCCTGCCATACTCAAAACCCCCACCCCGATCTCTTCACCCATACGGCTCTTTTTCTTCCCGTGTGCTACATCCAATTTCAGCAGCAAACTCTGTTGTATCTCTCTGAAAAATGCACCAGATGCCCTTACTTCACACCATCTGCAATGCTTTCAGCCTACCTCAACTCGCCATTATTGTCCGCCCAGATGATCACAACACTGGTCTCTCAGCTTTCTGCACTGCCCTGCTACAGTCTATTCTCCAGGCAGTAGCCTGAGTGATCCTGACAAAACCTAAGTCAGATCACATTGTTCTTCTTAAAACTCTCTGATGACTTCCTACTTCACTAACAACACCAACCAGGCACTACATGACCTGTGCCCTCATTATCTCTCAGGCCTCACCTCCCATTGCTGTCTCCTTCACCTACTCTACTCCAGCCACACTGAACCCCTGGATGTTCCTTGAGATGTCTGGCATATTCCTGCCTCAGGGCCTTTGCACATACGGTTTTCTCTGTCTCAGAGGTTCTTCTCCTAGATATCCATGCATCTCATTCTCTTACATCTTTCAGGTATTTTCTCAAACGCTATTTTCTCAGTAAAGACTTCCCCACCCTCCATAGATAAAAGTCCAGCCCATATCTTCCCTGCCACCATCCCAGCTCTATCTCCCTTTCCTGCTTTATTTCTCTCCATTGCTTCTTTCTACTCTAGTTTTTGCTATCAGTCTATATATTTTGTATACTTGTTTTACTCCACCCATATTGTTTGTTCTCCTCCTCTCAACTATAAATTTCATGAGGGTATGCATTTCTGTCTGCTTTGTTTCCTTCTATAACCAAGAACAGTGCCTGGCACATAGTAAGACTCCATACATACTTGTTGAATGAATGAAAGGAGATTTCCCCCCACAGGTATCTAGGAAGTCAGTGAAATGTGGCATTTACTGCACCCCTGTTCGTTTACTTATTTAGTCATTCAGTGTTTGCTGAGAAGAAATATGTATTTGGTCTTCAACCCAGTTCGTGGCACAGAGCTCCGAAAACCCTTGGAGTTTCCTGTGATAAGAGCAATAACAGTGTCTTTTGTTATGTTATTGAGGTGACTTTTGGACCTCACTTAAAGAGGAGGTTGCCAGGGGAGCCAACCATGTGATTAAAGGGTTGAATCTTTCAGTCCCAGCCCCTGGGACTGGGGTAAGTCCCTCATCTACTTCTTGTAGGTGATTAAAGGGTTGAATCTTTCAGTCCCAGCCCCTGGGACTGTCATAAGTCCCTCACCTACTTCTTAGGGCTCCCCAAGGTGTGAGCAAGTGTGCCAAAGACCTTCCTGAAGTCACTTGATGGAGAGCACAAGTGACCCAAGGTCAGTCCTCTGGAGAGAGGTGAGGGTCTGGAGATTGAATTCAATCACCAATGGCCAGTGATGTAATCAATCATGCTTATGTAATGAAGCCTCCCTAAAACCCCAAAGGGACGGGGCTCAGAGAGCTTCCAGGTCGGCTAACCAGAACACCTCCATGTGCCACCACGCTGGACCCCAAACTCCATGGAACAGAAGCTCCTTTGTTGAGGACCTTGCCCTATGTATCTCTTCATCTGGCTATTGATTAGTATCTTTTAATATCCTCTGGAATAAGTGTGTAATTTAGTAAGTAACTGGTTTCCTGAGTTCTGCGAGCTCTTCTAGCAAATTAACTGAACCCAAGGATGGTGTCATGGAAATCTCTGATTTATAGCAGAGTTATTATTTGTACTCTGTCATAAGCACAGGTAACAACTTAGACTTGCAATTGGCCCCTGAAGTGGGCGGTCTCGGGAGACCAAGCCCTTAACCCATGGATCTGATGCTATCTCTGAGTCGATAGTATCAGAACTGACACAAGTTGTAGGGTACCCAGCTGGTGTCTGAGGATCGCTTGGTGGTATGGTGGGGGGCTGGGGGGGGACCACATGCTAGAATTGGTGCCAGAATTGAACATGCAAACACCTACCTTTAATACAAAGCAGACTTAGAAGTGCTACAAATATAGTTATAAGCGCAATAAGGGGGCACAGAGGCAGGAGAGAGACATTCTATCTTTCTGGCGGATTTGGCTGATTAGAAGTAGCTTCATGGAGGAGGTGGCATTTATGCCGGGTCTTGATGGACTTCAAGCTGTACCGTAAGCCTCAGGATCTATGGCTCAAGGCAGCGCCGGTGTTTCCTCAAAGCACAGCATGGAGCCTGGTACAATGACTGTGACCTTATTACCCACCAGCCTAACAGCAGAAAGGCTAAGCTTCAAAGGAGCTTAGCCTCCTCAGCCTGGCCCATTCCAGAGGCCTCTGGGGAAAGGGCTAAAAAGATCACATCTGCCAAGCAGAAGGCAATGCCTTCAGTCAGGTCAAAGCAAAAGTGGTATCTTCCTGATGTTATCCCCAGGAGTCTGTGTAGGGAATCTGGGCAGATCAGAGCCTTGCCGGGAGGAGCGGGGGAGCCAGGCCATCTGGGTCCCCAGGCTCTGTGGTGAGGGCTCAAGAGAGTGTCATTCAAGAGCAAGGATAGGGTGACAGCCGCTCAGCTC
The DNA here is from genome assembly GCF_027475565.1 of Acinonyx jubatus. Lineage (NCBI taxonomy): Eukaryota > Metazoa > Chordata > Mammalia > Carnivora > Felidae > Acinonyx > Acinonyx jubatus. The sequence continues at coordinate 73,568,577 of NC_069384.1, read as the reverse complement.
CGAATGGCTTCTCTATCTCTGCCTCCCGGTGGCCTTGAAGCGCCATTTGTCCACAAGAGGACGTAGGGTTTGTGAACAAACAATCACTGATTGCCCGGCTATCTCGAATCTGACCTTCTGTTCCCATTTCAGACTTCAGAGTGGAGTCATCTCGGTTTCCTCTTTCTCGTTTTCTTCTTCATTCACTCAAATGTCTTTAAGGGCAAAGGCAGAAACAAGTGGAGTGGAGACTAGGTTTTATAACCACCATGAATTGTAACTGCCCCTTCCCCTCTTGCTGGTTTTCTAGGATCAGTGGACTTTGTCATGGGTTTGAGCGTGTCGTGGAAAAGGACCGTGATGGGGAGAAGCAGCTGTATATATAGATATGCCTCTTGACTGGGTCAGTGATGCTGGCCAGTGAGCATTTGTTGGTGTCCAGCACGGCTCCGAATTCTGTGGCGCTGCAAAAAAGTGAAGGCTGAGGATGGTGGGCCCCAGCCATAGCTGGGGTGGCCTGTATCGAGTGGCTCCCATGGCAGGGGGCCCAACTGGCATGCGTAAGCCCCTCACCTACTTCTTGGGGCTCCCCAAGGTGGGAGCGAGCATGCCAAAGACCTTCCTGAAGTCACCTGACGGAGAGCACAAGTGACCCAAGGTCATAGCTTACCCCATCTCTGCATCGGGTCTGTCCCTTTCTCGAGCGGGGGTTCAGGGGGGTGGGATGGCAATCATGCTCTATGCTCCAGCCCTTGCGTGAGTCAGCTTCCAACCAGCTGTGAAGATGAATAAAGAGAACTTGGACCACTATCCGGGTATCGGGACCGCACACTCTGCAGGGGGAGCAGCAGAGCATGTGGGAGAGTCACTTCCCCTTCTTTACTTGTATCAAGTGATGTCCGGAGTACTGACCTTTGTCCCTTTGTTTGTGGCAGGAGACGGATTAAGTAAAAAACTTAACTTAGGAAGAAACAAAGTGGTAAGACCCATGCGTCTGCCCCCAAAGAGTTTCTCCTCCGCAGGTGAACTGGGCTCAGGAACACACAGGCACGGCCTCTGCTTCGGCATGTAACCGTCACACTTAGCACTTCCTGGGTGTAAGGCTCTTCTTCGGCAGGTGTCTGTATCCCCATGCCCTCACAGTGGGAGGCACGCGAAAAGAACTCAGAAATGCCCGTTGGAAATAAGTGAAAATGTTCTCCCACCTAATGATTCCTGACACTGCCATTCCCAATGATCTCCCAGCAGCTGCGGGAGCTAGGCAGGACTGGGATTATCTCTAGTTTTTAGACGTCAAGAGGTGTGGGTAGGGCACGGACTCTCTGTCCAGGGTGCTTCCTGCCAGTTGATTTCTCCTTTAATGCTTTTCTATCACTTCTATTTCGGCCACTGTATTCATAGCCTGACTGATCCTAGCCATCACAGCCAGCCCCCCTTATAACGTGGAAGAGAGCCCAGTGAGGCAGGGACTGGCTGGTCCCCCTGAGCCCAGGCCTACACTCCGAACAAAGCTGTAAGCCAGGCTTGCAGCCGTTGGGACCCAGCTGCTCTGGCATGGCTGTTTCGATGCATCCTCATTCACCAGGCACGCTGTGCCACAGACATCCTGGCCCTTGCCCATTGTTGAGCCTACCCCACCCCATTCCCAAGCCCCCGGGGGTGGGGAAGGCATTACTGTGCTAGATTTCTTCTTAGAAAACAAACAGAAAGATGTGTGCTGCTTCTTTTTTTTTCTTTTGGCTGCATCGAAATGCTTCTGGCTTCCAAATGGCCACATGGATTTGCCCCATCCTCCTCTCAGATGCAGCCTCTCTGTTTCTGGCTCCCAGGGATGGAGAGCTGAGTCAGCAACATCAGCTGCGAGGGGAGAGGCTGCTGTTGCATCCTGTGACCAGGGGCCCTCGGAAGCGCTGGGATAGCTGTGCTTAGTAACTGCACATCAACGATCACTTTGCAAGCCACTTCCTCATCCATTATTCATTTGACCCTGCAGCTCTCTGCCTAGGTCAGCAGGATATTGCCAAGAGCAAAAATGGATTTTGTAAATCTCAGTTAAGTTTAGATTGGCTGTGCCCCTAATCACAATCCCTGGTGTGAAAACTATAGCATAGGAAACTAACACTGCCCGTGATGGAGATGATGGAGTTATTCCAAAAACAAAATGTAACCTTCGTGCGGAGCCAGCACACCTGGCTTCTAGTCTCGCTTGCGAAACGAACTTGGGCAAGTTACAGCCGCCTCTGGGCCTCAGTTTTGCCATCTGTAAAGTGAGATTTACGATTCGTAAGATCTTGCCCGGCTATTTGGATAAAGATATCTCAAGAGATAGTGTTATAGGGTTATACATTCCTTAATGTTGGATACCTCCCCCCCACCCACCTCCACACCCACACACCCTGAAGTGGAATAAATATCTGTTGAAATCAACAAATTCATGAATTTACCCCCGTTGTTAGCAAATCAGTAGATGATGCCTTTCTTAAGCAGCTGGTCCTAACTTCCGCTTGGAACTTCCGAAAGCTTGTGAGAAGATGCAGTGGTGCCCAGAAAACTCAGTGGGGCCTGCACAGCGACACATTTTGATGTGACCTCAGACAGTGATCTTCCTTCTGTTCCCTTGTTGGCGGCAGAGGGAGAGGGGCCAGGACAGTGGGACACAGAGATCGACACAAATACCACAGATACCCTCAGAAACAAAAAATAAACAGAAGCTCAAGCAATCATTTTGCCAAGCTCATGATGCAAAGTGCTCAACCCTGTAGAGATGACAATTGTCACCAGTTCAGTGAACACACTGCAAGGTTGAAACACAGGACCGTCGACATGTGTTTATCATCAATGGACGTGAACCACACAGTCACATCTTTCTCTTTGGGGCTGAAACTGATTCCCCATACAGTAAATATGAAGAAAAGTTTGATTTAGTTTTAAAAAGTAACATTAAAAGAGCAAAGATGTACAATGATTTTATAATATTTAATATCAGCCTTTTAAACATAGTTTATTAAAGCATTTACATTGTATTCATGTCAGAGAGGGAATTTATTAAAATAAGATGAGAATTCATTGAGTACAATGATACCAACTACTTTTGACCTTAAAAGCGTTGTTCTTTTAAATTTAATTAGATGTTTTAAGACCTTATATTTCTGTAGCCCTTGCAGAAATCCCAATTTATATTAGTTGTACAACACATTAGTGAGAAAGAGAAATCAATATATATTAGTGAAATTAATATTTGTTATGTCTCAAATGGATATAAAATAGGTATTTTTACCGTAAATAAAAATTTTAAATTCTGTAACAGATTACTGTTTTGAAGTATAGATCCCTGAGGAGGGATGATTTTAATGTTCTAATCTGTATGTGTTCAACTTTAAGAGCTTCTCAAGAAGAAAGAAAATGAGAGGTTTTTATTGTGGTTCCTGAAAATTAAAAAACAAATTATTGTAAAAAAACCAAATTCTTGCACCTGCCTAAAAGTTATCTATTTTGAAAGAATGAACAGAAAGGAAAGAAAAGGAAAAAGCAGAGTCGGGCCGGGGCTATTCGAAGCCCGGCACATCTGGTGAGGGCCGGGGAGGGCACGGGGAGGGCACGGGGTACCCACTGGCAAGCCAACCCCGGGCCCGGCATAGCCTCGCCCCAGAACTTGGCCTCCAGCGGCGGCACGGACGACGGTGCCCTCAGCCACAGACCACTCACACATCCTCCACCTGACGCCCCGCCTCTTACAGCTCATTTCCGACATGTGTGGGGTGTAAAGGGCGCTGTACATAAACTCTGCACTCGCTTTAGAATCTTTCATCCAGCAATCCGCAAGTGCTTCACACTTTATGGAAGGAGCCCAGGAGGCGAGCAAGGTTAATGACTTGCCTAAGGTCACAGGGGAAGTACGAGGGCCAATGGAACGGAGCCTGTCTGCCCAGCAAACTGCCCCACCTTGGTCTTCCCTTCTCCCAGCTCCTTTGGATGACACACAAAGTAACCCAGGAGGAAACATGAGGAAATCACAGTTTTCCTTTTCTGATCCTTTCTGGCAGTTGGAGAACTATTTTCCGGAGACGGTGCCCAATCTCTTTCCAAAGCATTCAAACATACAAGAATGTCAATGGCACCCATGCCTCTCCTTCCTTTATTGTCACTTTTATTATGATTATGGCTACCGGTGGTGGTGGTTCTCAGTATGCATTTCTGGCTTCCCCCACCCCAGCCCTTTAGAACCACAAAGCCCCTTGAAGGCTTCTGATTTTGAGGCGGGGGAGGCCACGGCTTAAAGGGGGTAACTGTGCGCCCTTGGAATGGCTCCACTGTCTCCTAGATTTAGTACCCTGTTAGAGGCCTGGTGGTGGTGACTGTTTGTTTTTACCATCTCTCACTCCCCGTCCCGAGTTGGACACTTAAAATAAGGTCCTCGTAAACTCCTCCTTCAGCTCAAGAGTTTCCAGGAAAGAGAATGTTAGCTTTGTTGACAAATTCCACTGTCTCTAGGCCCCAGGTCTTAATTCTTTGTGCAAACTCTCGGTCCTGAATTTGCGAGTCCCCCCCCGCCCCCCCGGCCTCTAATTAGTCTTGTCATGAGCTCCTAGGCTATTGTTTTAAACACAACCCTGAGTCCTGGGAGCCAAGGGGTCCTTTGGGGTGAGGAGTGTTGTATTTGCGTGTATGTTGAAAAAATGGTCCTCGCCCCTCTTGCTGCGGCCGCCACCGGTTTTCAGTGGAGGTGTTGCCATAGAGATGTTGTGTGATCCACCTCTATTGATATCCCCCTCGAAAGGGGGCCGTGAATAGGCACTGAGGTAGGTAAATGTATGCAGTGACATTGAGCGGATGATTCTATTCTGAAAAATTCCTGCACCATTTGTTTCTGTGCTTGTCTGAGGGCTGGGACACGGTGTTGGGTTTTGTTACACGTGCTCTCCTCACAGGCCCGGAGTTAATGCAAGCCTTGTTTGCAACCACTGAAGCAGAAATTTCTCTGCTGCGAAGGACAAAAGCTTCACAGGCCACCTCGGAGGCTGCTTTGGGAAGGCTGTGTCTCCCGGGCTCCCAAAGGAAACGGGAGATAACGTGGCACACCGAGGAGCGTCCCCAGAATTCTCCCAGCCCTCCTGGGCCGGCGGACACATCTGTCTCCGCCGAGGCTCGTCTCCGGCCAAGGGCAGGCTTCTCCAATCAAGGGTTTTAATTTGATTTGCCCTTTTCCAGCCTGTTGAGAGAAACCTTGAGGATGCGTGTGCTTCTCCGTCTCCGTGGTATTGTGTATTTGCGCAGCTCTCTGCTCTGCCTCTTTCCTCTCAGGTCCTGGGGAAGTCGCTCTCTTAGGGAACACAATGGTCATTTCATTGGTTTGGGCCTTTATGTTAAAACCAAATAATACCCAAGTCCTCTGCCCACTCTGAGAAAAAGGAAAGGAGGGAGGAAGGGAAGGAGGGAGGGAGGGAGGGAGGGAGGATTTATTGAGTGCCTTGTGTCCTGAACAGTGTCTGGAACTTGGAAAGTCACCTCAGATGAATTTTGCTGAAGAACGAATGAATGGATGTTGAAAGCCAGGTATTGTGCTAGGAGTTTCCAGACAGATTTTTGCCCCCCATTTACTTGGCACAGCCCTGTGCCACAGGAGTTCGTAGCTCCCTTTCACAAAAGGGTTAGGTGGTTTGTCTGAGGCCACATGGAAGATGAGTGGCGGTCCCCCGACTTAAGCTGGGTCTTACGATTCCAAGTCTAGGACTCTTTTTCCCAGACTACAGTGGCCCTGCCCTGTGCCACTGCGTTTGGTGGCCTCTGCCTTTGGGCTAGAGACTTTTCACTCCAGGGCCCTGGAGTCGTAGGGGGCAGCCACCCATCTCCTCGTGCTCCCTGCCCTGACCCCTGTCCTTGTCCATTTGGCCGTGGCCAGCTTCTGCCCAATGATAGCAGCAGCGTAGAGGGAAGGGAACGAGGACAACACGAGAACCACAAAGATACATACATTTCCTGAGCTCCGGGATTGCGTCCAGGACGGTTCGTGTAACAGTGCTTCTGGCCCCCAGATGTTTGCTTCTCCGTTAAGCTGCTCCATGTGTGGGTCATGTCAGCCGAAGGCTGGGAGGCAGGGGAGGGGACAAACTTTGTCTCTGCTTTGCAGACATCTGGTGTGGGGATTCAGGGATGCAGAATGCAGTGTTCATGCACCCCTTCACCCACGTGCTCGCTCATCTGTTAACTTACTCTTGACCTCATTCATTCATTCATTCATTCACATTCTCAATGCACACTCTGGGTAGGACATGAGCCCCACACGGGAGTCCAGTGCAAGAGTACAGAAATGAATGAGACATGGGTCGTGTCTCCCAGAAATGTACAATTATAACACCAAAACTAACAACAATTAACGTCTTCCCTTTATAGTTACAGAATGCTTTCCTACCTCTTACCCAATCTTCACAATCTACTACTTGGTAGGAACCCCAGCTGAACCCATTTTACAGATGAGGAAAGCAACACTCAGAGAAGTTGTCCAAAGTCAGTGAGTGGAGGGGCGTGAGCTTAAATCCCAGTCCTCTGAGCCCTGTTCATGCGTGGTTTTGAATGGTCCCAATCTGGAGGAGCTTTTCTTAATTCCTCTTTTACCCATTTTTTTTTTTTTTTTTTTTTTTATGACCAAGGAGTCAGCTGCTTTTGGATAATTCGAAGCCACTTGTACTACCTCTATTTGACTCCTTCACATAGCTGAGAAACGTAGGGGCAACAATATTTTACAGAACTCTCCAGGAAAGACTGCTTTGGCTATCTATGTTCTTGAGAGTTCTCAAGTGGATTGCAAGGGTTTCACTCTTCTGGACTGAAGTAGTGATTTTCAATTTCAACTGCACATTGGGAACCTAGAAACACTCAGGCCTGGGCCTCATCCCAAAGCCTGTGATTAATTGCTCTGAGATGGGGTCCAGGCATCATGTGTTCTGATCCACACGCATTCTAAGCGAGGGTGTTCCGTGGCCCTACTCTGAGACTCAGTTTTGGCCCGTTCTGCAGGTGTCTCCTGACCAGAAGTGTTGAGGGGAAGAAAGGGTGCGTGTTCCAGCAGTGTCTGGGCTGAAGGGATCCTGTGCCCTGCTGGGCTCCGTGCCGCAGTGTTGGGGCTCTCACGGACAGTTGGATGGACACTAAACATTGGCATCTAACTAGCAGTGATCTGGAGAGTAGAACTAGTGACCGAGGTTAAAGATTGCCTTCAGTGGCTGTACTGTACTTGTAGAGATCAGCACTCTGTGCCCAGGAGAGGAAGTGTGAGAATGAATAAGACATACCCCCTCCTTTCACGGAGCTGACCATCTGGAGAGAAAATACACACAGTGATCATTTCAATAGAATGTGACATGGAGAAAGGGGGAGGGGGGACAGGACCCTGCCTGCCCCATGGAGAGGCCCCTTGATTTTTTTTAAATTTTTTTAAACGTTTATTTATTATTGAAAGACAGAGACAAAGCGTGAGCATGGGAGGGGCAGAGAGAGGAGGAGACACAGAATCTGAAGGAGGCTCCAGGCTCCGGGCTGTCAGCACAGAGCCCAACGCGGGGCCCGAACTCACAAACCCAGGGAGATCATGACTGGAGCCGAAGTCAGACGCTTAACCAACTGAGCCACCCAGGCGCCCCCACCCCCCTGATTTGTTTTTGAAGGGCAGCTTGGTGTTTTCCAGGCCCAACTGTGGAAAGCGCTTTGCACGTAGAAAGCATAGCAAGAAGAAAGGCAGAAATGCTCAGGAAGAACAAGTAATGCAGTGATAACTGGGGAACTCGAGGCCAGGGCCAGAAGATTGCAACTTTGTTTTTTATTCTAGAAGCAAGGCTGAACCAGGAGTGGGTTTCGAGCCAGGGAGTGAGGCAGTCTGTTTTTGGCAAAGATCGTTCCAGTGGTGGTGTGGGGAAGGCCTTGGGCTGGCAGAGATTCCAGTGAGTGGTAGAGACTGGACAGAGAGCCCCGTTAAAGCCGCTCCAGGGCTGCAACCGGGCAGTGACTGCTGGCTGGACAGAAGGGGATAGAGGAGGATGCTTCTGCTGAGCCCCTAGACAGAAGGAAGAAATCCCTCAAGACAAATGAGGGCCCAGCCCCAGCTCCTGTCGCTGCTCCTGGGAACTGGATCTTGGGCCCTGGCAGGCTCCGTTCCGCCTCCCACTGATGGCCCCACCCAGAGTCATCAGAGAAGATGCTCCCCAGGAACCCAGTCCTGCTGCCTCTCCCCCTTTATTACCGCCCCCCCCCCCCAATTCCCTATGGGGACAAGCAGAAGTTGCCTCATGTGGGGCCTTAAACGTTAGATTTTCTCTTGTTGACCAAATGCTCTGGGCTCCCCAGGGCTGAGAGCTATTAGAGAAACAAAGGAGAACCCTTTTAATTAGGCTCTCTCTGCGTCTCCCTGCAGGGGCTGGGAGGGGAGGCGCAGAAGCCCCCAGTTGTTCTGGTGATTAGATACAACAGGGGAAAAGTTGGAAACATCTGGGTGTATTTATGCCTCCAAAGCCATGACCGAAACACATGAGGGTTTAAATGAGCTGAACCTTCCTCTGGGCTTTTGTTTAAATTTATTTGCAGCCGCCTGGGAGATCTAGTGATGGATGGAAAGCCTCGGGGTCAGCCCTCTCTCGCTCTCTGGGGACACTCACCTGCCCCTGTAGCAATGCCAAGGCCTGGAGAGGCTTATCATCTGAAAAGGTTACCTCTGTAGTGTCACTAAGGGCACTTTTTGTTTCATAACCAAGTATCCCACTTTATACCCAGTGGGCACGTGAGGGCACCCGAGCTGGGGTTGGTGCTAACGGCAGAGGGATCTCCAGAAAGTTCGAGACTTTCAGCTGAGAAGTATATAAATACACCCAGCTTTCTGTAATACATAAATACATATCCGAAATAGGAAGGGAAAGGAAAGGAGCACTGAATTGTTAGAGATCTGTCCTCAGGAGTCACTGACAAACTCAAACAAAAGGCGGACTTCCCTTCATCCCAGAAGTGTCCGTTTTGCAGCATCTGGCAAAGTTCAGGTGCCACTGAGACCCTTCAGAGTGACTGACGTTTTAGTGCAAATAACAGAGAAGAATGCCCTTTTCTGAAAGTTGTTCTCAGTGTAAGACTTACATCTTATACTAAGGCTAATAGGAAAAATAAGTAAATAAAGAAGGCAAGGTCCCTCTCCCTTGACAAAATGCCCAGGGCTAATCTTCTTCTAGAATAGTCCCCTCTCTGCAAGTCCTGTCACCCTGAGGAAGGGAAGCTACTCTCCTGGCTGATGCTGCATATTTTTTTTTCCTAAGAAAGACTGCTTTGCAAAAAGCGTTTTTGAACAAATTGTGCCATTTGAGAGAAGGCAGGGCTAGAACAGAAACCGTCAAGCTTTAATTTCTCTGCTAATTAATGGTTGATCATCAATCCTTTTATGATTCCTGACCCCAGAAGGAAAATTTATTAGGACTTTTAGATTTTGCACAGTCGTGCTAAATGAGGCGTGTAATGCACTAATTTAGTGCCTCGTTAGCATAAGCAGGGCCTCCCCAGCCCACTCCCTTTCCCCATGGAAGGCTTTCTCCAGAGCTGTCAGGAATTTACCTAGGACAGGCAGGGCTTATCCGGGCTCAGGTGCCCGAGAGGCCACAGCCAAGATGTAGGCTTGCTGCATTCACCCTGGGCCTCAGACACTGGATCTTTCATTTTATTACGTATTTATTTATACTGTAAAGATTTTAGTTTTACGTAATCTCCACACCCAACGTGAGGCTGGAACGCACAACCCTGAGATTCAGAGCTGCACGCTCCACCAACTGAGCCAGCCAGGCGCCCCTCTCTTTCACTTGTCATGAGAATATCTAAATGCCAAAGTCTTGAAGCCACTTCATAACCGTTCCCTACGAAATCCAATTTATGGGAGGCCCAGCTTCTGCAGCTATTTTCACCATCTCGATCCCACCCCTTAAGCGAAACAACAAAACATTTTACCCCTCGGAGAGGATTTCTGTTTGTTGAGATAACGGACAATTGGTGTCCCAGCTGACGATGTTTATGTTTAACCCGGGTATGTAGCCTAGACCTTTCTCTGATGTAAATGCCAACTCAGTAAATGCCCAGACTTTGCTGCACGTACGTTTAAAACCCTGAGAAGTGTGCTGCGAGTTGATGTAATTCGGGGTCCAGGTTACATGACAGGCAGGCAGAGTAATGAAGACCACCTCGCTGGGCAGGGAGCCAGGCCCCTGCTCGGACTCTGCCGCCAGCTCCCGTGGGGAACTGCAGCAAGGCACTTGCCCTTTCTGGACCTCTGTTTTCCCATCTGTTAAACGATCTGTAAATCTTCTTGCCTAAGGTCCCTGCTGGTTTTGACATCCCATCATTCAGTGAGTCGAGAATGCCAGAGACAGGCTGGGTGACTTGGCCACAGAAAGGGGGCTGGTGAAGAAGAAGAGTTTTGAAATATTAGAAATGTTCAGAAAGCCCATCAACACTGGGAATTTCTTCCCAGTAGTTCCCTTTTGAAGAACATGACCCAAGGAGGTAATTAGACAAATACATACAGGGGTATTTATGAGACCGTAAAGGATTGGTTAAGTAAAATATAGTATATCTATATAACAGGATACTATGAAACCATTAAAAATAACACCATAGGGGCACCTGGCTGGCTGAGTCAGGAAAGCATGAGACCCTTGATCTTAAGGTTGTAAGTTCAAGCCCCACATTGGGCATGGAGCCTACTTAAAAAAAAATGGGGGGGGGGGGACACCTGCGTGGCTCCTGACTTTTGTTTTTGGCTCAGGTCACAATCTCGAGGCTCATGGGGTCAAGCCCCATGTCAGGCTCCAAGCACTGATATCACAGAACTTGCTTGGGATTCTCCTTCTCCCTCTCTCTCTCTCTGCCTCTCCCCGTCTTGCACATATGCACTCACTTCCTCTCTCTCTCTCTCAAAGTAAATAAAGTTAAAAAAAAAAGAATATTGTAGGCATGGAAATATGCTCAATCTTTGTTAAGAAAAGAATCCAAGATTTCTAAATAGCATCTCTTACATGATACTAGTTTTGCAAAAGTATATCCATAAGTGCGTCTACACAAAGGTCTGGAAGGAGCTACACCGAAATGTTCATAGTGATCCTTGGGGGGTAGGATTCTGAGGGATTTTTGTTTTCTTCTTTATATTTTTCTATTTTTCCAATATTTACTTATAATAAATATTTATCACTCTTAGAATCAGAAAAAAATTACGGAAATTATTTCAGGGAAACGAAATCTTGGCTCTGAAAATATGTGCTCTTTTCACACACAGAAAATGGCAACTATTAATCTCAAAGGGCCTGGAAATAAGTGATTTATTGGTTGGAGGTTCTTAATGAAACTTTGGATGACTGAAACTGTTTGATATCTACACACTCTGGATGACTTCATTTTAAAATCGTGGGGACAAAATGTGTGAAGGTTTTCAAATAAAGAGCCATTTGCTGGATGCATGTCCTTGTGATTCCAGGGTGTCAGTCTAGCAGAGGCATTAGAGATGCTCCAGGCCAGCCCCACATTGTGTAGACGGGGAAGAAACTCGCTTGGGGCTGAGAGCTGTTTACAGCAAAGCCAGGCCTAGAAACTGTCTCCTGACTCCTGTCTCTCTCTCTTTTTAAAGTTTATTTATTTATTTTGAGAGAGAGAGCACAAGCAGGGGAAGATCAAAGAGAGAGGGAGGGAGAGAATCCTAAGCAGGTTCCGCACTGACAGCACAGAGCCCAATGCGAGACTCGAACTCACAAACCTGCGAGATCGTGACCTAAGCTGAAATCAAGAGTCAGATGCTTAACTGAGCCACCCGGGCGCCCTGACTCCCATCTGTAGACCAGTGCAGTGAGGACACCTTCTCTCTCCATCCCTAATGGAGGGTGCAGTGGATTGAGATCCTGTTCTGGAGTTCTCCAGGTATGAATGCTGAGGGATCAGGTTCCTTTGTCCTCAGTGCAGGTCCTCAGCTCTGGAATGAGGCCTCCACACCCGATCCTGAGTCTGGAGCGGTCATGTTGGGAGCTGGGACATCCATAGCATGGCCACTTCCTGCACACCAGAGCTTCGGGCTGCTGTGCTCTCTCCTGAGCAGGATGACAGTGGTGAAAAGTTGGTCTGTTTTCTCTGAAGTACGTTGCTCTTCCAGGTTAATTTGTCCAAAGGAAGGATAGCAGAGATTGGACGTCAGAATATTAGATTATCTGCATACCACTTACAAGTCCCCTCCCCCACCAAAAGCATCCCTACTGCTGGGAACAGTGCTGGGTCATTGGAGGATGGTGGGGGAGGGAGTGAGGAAGAGGATGGAAGAGAAGAACAAGATGCTTCCCCTGCCTTTAGGGTGCTCAAAATTTAAGAGGGGGTGCGTCCCTTGTGAGCGTGGAGCTGTAAAATAAGGCAGTCTACAAGAACCTGAAGAGGGACAGACTAAATACACACTGGGACAGTCCAAGGAGGCTCTGTTTAGTTGTTTTTTTTTTTTTTTTTAATGTTTATTTATTTTTGAGAGAGTCAGAGACAGAATGCGAGTGCGTTAGGGGCAGAGAGAGAGGGAGACACAGAATCCGAAGCAGGCTCCAGGCTCCAAGCTGTCAGCACAGAGCCCGATGTGGGGCTCGAACTCATGAGCCGTGAGATCATGACCTGAGCTGAAGTCAGATGTTCAACAGACTGAGCCACCCAGGAGCCCCGGCTCTGTTTGGTTTGAATGGAGGAGATCCTTGAGAGCTTCCAAGAGAAGATGAGCTTTGAAATAGGCCTTTGGAAAACAAACTATTTCAGTATTCGGAGGTAGAGGGAAGAGCATATGGGGTTGAAGGAAGCAGAGGGTGACAGCAGTGTAAATGCAGAGCGGGGTTCAGGGGGGTGGGGGGGCGAAGAGGGGAGGCAGGACCAGGAACAGGGAAGGGACCCTGTGGCTGGAACTCAGTGTACGTGTAGAAAGACGGCAAGAAAGCTTGTGTGTTACAGAAAGGTGGGGGTCATGTCTTGAGAGGCTTGACCCTGTAAAAGCGTTTGGCAAAAAGGAGGCATTGCCTGCAGGATTTCATGTTTCAGGAAGCTTTTCCTCACAGTGGAGGGAAAAGACTAGATCCAGAGCCAGCAGCCCTGGGGAAAAGACAAGGAGACCCCGGCCCCTCTTTCTTCCAGGTGGTGTGAGGAAAGGAACTCAACCCTTCAGTTCTCCTGGGATTTTTGGCTGCACTTACACTAATTTGCAGAGAGAAACTTCTGATCTGGTTATTCCAGCAGCATTAGTTGCAGGGAGGGGGGGGGGCAGGAAAAGTAAGTAGTGTCCTTGGTGTCCCTCTGGGGGCAATGGAAGGCTGATGTCCTCCTCCTGACCGCTATCCAGGAGAATTTCTGCTCCCACTTGAGAGCCGTGATCCCAGTGTGGTTCTGAGTCTGGAACTGGAAAGCCACATTTTCCAACGAAGGGAGCCGCAGGAAACAATAAATCTCTCAAGATTTACGGGTTAGGAAATTCCTTCAGGAGAGTAAACAGAGAAGAGGTGGGGCAGAATCAGGGCAGGAGAGGGATCTGCTGCCCGGGATCCTCCTGGCATAAATACAGGGGCGAGGGGAAGGGAAGAACTGGGGGTTTGCCCATCAGAACTCATGGCTGGAGACTTTAAACATCATCTAATTTGATCCCTCTTCGGCTTTTTCCTCACTGAATTCATGGTTCTTATTCTGCCAATGGTGAGGATGAACTAAATGACCTCCAGGGTGTCATTCGATGCTTGTAGTTAAGCCCATGTACTCACTCCGGGCCCTGATTACGCTGGGTCTCACTCTCCCCAAGTGAAAACACAATCAACGGAGTCTCACGCATCACCCAAGTTTGGGCTGAGGATTAAGGACGGGACATCTGGAACTTCCCTTGGAGGGATACATCTGGGCCTGATTACCATCGTATTTACTGTCTTTTTACTCTGGAGACAGTCTCATAGACGCACCCTATGGAACAATAGAACAGAAGCGAGCACACCATCGCGGCACACACGCCCAAACACCCTCAGCCCGCGGAGGGAGCCGCACAGGCACAAACGCGGGCACACACACGTGCATGCGCATGCACACGCCCTTGCTCCCCTTTCTCTTTCTGGGGTCTGTTGCACAGTGAATTTCCTTCACTGTCAGAGACCAAGCTCTTCCCTCTCCCCTCTCTACTCGCCTGCACACCCACCCCCCCCCACCCATTCCAGGACCGGCTGCTCCATTCCGCCAGCAGGTGGCGCCCGCGGCTCTCGGACGACTAGGCCGAGTTCTCCAGCCTGAACTCCTGGCCTCCCCACCCCCACCCTTGGAATGGGATAATTTGGGAGTCATCTGTGGGAGGGCTGCCAAGGCCTTAAATTTACTGCTTGGAACTTGGGTAAGTTTCCCCAGACGAGGCACTGGAGGGGAAAGAGGAAAGGGGAAGGGGGGCAGCCGGTCCCTGGGGTGTAGGGAGGATCTGGGCAGGGTCGGGCCAGCTTCGGCTCTGGCGGCCAAGGAAGTCCTTCCTGCAAGGCCCCACCCCGAGGGGGTGTCTGAAGCAAGGCCAGGTCACACCCTGGAAGGGGAAATGCTTTCACTGGTGCGAAAACCCAGGAGAACAAAAGGATTCACAGACCAGAAGCGAAGCCAACAAGAGCCAACGAAATCATGTCCATCCTCCCGGCCTCTGACTCAGCTCTGAACCCCAGTTTCAGCCTCACCTATTGTGGGAAGCCATGGCTGACCTGTGAGCCTCATGGCAGAATTAATCACCAGCTGCCTCCTTGGGGCTCCATGGCACTCAGCTTCCTGTGGCATCTGTCACGGCTTTCCCAGTGGGAGAGTTACATGCGTTAGTATAGAGCCTATTAGTATATTGACTGTGGTTACCCCAGGCCAGGGGCCAGACCCCGTTTATCCTGAAGTCCCCATGAGCCCACAACATCATTGCTCATAAGTCCTGGGGAGTCTACGCAGTCAGAACATTCTGTTTAAGCAGATACTCCTACCTCTTGGGGTCAGCGCTAGGACCTGGAGAAAATTCTACCAGCTGGAACTGTGAGGTCAAAGGAGAAAATCCCTCTTAGTCTGGGTCACAGGACTCACGTCCTTTTCTCCTGAGGTAGGTGAGAGACACACACAGACAGACACACATCTCACAGCTCCGGGAGCAGAGGCAGGGAATGCAAAAAATGTGGCCGTGCCAGCCACAGAGAGGTCTGCAAATGCCTTCTTAATTGAGCCTTTCTGGGAGCAAACCAGCTGGAGGAGGGCCGGGAACAGAGAGGGGCGTGGGGAGGAAGTGCCCAGGGTGCTCTGGTCCCCCCCTCCTTTGTGGCAAACTTGGAGACAGCCAAGGCAGTGCCTTCAGTTTCTTCCTGTAAAGCACCATTATGTCTGCGATGCCCATTGAGAAAGATTTGCTGTATCCTTGGATGGTCCTGGGGCAAAGGCTTTCCCAAAGGAGTCCAAGTCCCTTTTCCTGCAGCTTTCACCCATTTGAAGCCACCTGGGACACATTGATTTGCTTGGACAGTGAATAGATGTATACAGATGGGGCTCAGAAGGTTCTGCAGAGCACCTACTAAGGCTAGACATCTTGCCTATGTTATTTCGCGAATGAGAAAACCTAGGGAGTACTATTATTATAAGTGTTATCGTCTCCTTGCTGCAGATGAGGAAAGGCAGCTCAGAGGGCTGTGTAACTTGCCCAAGACACACATTCCGCTTGGGCTCTGTCATCTAGCTGGTCTTCCGGCTTCCCTTCATGTGGCTGGAGACAGGGGTCCTGGCTCTGCAAACCCTCTTGTCGCCAGGCTACATGCTGATGTCTGTAACTCTCCCTTCCAGCACTTACGTCCAGGTCCTAGTCCATCCTGGCCAGCTTCTGGAACACCCTCTGGTTGGTCTCCATCCTTCTACAGTGAGGGTCCCAGATGGGGACGTATTCATTCTTGTTGCTTTGCTTGAAACACATCACATGCCAGCTAGTAACCCATGTGGCTACTTCTTTTCTTGAAGAATTAGCATGAGACTTGTCTCCCGGACACACACTGACCTTGGCCCCTGGGAGTGCTCAGGGTAGCAGAACGAGCCCACTCTGAGGTCAGTGGACATCACAGCCATCAGCTGTCCTGGTTGAGACAGTGCTCCCCTCACCTTGCTTCCCAACCTCCCGGCCTCCAAACCACCAACTCAGCCACTTGGAATAAATAGGTCACATTATGCTTTTAGTGCAATGTTATTTATTCTTTAATAAATAGGCAATACAGGGGCATCTGGGTGGCTCTGTCAGTTAAGCGTCCGACTTCGGCTCAGGTCAGGACCTCACGGTTCGTGAGTTTGAGCCCATGTTCAGGCTCTGCACTGGCAGTGAAGAGCCTGCTTGGGATTCTTGCTCTCTCTCCTGCTCACACTCTGTCCCTCTCTCTCAAAAATAAACGTTAAAAAAATTAAAAAAAATACAAATGTCAGTTTACCAAAACCACTATTCTGCACCTTTTCTTTTCTCTATTTACTCATATCTTCCAATTTATGAATGGGGATTTAAGTTGACCCCCCTACCAGTGGTCAAACCTGAACCATACCTGGTGCACCTAAAACACAATGCAGATGAAACCCTCAGCCGAGGTTTATTAAACAAACAATCCCCATGTAGATATTAAGAGATTACTGTACCAACATTCTTGTTCACATTTCCCACGTACCTTTTCCAGGAATTCAGGGGACTTGGCACTGATCTTTGGGAGACGTGACCCTACTTTATAAAGAAGATCATCATCCAGGAATTGAAATTATGTATTCAAACCAAGCGACTGCTCTATCGTGGCTACTCTGATTTTGTGCTTCGGAGGCCTCTGAGCTGAGTTTCTGAGAGAGGAGAACCTTGGCTGAGTTTTCTCAATAATAATTTCAATATACACAGATGTATATTGAAAGGAAGGGCTCGTGCTGTCAGTATGATGCAGTCATGGGACTTAACTTCCGGCTGCCACCTTGAACTGAAGACAGTACATGCACCTGCCCATTTTTTTAGACCTTTCTTTTAGTGTCCCTGACTGCAAAGCAGTGATAATTCAACCTGCTATAAGGATTTTAGCGCTCCAAGGTATTAATACCTAGCATTAAGCAGCGCACGCACACACACACACACACACACACACACCACAAAAAACATAAAACGAAAAAACCCAACTAGTCAAGTGCTAAGGATGACATTCTGTCTTTGCCTAAGTATATTATAAGAAATGGAAATATCTAGCCTTGCGGGGTGGAAGCTGTCTGCAGAGCCTGGGAGTCTAGAAACCTTCCATGATATATGTGCAATAACTTAGTTATACCGGAGAAAAGATCTAAAACAGACATAGCTTTAGAGCATTCATGATAAATGGTTCTTAACAAATTGAAGCTGATTATTCCTCTCCCTCACATTCCCAAAGAGGTGGTCCCTGCTCTTAAATACAGTTCATTCCTGGAAACTCCATCTTAAAGGGAAATCCTGCTTTAATCGTATGGTTAAGGGCTTCTCTCTTCAAACACATTCAGTCTCATGAGAGAGTGAGTGGATGAACGTGACGGAGAGGAGGAAGGCGTATTGTTAGGCCGTGTCTCACTAGGGTGGCGAAAACTGAAGCCTGCTTCGAATAATGCTCTCTAAAGAGAATGAAGTTTATTGTAACAAATGGTTGGTGCGGTTATTGAATTATATAGATAGCCATTGAAATAAAAAGAAATACTGATTGAGACACACAGTGAAGAGTGAAGCTCCCCTGGGAGATTTAGAAAGTGGTTTTCCGGGGGAGCCTGCTCTCCTGCCCCCCAGAGAAATACTGTCTCCACCTGGACCCTTCTACCTACACACCTTGGTCCAGTGTAAACGACGACCCTTCTGGGCCTTATCTTCCTTCGCAGGGAAGTGGTCTTCCAGTAGTCCAAGAATAAAATGTCAGGAAATGCCTGTGGGTCTCCTGAGGAGGGAGAAATCGCATTTATCAAATGGTGCAGGGCCTGGAGACAGACTGAAGGAGGAGCCTCCTCTCCAAGCCTGAAGAACCAGGAGCCTCTGAGACCAGAAAACCAGAAAGCAGCTAATTAAGAAGTTAGCCTCAGGGCCAAGTCAGTCTTTGTTTGCTCCCCGCTCTTTGTCTACCAGCTTGCATATCAAATTTAAACTTGTGAGGGTTTGCCTTTGGAGCTGATGGGTGGCATTGGCTCCTGTGGCAGAGCACATCTGGGGAGAAAGCAATGAACTCTCCCTGGAGTGGAGGGTACATCCTTCTGTGGGCTGGGGATCTCCCCCAGGGGGCAGCTTGGGGGACTGGAACGAAGCTACTGGAACGTGCCTGCAAGGAGCCATTCACTGGTCCCAGGCCTGGTGGAGAGCCCCATGGGAGGAAGGCACATCTGGAGCTGGGCTTGGGTCTGGCAGGTGAGGTGGCAGAGTTCTCTCTAGGGAAAGTACCAGAGAGGCCTGGCTCAGAGCAACCTGGAGGTTTCACTTGCCTGGCATCATCTTCAGGGAGATACCATCTCTCCCCACCAGCTTGGCAGGAGTCTGATCTTGGGTGGGGAGGTGAGGAGTTCTCTTGGATCAGGTGAGCACTCCCAGGTGAGCCAGCACAAGAGTGCCTTGTCTTCTCTGCAGGCAGAGGGAAACCAGCGTCCACAGAGACAAGCACAGGGCTGCACACCCATTCACGGCTTCTCTCGACACACGTGGGCCGTAGGACAGTCTAGTCCTTGTTGACCCGGTATCCACGTTCCGTTTCTTCTTTGGTAACAGACTCCAATTCTACTTGACGCGGCCACGAGACTAATTCCCTGCCACCCCTGCAGCTGGGGTGGCCAATGAGACGCAAGCAAATGTTACTAGCTGGGGCTTCAAGGGAGACTGACCTGGTGGGAAGGGACCACGCAGACCCTTGCCCTTCTCTTTCCTCCTCTCTGGAGTTCAGAGGTGCCGGCTAGAACTCACGTGGTCATCTTGGTTTGTGAGGCCCACAAGGAAGTCGTGTTTTAGAAACGGCTGAGGAAAACCCTAGAAGCCCTTGCTCCTGATGCTCTTGTGGACGGCAGCCTATCCTCAAAGACGCCTTTTAGATGAGCCAGTAAGTCCCCAGTTTGTGACTGAGACTGTTATTAACCAAACAAAATGCCGCAGTGATTCACGCTGACTCACAGAGCAGGGAGCTCCTACTCACTGGAGATGTGCAAGCACCAGCTGTGGTATCCGTGGGGAGAGAAGGATGGCGGGGGTGGGGGTGGCTGAAAGCAGGGGGTTGAGCCTGAAGCCTGCAGTACTCTGTACTTGGTGCCCCATGCTGTGCTGTGCACAAACCACAGCGCCCTAGGGGTGTTCAACCCCAGCCTGCCGTGGCCATTGCATCAGTGGTTTTAGACTGTGTTTTGAAGCAGCAGGCTAGAAACAGAGAGAAATTCCCCCCCAAATTAGGGGCCAATGTGAACCGCCTGTTTCTAAAACCCGTGACTGTGCAGTAGAAGAAGCTTCAGGGGCCCGGGGTGCAGGTGACTACTCCCTGGACAACTCCAGCTTTAACATGTCTGCCCTTTGGGCCTATAGGGGGCACTAAGGAACTACCAGATCTCTGTCTCCTCTCTGACTGGGGTCAGTTGTCCCGTCTCCAGCCCTCCCTGGCCAAGGAGAGAGGAAAGAAGGGGGCTGAGGCTAACACAGAGTGGGTGGGAATGAAATCCTCTCCCTGTCCCTATTCTTCTTAAAGATCTAAGAACACAGAGCATCTGGTTTTCAAGTTCAAAAGAAAATGCCCCACCAAACTCCTCAACAAGAGCTTGACATTTCTGTCCCTGAATCTGAGACCGGGAAGAGGCCTTGGAAGCCAGCCAGTCCTCACCACTCATTTAGCAAATGAGGAAGCTGGAGGCCTGGGAAGGGGAGGTCACAGGTCCAAAGCACGCAGGGCGTTAGTGGCAGCAGCATAGGGCCAGGGATCTGGGCCTTCGGATTTCCAGTCTAGAGTTCTTTCCACCACACCCATCGCCATGGCCACATGTGTTTTCTTTTCTGGCCCTTGGGGGACTCTGGCAGGGCTGGGGGTCTGATGTGAACTGGAATCTGTTCAATTTCACCTCTCATTGCTCCTGCCAGCTCGCCAGCTCTGGCTGACGGAGGCAATTAGAACCAGACATCCCATAAGGGCATTCCAGGGAGATCTCTTAAAATTCCACAGCAGCTGGGGACTTGCCTTTTCCTGCAGGGATCATCTGGCGTGCAAACACCCAGGCGTGTAAGTCGCAGGGTGGGAGAGGGGTGCTTACACACACGCTATCTCTCAAGACACACTCACCCACAGGCAGAAAAACAAAGAAATGTTCACTAGCGAACTCTTTCCTTCCTACCTCCCAAAGAGGGAGGTTAGGAATTTACGGGCCACCCTGGGAACATCTAATTACTTGCTGCGAGGGAGGAGCACTGTGTTTGCACTGGTCAGTGGGTGGCAGAGAGGTGGGAGGGCATTTCTGTTTGTCTTCCACCCCCCTGCCTATGGTTGCTCACCACTGGGCCTGGGGGACAGCCAGGGGGTGTTGGTGGCCAGCTCAGCTAATACACAATCACAGGACCCTGGTTTAAAGGCATTACCTCAGTTTCTCTGTGGGAAAGCTGAGCCTCCGAAAGACAAAACGGCAAAGCAAGGAACTCCATCCCGGGACCACTGACTTTGACCTACCAGCTTAGGATATCTGGGGGCCGTAACATCCCAAATGGAAAGACAGACCTGGGATCATGAGTTGTTGGCAGCCTTCTCTGTTTCTCAGGGCTCCTCTTCTACAACTGTCATCAGGAAACCTCGTTTTGGCCAACAACATGCTACTGTCAAGTTGACTAATGTTCGAGTAAACCCAGAGGGCCTTTTGTTAGAAGTCTGTGGGAAATGGCCAAAGGGATTGGGAAAGCAGGTGGGAAAATTGCACATCTTCTTTAATCTGAGGGTCACGTAGGACCACCTGGCTTAACTGTGATTTACAGGAGGACAGAGGGGACCTACGGGACATTCTTCTGTCATGTCTACATACTCAATTGTTTGCAGAGCTTGAGCTAGAACTTCCGTTTTCCAGCCTAGGATGTTGCCAACGCTCTACTCTCTCACTCCCAGGTTATCCCTTGGAGGTTGGATGTTTGCTTGAATATCCTAGGGTAGGTGTAAAACAATAAAAAAAAATTAAGTCAGCTCATGATGGCTATGATTTTTATTACATATACCCTATAACTCTGACTACCTTCTAAATACGTCCTGGACTTTGTGGTTAATTGATTGGTGTTAATTGCCAACCATGCATTATGTGATTTCACATGACAGGTTGACTTTCCATCTCTGTGCTACCCATTTGCCAGTGATCTGCACCTGCTGACATCCCTTAGATCTTCTGTCTATGCTCCACACGCTCCAGTTTTTTGTTTTTTTTTTTAATCAAGCCAACACCAGAGAGGAAAGAATGAATTCCGCAGATCATGTTGATGGTAGTTCTTGTGTCTGGAAGCAGGAGTGCCTTCATTCATTGCTTCATTCAGCACCTAAAACTTGCTGGGGCTAGGCACTGTGCAAGGTCTTGGGGTGGGGGGTGGGAGAATAGTGGAAGAGAGAACTTGGTCTTGAGGAATTCCCACTCTGGTAAAGGAAGACAGAACATGCCTCTAATGAGCTTTGATATAGAAAATAGAACCAATAAGAGAAGGTCAGATGAAGTGAGTTCGGAAGCAAGGAAACCCCTTCTGGTGGGAGAGGGTAAGAGAACAATCAGGGAAAAGTTCCTGAAAGTGGTGGCATTAAAATCATGCCCAGAGGATGGGTAGGCTTCTGGTGTGCAGAGGTTGTGCAGGTGGAGGAAGTGGGGCAGGGCATTCTCGGTGGGGAAAGGCAGGTGAGGAAGAAAACAATGGTCTGTTGGGTAAATCATGACAGGGTCAGTATGGCTGGCAAGGCTTGTCTGTCCTTGGAAGGTCACAAATGGTTGTGAACGAGTCTGGGCAGCAGACATGCGGAAGTTGTCCTGGCTTTCTGAGTGGACAAGTGACGTGGGCGTGGCCGAGCTGGCAGGAGCATGTGCATACATGTGACCAGGCTCACCTGAATGAGCTTCCCAGAAGGCCCCTGGAGGAACCACCTGCATTTATAACTCCTACTGGAGCCACACTTTACGGTTTGCCAGGAGCTTTCATAGCCTTTACTCTTCCGATGCCCACAATACTGCTGTGAACAATTTGGGGGTATTTCCATTTTCTGTATTGGGAAACCGAAGACGAGCCCCAGGTTGAACAGTGAGTCAACGTTACAGCCAGGATCCTGCTCCCATTTCTTCTGACCCCAGATCCTGGACTTTACTCAGCACCATCCTGGCGAACCAGATAAGAGGGGAAGGGTCTGTCCAAGAACACTAGCCTTGGGCTATCATTTCCCTTCATCAGAGAATGCATCAAAGGGACAGGGTAGCATGTGTGGATGTGTGTGGATGTGCATGCACATGCCCATGAGGTGCTTTGTATTAAGCTGAGATACTTGGCTAACAGGTTTTCCTGTTTCTCTTCCAGAAGCATAGCCATGGCTCTTGTCTCGGGGGGAAGTCAGTTCTACAGTGGTGGCTCCAAACTGCCCTCACCAAAGCCAGGTTTGTGAGCAATTGAGCTGTTGTGCTAATAGTGGTAGGAAAGCATAGGCCTTGCCATTGATAATAGGATTCATAAGGAGAAGCCATTGTCCCATGGGTCCTTCGCCAATCTGTCCTATGAGAGAGAAAGGAATGCTTTCAGTCAAACACCTACACCACCAGTCACCAAGAGAAAGCATCTGTCATTTATCATCCCTCATGTTCTTGATCACAACATTTTTCCAGGGGCTTAGGGGCCTAGATTTCTTCATTTGCCAAATGGATGTAGGCGTTAGGGATAGCATTGAACCACTTGTTCTAAGAGAAACTTCCCAATTCTAAAAGGGTGGGGGGCGGGGAATGCAATGTCACTTAGTCCCAGAATTGACCAGAGTGACTCAGGTGTAGTGATAAAGGAATGGACTCGGCCATGTCCATTTTCCAAGGATAGAGAACCACAGGCAGGCCTGGGGCAACAGGTGTTTGTTTAACCCTGACACCATGGGTTTCTCCAGGAGTTTATGGTTCCAATGGGGACAGATAGTTTAGCTCTGGGCCAGAGGCTAAAGAGGCCAAGAATGGCCCCTTGGGCCATTTGATTCAGGAAGACTCTGAGGAGCTACAATTCCAGAGGTATTTGGGAAAGAGGAGTGCTCTGGCCCCTTGGTTGATGGAAGGTTCAAGCAAACGACCAAGTAGCCTTGAGAATGGGGGCGGAGAGAAGAAAGGGCATTCACCAGAAAGACACACGTCTCAGCTCCTAGGGCCATCAAGTCAAATCTTTCCACTTAACTAATGGGAACACCAGCAGGGGGTGCGGCTTGCCCAATACCAGCCAGCTAATTGGTGATAAAGCTGACTTTTAGGGGCAGGGCGGGCCCTTGGCGGGATGAAGGGGGTGTTAAGGTGGAGATGAAGAGAGGACCAGAGGGACCTGGGTAAGGTCCCGAAGGGGAGATGGTAGAACCCCTCACAGTGAGGCAAACTGATGAACACTTGGATGATGGTGAGCAGGAAGTGTCCTCTTTTAGAGGGCTTGTCTGCACAGTGAGGAGTCGGACTTGGAGATTGCAAAAGTCTCTCCAAGCTGGGATGCTCAGTGGTCTCCCCAGAACACTACCGTGGGCATGGGGGGAGAACTGCTCCAGGGTCAAAACCGCCAAAGAACAGGCATTCACAGTGTCGGGGAGGAAGTGGTAGGATGACATGTGGGGAAGCAAGATGGGACAAAGGAAAGTGCCACAAGCAAGACAGAAGACGGCTAACGACTGGATTCACAAACGGGGTGGGGCTGGTGGTAGAGAGGGAGAAGAGACGGGGTCAGTTCTTTCAGAAATGCTGGAGGGAAGGAACAGTAGGAATCCGTGACGGGCTGGCCTGTAGGGTACCATTCCAGGGTGTAGACCAAAGACCTGGTTTCAAGCTCTAATTCACTACCTACTAGCTGTAGGACCCTGAAGAAGTCACAGCGCCTGAGATTCAGTTTCCTTGGTGTAAAAGGAGAAGAATACTCCCTTACTGACAGGGCTGCGGAGAGAGTTAAACGGCACAGAATATGTGGAAACGTTTAAGAGAGTCTGCTCATTCGTGAGTTGGTTAATTTATTCATACATTCAGCAAGCCTGTGCTCAGTACCTACTGTGCGCCTGGAAAATAGTTTAGGCCCTCAATCGGTGTATTAAAAATAAAGTGGAGCTAGAAAAGGAGCTCAAATTGTCTGTTTTGGAAGTCTAGAGTAACCACAAGTATTAAGGAAGTGAGTCCATAGAACCATGAAAAATGTAAATGAGCTCCTTGGCAGTCACCGTTTTGGATGTAGCTGGTGGAGAGGTCAAATCTATTCAGGAATACTGTGACTGGCAGGATCACATGGAGGGGAAGTGTGGATAGATGTCACCCAGAGATAGTAATAGGTCTCCTTCAACAGAAAAGAAAGGGGGTGCCTGGGTGGCTCAGTCGGTGGAGCGTCCAGCTTCGGCTCAGATCATGATCTTGCGGTCTGTGAGTTCGAGCCCCACATCGGGCTCTGTGCTGACAGCTCAGAGCCTGGAGCCTGCTTCGGATTCTGTGTCTCCCTCTCTCTCTGCCCCTCCCCCGCTCATGCTCTCTCTCTCCCTGTCAAAAATAAATAAACATTAAAAAAAAAAACCAAAAAAACAGAAAAGAAAGAGCTCTAGGATTTCATAGTCCAAGCTTGGCTATTTAAACCAGGTCTGAAACACTTCTTTGTTTTCTACTATAGGAACGGTGGGGTTCTATCTTCTTGAGCCTAAGCTTCAGCACGCTGGACATAGATGGCTTCTCTAAAGATGTTTTATTCCATTTTTCCTCCATTTGAGATCCTTAGGGTTTTCAGGGGTCTATGAGAATTGCAGTAGGGATTTGCAACCTATTTTCAAAATTTCAAACATCCTATAAAAAACCACATGTCCTTACAATGAAGTTTTATTTGGCTAGAATAATATCAACCAGCCATGTTGATCAGAGCCTCTGGTGTGTGCTTTGATGAATAGAAAGGAGAAATAAAATAAAGCCAGCTTAATAAGTTCAGTGTGTTTAGAAGTCAAAAATCTCTCAAACATGGGGCCTAGAGCACTAAGGATATAATAAAAAAAAAGACTGAAAATACAGTTGAAAATGTTGGTAACTATGACTTTGATTCAACTCTTCTACTTTCCTCTTTAGAACTCAAGAGCCACAGAAGCAAAGAAATTTGTCCAAGGTTGGAGCCTCTTGGTGGCAAAGCCAGGCCCAGAATCCAGACGCCCGGCCACTGGGCTTGTGCTGTGCCTCAGTATTCTTGAGCCTGGTTTTGAAATCTTTCATTTGCATTTGGGTTTTAGCAAAAGCAAGTTCCCTTCCTAAAATCACTGCCTGGGTATCAAAGGGGAAAAAGATCTGGGGCGCCTGGGTGGCTCAGTCAGTTGAGCCTCCGACTTCAGCTCAGGTCATGATCTCATGGTTCGTGGGTTCAGGCCCCTGTGTCGGGCTCTGTGCTGACAGCTCAGAGCCTGGAGCCTGCTTTGGATTCTGTGTCTCCCTATCTCTCTGCCCCTCCCCTGCTCGTGCTCTGCCTCTCTCTCAAAAATAAATGAAGATTCAAAAACATTTTTTAATAAAATAAAATAAAAGGGAAAAAGATCCAACAAAGGGCTTTTCCTTGGGCAACTCCTCATCTGAGTCCGGTCACCTGATGGGTCATTAGTCCAGCTCATGTTTGTCTGATGGAATTCTCCAAGGCTGGGGGAAGATTGACAGGCAGGAACGCCCTGGGAGGTTCTTGGGGGGAGATGGACATCCTCTCTTTATCTTCAAAGCAAATGTTCAGGAAGGGAAATGGCAACACTTCCCAGAATTCAGGCTGCAGCAAAAACACAGATGACATATCAGACTGATGTCTCATCCATGAGAGGCAAAGGCACAATCACCAGGGCTGCTGAGGAAATTGCTTGTTCGTCAGTGGAGAGCGGGATAGATAGAAACCTCTCCTATCTAAAAAAAGAACACCTGGGTAAATCCGGGTTTTCCAAACAGGGAATTATGCGTAAGGACCCAAAGTTGTGAGCTGTTGAAGAAGGGTGTTTAGTTGAAATGTGTTCCCCCAAGGTTATGAGTTAGCAGCAGAACACATTCCAACTTTTTATGAGGGTACAGGAATTCTGGGAAAATTAGGTAAGATGAATTTAGATTCATGATGGCCAAAGTGGCCTATACTTTCATTTGGGAAGACTAGAGATGCCTCATTTGGAAACATCTAATGATTACATTTGGAACATGCAATTAACCTCTCTCTTCGGGGGCTTTCATAATGTAATAAAATATCCTGTTTAGATCCCTTCAAGCTGTCGGTCTCTCTTTTGAGAGAGATTTCCACAGATTTGAGAGTCCGTCCTGGCCCTGCTTTCTTCCAATGAAGTTGACTGACTCTGGCTCCAGCTGGATATACTTAATAGCCACAGAACTTGTATTTGCTGTTGCCTCCTTCACATGAAAACCACCTGGATCTTTCAGGAAAGTGAATCTGTTTATGCCATCGATCCCTACTTAAAACCCCATGGTGGATTTCTATTGTTATTAAAAGTTGAAATCTCTTGTGAGCCCTATTGCATCTTGTGAGGCCCCTCATGTCCTGCTCTCTGGTCCCAACTCCTCTTGTTCCAGCCATATTCCTTTTTTTTTTTTTTTAAATAACCTGTAATCACCAGGGCCCCCATTACCACAGCGTCTTTATGTATGCTGCTCCCTTCACCAAATGCCTTGCCTCCTCCTCTTCACCTGGTTGTCCTTTAGATATAAACCTACTTGTCACTTCCCGAAGAAAATTTCCTCTACACTCGTGTTTACATCAAACTCCCCATTCACATGTGCTCAGAGCGCCATGAACCCCTCCTTCATAGCCCTGAAGACAGTTCAACTTTAATTTGTGGGTAGTTATTCGACTAATGTCTAATTCCTCCATTAGACTGTGAGCTCATGAAGACTGTTGTTCTCACTAATGTGGTTGGGAGAGTGCCCGTGACATGGTAGACACGTTTGAGAGAATGAGGGGATGATCTCATGTTTGGTCCACAGTAGGCATCTTCTAGAGTAACTGAATGAAAGTGGGAAGAAGAGATGCACTCTGGGCCAAGAGAGCTTGGTCCTAGGGCCTGCCTCTCCACTAAATGGCTCAGTGCCTTTTCACTGGGCCAGGCCCATCCTTCTCGAGGCATCAGGGCCTCCTAGCAAGGTGGGAAATTGAATCAGTGCGCTGTGCTGCCCGAGGTCTAAAGGAACGGAGGTTGCATCTTGGCTCTACCAGCTTCTAGCTGTGACCTTGAGCCTGTTAGTTCATTTCCTGAGACGTTATTAATTCGTTTAATGTCTGTCCGAGGTCTCAACGTTTAGAAATCTGTGAGGGCCCAAACGAAGCCAGTGGCAGTGAGAAGAGAGAGGAGATAGAGAGAAAAGGTAGTTTAGAGAGTGGGGAAGTAAACCAGTGTGTCTCAGAATGTGGTCCCAGTACTGCCAGCGGCAACACCTGGGAATTTGATAGGACTGTAAAGTCTCCAGCCCCATCCCACCCTTACTGAGTTAGAAACAATTCAGGTGCGTCCCAGGGAGCTGTGCTTTAAGGAGCCCTCTGGAAAATTCTGATGCATGCTCAAGTTACACAACCACTAGATTAGGGGCTGAGGGTGAGGGAAAGAAAATATTGAAGACAGAGGAATTGCTAAAAGGCGAATGTGGCCAGTTGGGACTACTCGAGGGCTTGGCTTGCCTGTCTCTGATAAGAATGACTCCCTGACTCGTTAATCTGTCCGTGAGGCATATGGGGTGGAGTGGACGAGCCAAATATAGGTCACCTACTGATAGAAAACCCACTTTTATGAGGGACATTAAGGCAGCTATATTCAGGGAGAAACTCATGTCTTGATTTCATGAGATGTCCCAACACAGCTTGAAATAGGACAAGGCCCTGGGAAATGGGACCATCCCATGCACCTGTGTCCTGAAGCATCTGGCAATCCCAGACACAGGGAGAGTCAAACAGCACTGAAGAGACTTAGCTATTTCCTTTCCCCGGAAACATCCTGGGCCTGAGTGATCCATTGTGCCTGAGTGATCTCTCTTTTAATGAGGGGTCCAAAAAAGGCACTGTACAGTTTATAGGAACGCTTTCTATTCTTGCCAAATAATCAGAACATTTAATAGTTAGGACCTTGAGGGGATGGCTAAACACAGCCCCACCCATATCACCACAAAGTTTTGAACAATAAACCCAACATCTGGTTTCTTGTCTATGACATTACCATTGGGATGCTGTTGAGACCAGGGAGCCATTGTTGTTGTAAATCCATAGAACTTGGAATCCAATGAACACTTTCTTCACTGATGTATTTTGCACATGCTTTGGCTATATTCTTTTTGTGTGTGCTTATTTTAATCAATATGTTATATATACATATGTTGACAATCAATAGTTATCTCTGGGTTTTTTTATCCTCTTTTCTACATGACAAGGTTTTTCCAAGGAATGCTATTGTCATCGTTATCATTATCAGTATTATTTAACAGCTAGTGTTCAATGGGGGGAGGAGGGTATCTCTGGAAGATGAGGCTAGAGAAACATATTTATTCCCACATTTGATAAATATTTATTGAGCACCTATCATGAGCCACGCACTGGGGATACAGCAGTGAATAAAATAAACAAACTTCAGCCTTCACAGAATTTATATTCTATTTGAGAATACAGACTATTAATAATAATAAGTGATTAGGTAAGCATATAGTACATCAGAGGTTATATGTGGTCTGTTAAAAAAAAAAGAGAGGCAGGAAAAGATAGAAAAGGTCAGAGAAGTCAGAGAAGAGGGAAGGCCTCAATGATAAGGAACCTAAAAGAAACAAGGTAGTGGCCAATTCAGACATGTTAGGGGAGAGCTTTCCAGACAGATGGAATGACAGGCACAGGGTTCTGAGATAGGAGCTTGCCTAGAGCATGGATGCGGCCAGTGGAGTAGAGGAGACACTGGAGAGAATACTAGAGATGGGTTTTGGAGAGCTTATGAGGGCCATGTAGAGTAGGATTTTTTTTTAGAACATTGTAATAAATTTTGCTTTTACTCTGAGCAAGGTGGTAATTGAGGACTGTGCACACAGGATTTTTCACACTGGATTCTGGGTCCGAAAAAGAATGTTCTGGTTGCTATTTGAAAATAATAATAGTGGGGTAAGGGAGAAATCATAGACACCAGCAAGGAAGCTTTTGCAATAATCCCGGTGAGAGACCAGGGAGATTGATTCAGGGTGATGAAATAGAGGTGGGGAGCAGTAAGGATTCTGGATTTCTGTTGAAGATAAAGACAACAGGATTTGCTGATTGGATTAAACACAGGGCAGAAAGGAAAGGTTAGAGTCCTATGACTCCAACCTTAGGCCTGTGCAACCAGAAGAATGGAATTGTCTTTAACTGAGATGGGGAAGACCATGGGAAGACGTTGGGGAAGGACATTGGAATTTCAGTTTGGAGAGTTTAAATTTGAGAAGTTAATTACACATATGAGGCTAGAACTTAGGAAGACACACTAATGAATATTTGTTTTGACCCAAAGTTAATAGAGATACAGCTTCGACTGATCCTGTGAAAGATAGATTGGGAGCCAGGAGACTAAAGGCAGGGAACATGCTAGGAGGCCATGGCCATACAGCTGACAAGAAAGCCCTGAACAAGGACAGGTGGGAATGAGGAGAGGAAGCGGAGTTGAGAGATATAGAGGAGGTAGGCTCAACTAGACAAGGTGGCAAGAATAGATATCAAGGTGGAGAGATGAAGACCAGCCCAAGCCACGTTCTCCAGCGTGAAGATTCACAACCCATTATAACAGACACTGTGAAATAAGTTCCATGTTCCACCCAACGGGCCACTTCTAAACCCAGGACACCAAAACTATGGGGTCACAGAGGAACCGAGGCAGCTATTTCAAGTTCTGATAATAGGTAAAATACAAGACATGTTACTTATTTGAATGTCACTTCATAGCACCCAAGATTAAATTTAAACCCTTGACCCTCTGCATAAGTAGAAACTGAGTAGGGTTTTTCTATCACTATGCCACTATTCTGCTGTCTTCTTCTGGCAGTGGCTTGCACTCCTGTTAAAACTTTTCAGCATTCCTTCTGTGCCGTATCTGTTACCCAAAGCAATACATAATGGACTAGACAGGATTATTGGCCCAAATGACAAAACCAGATGTAATATGGAAGAGATTTTTTTGGTTTTTGTTTTTTTTTTTCTATAACCACACATATGTGTTTGGCCTCACACAGCTGTTCATTGTAAATAGTAAGATTCAAACCAGGGACTACAAAACAGGCAATATGGGATACAGAACCACCCATCCTTAGTCCTTCAGGAATAGAAATCAGTGAAGGAAGATTCCTCAGGTTTCAGCTTCTGGCCCTGGTAGCCTTAAACTCCTTGCCTAAGGATGTAAATTTTGGACTCTGCAGGCGCTGCTTTCTAGGAGATGGCATGTGGAGAAGGAGTCTGGGTTGGAAATGAGGCTCTGTCACTTCCAAATCCGGAGATTAGGGGCAAGCTGTGTCACCACTCTGGGCCTCAGTGTCCTCACCTGAGGCGTAGGGATGATTTATTCCTTTTCTTAAATGTCTTTGTCAGGTTTTTCTAAAAAGGATTATGTTAGCCTCATAGAATGAACTGAGAAATGGAGCTTTCACATCTATTTTCCTAAAAGAGTTTATGTATAATCGATACTATTAACTCTAAAAATACCTGATAGAATTCACCAATGAAACCATCTGGGGCTGGATTGTCTTTATGGAAATGTTTTGGACTATGATCACGAATTGAATATTTTTAATAGACATTGGGCTATTTAGATTTTCTCTTTCATCTTGAGTCAGCTTTGGTAAATTACATTTTCAAAGAATTTGTTTACTTTATCTAAATTATTGACTTTATTAACATAAAGCTTAAAGCTTATATTTCTTACTGTCCTTTTATTTATTTATTTTTAAAGTTTTATTCATTTATTTTGAGAGAGACAGAGAGAGGGTACAAGTGGGGAGGGGCAGAGAGAGAGGGGGACAGAGGATCCAAAGTGAGCTCTGCACAGACAGCAGAGAGCCCGATGCAGGGCTTGAACTCATGAGCCATGAGATCGTGACCTGAGCCAAAGTCTGACACCTAACTGAGCCACCCAGGTGTCCTTCCTTATTATCCTTTTAATATCTCTGTATAAAATATTCCCTCTTTGATTCTTTAAATTGGCCATTAGTGTTTATTCTCTTTTTTTTTCTTGATTAATCTTAATAAGGATTTATAAATTTTATTAGTCTTTTCAAAGAACCAACTTCTGGCTTTGTCAATTTTCTCTATTTAGGGTCCATGTCTTCTTTCATTGTTTTCTATTCTTATGTTTATAATTTCTTTTTTTCTATATCAGATTTAATGTGTTCTTTTTCTAGCTTTTCAAGGTAGAAACTTATATCATTGATTTTAAATCTTTTTTCCTTTTTTTTTCAACTTTTTTTTTTTATTTTTTTTAATTTATTTTTGGGACAGAGAGAGACAGAGCATGAACGGGGGAGGGGCAGAGAGAGAGGGAGACACAGAATCAGAAACAGGCTCCAGGCTCTGAGCCATCAGCCCAGAGCCTGACGCGGGGCTCGAACTCCCGGACCGCGAGACCGTGACTTGGCTGAAGTCGGACGCTTAACCGACTGCGCCACCCAGGCACCCCTTTTTTCCTTTTTAATATAGGTAATTAAGCTATAAACTTCCTTCTAAGCATTGCTTTAGTTGCATACTATAAATTTTGATATATTGTAGTTTCACTATCAGTCAGTATAAAATTATCCAGTTTTTCTTGTAATTTCTCCTTTGACTCATGTGGTATTTAGAAGTGTGTTAATTTCATAATATTTGCGGGGATTTTCTAGATATCTTATTGTGATTGATTTCCAGTTTAGTTCCATTGGTTTAGGGAACACAGTCTACAAGATTTCAATTGTTGGAATGTATTGAGATTTATTTAATGGCTCAACAAATGTTTGATCTTGGTCAATATTCTCTTTGCAGCTGAAAAGGTTGTGTATTTTACACTTATTGGGTAAAGAATGTTCTATAAATATCAATTATGTGTTCTTTGGATCTATATCTTCACTGTTTGCCTTTTTGTATACTTATTGTATTAATCACTGAGAAACGGGTTCAGAGATATCTTTTTAAAGCAGAAATCAGAATATATCCCTCCCAATGTAAAGTTCTCAAAGGCGTCTTAGTGTGCTAAAATGAAATACAAACTTCTTAGGCTCTCTAAGAGATCACATGATATGGGCTATGCCCTGCTCTCCACAGTCCTTTGCGCCCCAGCTACTCTCCAATCACACTGGCCTTTCTTCTGTTCTCTGAACCCACTAAATTTATTCCTACCTCAGGGCTTTTGTATTTGCTATTACCTTTGCCTAAGATTTTATTTTCACCCAGATAATCACGTGTCTGGCTCCTACACACCCCTTCAGCCTCAGCTCAGGTGTCCCTGCCTCAGAAAGGCCTTCCATAACCTCTCTATCTGGGGCAGTCTTTATCACATCACCCTGATTTAGTCCCTTGGCAGAACTTTTCTTTCTTTCTTTCTTTCTTTCTTTCTTTCTTTCTTTCTTTCTTTCTTTCTTTCTTCTTTCTTTCTTTCTTTCTTTCTTTCTTTCTTTCTTCTTTCTTTCCTCCTTCCTTCCTTCCTCTCTCTCTCTCTCTCTCTTTTGTTGCTGTTGTTGCAGAACTTTTCACTATTAGAATTAACTGTTCATTAAAATTCTTTTTTTGTGGCTTACATGCTGGTTTTGCTGAATGCACAATATACCCAGAGCTGAGAATAGAGTTGACGTGTAATGGATATATTTGATAAATACTTGTTGGATGAATGGGTGGCAGATGGAAAGATAAGTAGGTGGACTGTCAGCCTTTATGTCATTCAACATTTTCTACCTTGTTTCATAGTCAGGTGTCATGGCTGGAGTGTGAATGTTTACAAACAGGAACTCATTCTACTTTATCTCTGTGTCTCTGACACAGCACAGCAACAACTCACTAAGAGAATGTTGGACAAAAGCAGGGATGGACCGTGCACTTCCCAAATACTCTGTGCTCACCTCCATCAGCAGTCACTTTACTGCATCTCTCTTCTGAATCAACGAAACCAGAGTCTGGCATAGGGCCTTGTACATAAGATATGCTCAATATATGTTCACAGAAATACAGAAGAAAAGAAGAAAGGAAGGTAGAAAGGGACTTGTCACAGCTCTGGTGAACACACTGGTGGCAAGTTCCAAATCTAGGGACCCAAAGCCAAAATGTCAGAAAGCGTCTCCTTGCCTGTTGTTCTCCAGAGAAGTCAGAAGAACATAGGGTCCTCAATGGATGGCCCATTTCACCTCTAAGCAAAGGCACAGGAAGAGGGTCATATGGAAATGAGTTCAGAGTCATGTTTC
The DNA here is from genome assembly GCF_027475565.1 of Acinonyx jubatus. NCBI lineage: Eukaryota > Metazoa > Chordata > Mammalia > Carnivora > Felidae > Acinonyx > Acinonyx jubatus. The sequence goes on along the minus strand of NC_069384.1, from coordinate 73,534,992 downwards.
TTTCCCAAAAGCCCTGCGATATAGAACGGGTATAGCAGTAGCCTGGGAAAATGGTGACCAAAACACTTGCGTGCACATCTTATTAGCCATGAAATCTTAATTGTTTCGTAGATGTTTGTTCAAAATGAATACTCACTCACTAGTGAAGGAAAAGTGAGGAATATGCCACACAGACCATGAAATCATTTCCTGCACCACCCCTACCCCCCACCGACTGTTGAACATCCAGTGTTCATTTCCTTTAAAGGACTCAAATTAACCTGAGAATTACAAAATTTATCATTTATTCTGTGTGATACTGAGTTCTTTAGAACTCCAGAACATTCTGTCCACAGGACCACAAGCTCCTTGCCTGTAATGGCTTATCCATTCACCCGCCCCCAACCATGTCCAGCCACATGCTTGACCCCAGCCTGCACTCAGCAAGTGGGTCTTGAGTTGAAAAGATGCAGAATTGGAAGCTGCATCCAATTCTGAGGTGCAGAAATACTGAGGTGGTCCCTTGGCCTTTGTGGCCCTGTGGTTCTTCCGATCCACATGCACCCGCTCTGGCTCTTGTGGTAGGGGCTGCCCATGTTGCTCCTGAACTTCACTTCATTTGCTTTGTCTAGAATGGAAGGGGGAGCAGAGATTAGGTGGGGCTTTGACATATGGTATTTCTGTTTCCATGCAGTAACCAGCCAAGCCTTTACGGAAGAGTAGGTATTTTAAAGAGTGGAAAATCGACTGCAATTTGGCTTTTCCTTAGACAGAAATATATAATTTTGGAAAGGTGTGAACATTAGGACTAACGTGTTTTGGACTAAAAACTTGTACTCTATTCCAATAATAAAAATCAGTAAATGCCATAGGTAGAAATGAAGGCTAGTCAGTGCCCAAAAGCCAGGGTGCAAATTGACTCTGACTGCAGAGCTAAATCAAGATTCAAATGCAGGTAATTTACCTGTCAGATCCTGATGCAATACTGCTACAGGATTCATCGAATTGAAATCTCTGATGTTAGCATTATAAAAGTGAGGCTTAGAATAAACATGTTTAAGATTAAGAAAATGGAGATATTTCCTATCATCTATGACTTCCTTAAAGGACATATTTTAGGTATTCATGCATATCTATATGTATATTACAACATTTGGATTCACCAACCTATTTTGAAATTTAAGACAAAGAATTGTCTAAAAAAGTTAAAGCTGGAAGGGGCCTTCATGGCCGGAGTGTCCAATGCTGTCTATGGCCGACAGCAGAGGGGCGTTCTGAATGCCTGTTCTTGGATTGGAGCCAGGCTCCTGCAATGAGATGCATCACCTTGCAAGCTTGTTAAACAGGCAGATTGCCAGGCCCCATCCCTGGAGGTTCTGAGTCAGGCAACCAGGTCTGGGAACCATTGTATTCAAGGTACCTTCCCAGACATGACATTCAAGGAGCCAATGAAAAGGTGAAAACTGGCTTCACCCTGCCTTTCATGACCAGGGCGGTCAGAGTGAGGATGGAAATGACATTGGGTCCATCTGTGCTGGGACAGGCCTCTATGTTATAAAAGACATTGGGTCATGGGGCACCTGGGTGGCTCTTTTGGTTAAGCATCTGACTTTGGCTCAGGTCATGATCTCACAGTTCATGAGTTTGAGCCTTGTGTCAGGCTCTGTGCTGACAGCTCAGAGCCTGGAGCCTGCTTCAGATTCTGTGTCTCCCTCTCTCTGCCCCTCCCCCACTCATGCTCTGTCTCTGTCTCAGAAATAAGTAAACATTAAAAAAAAATTATAAAAGACATTGGGCCCCCAATAATTGTTCAAACTCCTCAATTTATAGGTGACACTCTTCTAGTTGCCAACTGTAGTCCCATAGCTCCAGCTGCGTTGGTCTAGTTTCATTCACTCAGATCACAAATCATTTCTGAGTGCCTTCCAGGAGTGCAGCAGGCAATAAGTATAGGTTCCTTGTGAGTCCAGCAAGGGTGACAGGCAAGTATATGGAGGGTCACAACCCAGTGATGCCAGAGAGAGAGCAGGGTATTAGGGGAGCATATGGGAGGACCACCTCACCTAGATTCGGGGGAGTCAGCTTAGGCTGACAGATGAGTGGAAATTAGTCAAAATGAGTGAAGACTGGTTTTAATCCATCCTCTGGAGATGGACCCATTTCCACATCAAGCTGAAAAAATGGGCATAAGATTCTGGGGAGGCGAGGCAACCAGGAGTATCTGTCACAGAAGCGATAAAAATTGTTCAGTACACGCTATTGACTTCTTAGTTTTGATAACTGTACTGTGGATATGCACGATGCTAACACGAAGGAAGCTGGGTGAAGGGTATGCAAGAAGGAACTGTCTGTATGATCCTTGCAAGTCTTGGGTAACTTTAAAATTAGTTAAAAATAAAAACAACTATTTGAGGTGGAGAAGAGAGGAGACAGACCCAAAGCAGTGACTGTGGGGATGGCTGATGTAGGCCAAATTGAGAGATATCAGAGATACAGTGAGGAGAATTTAACCAGATTTGACTGAATGTAGGAGATGAAGAAGAGGGGTGCTTTGGCCAATGAGGGGATATGGGACATCCACTCCCTGGGATGGAGAATAGAGGCGATGGAGTGAGAGAGGAAAGATAGGGGATCAGATACGCACATGGTAACTTTGAGGTATTCGTGGGAAGCCTCAGGTGGAGATGATCACAGGAATACTTTGGTGTCTGGGTCTGGGGCTCAGAAAAGGGGTCAACACTAACTATAGAAAGCTGAGAATGAACAAGAAAAAAATGAGCGCAAGCTGACCAAGAAAGTAATTGAAATAGTTGAGGTAGATGTTTTCCTGATGGGTGATAAATAAGAAATGGATGGAGGGCAGGATGTACATTCAAGAAGAAATAAGAGAAAGAGTAAACTGAGAAGAACATCCAAAGAGGAAGAAAGACCACCAGCCAAGTATGATGTGGACGACAAGGGAGAAGGATTTTCAAGACCAAATTCAACCTTTGGAAAGATAAGCAGCAACTGGGTTGTTGAGCCAGCCTTGGTGAGTTCCAGCTCTATCTCTCCACTAGATGTTCGGACAGTGTGAAAACAACAGGGGAAAATCAGTGAATGTTTTTAAGTGCCTACTTTGATGAAACAAGTCCTGAGTATCAGCTGGCCGAGTGTTATGGAGAAAACATGTGTGATCTTGGGTGTTGGGCAGACCTGAGTTCAAGTTATGGCTCTGCCACTTGCTAAATGACCTTAAGCAAGTTACTTAATGTCTTGAAACTCAGTGTCTCCATCTGTAAAATGAAGATGGTAATATGCATCTTTTCTTTTGAGGATTAGAGATAATGCATGGATGCTCCCACTGTGGTATCTGGCCCACAATAGGTGCTCAACAAATGGCAGGCATTATTATGGGCCATCTGGTGCTATTCTGGCCTCTAACACATCCGATGCATCCATGTACTGGGTCTCTAACTACAACATGCTGAAACAACTTGGTCTTTATTACTCCCTCCCAAGCCCAGCCTCTATCAGACTGCCAGCCTCTTAAGGGTGTCTTGGTCAACTTAGTCTCCCTATCAGCCAGCATAGAGCAGGCATCCTGGATGGGACCTTCATTCTGCAGCATCAGAAGGAAGCCTGAGATGTGGACCCTGCCCCAGATATGTCATGGGAAGATTTGCTCTACCGAGTTGGCATTGGAAGATAGACATGTGCTCACACGGGTCTGCAGGGAGCCGAAGATCATTTTTCAAACTTTGCAAGCAACCTAGTTATGGAAATCTCAAGGAAAGGATGGTGAATCAGGAAAACTGATGAGGACACTTGGCACTAACAAGCTGGCTGACTCATCCAAACTCACACACTATGATTCTATAATTACGGAAAGTAAATCTTTCTGAACAAAAAAAGGGAGAGAGAGAGAAGAAGAAAAAGAAGGGAAAAAAAGACATGAACTTCAGGAGACGCAGTTTGATTAGGAGTTGTGGGCAGTTATAAAAAGGAATCTGGAAGAGTAGTAGCTTGAACATCTGGGTATGGGAAGTTTCAAGTCATTCGAATCGTTCCATGAGAAACATCTCTGAAGCCAGAGGCATTCTAGGCTACCAGCAAGTGAGAGCTCAGAGTGGTTCATATGCCCACTACATTAATTTCCTAGGACTTCCATAACAAATTACCACAAGCTGGGTGGCTTAAAACAACAGAAACATACTGTCTCACAGTTCTGGAGGCCAGAAGTCTGGCATTAAGGTGTCAGCAGGATTGATTCCTTCTTGGAGGCCCAAAGAAAAAATCTGTTCCATGCCTCCCTCCTAATTTCCGGTAGCTGCTGTCAATCCTTGGTGCTCCTTGGCTTTTTGGTGCATCGCTCCAATCTCTACCTCTGTCTCTACATTGGCATACTTCCCTGTGTATCTCCATGTCAACATTTTCCTGTTCCTATAAGGATACTCCCCTAATGACCCCATCTTAACCTGATTACATCTGCAAGGACCCTAATTCCAAATAAGGTCATATTCACGAGTACCAGGAGTGAGGACTTCAACACATCTGTTTGGGGGACACCATTCCTGTAAAATTTCCAGGCTACTCCACTGCCCTTCTAGTCTTGCACACTATTCCTAGCCTCTGAGAGCTATTTGCGGTTCTTTGCATGCTCCCTACTCTCACCCCTGTACGCCCGCACACATACTGGGCCTTTAGTCCAGGATGCTCTTCTCCTTCCACCTGAGCCACTCCCATGACCTTTCAAAACTCAAGGGACATTTGGCCTCTCCCGTGAAGCTTTTCCTTCTTCTGAGAATCTCTCAGGATCAGTTGCCAGATTTGGGGTGCTCCCCTCACGCCCCTCTGTATATCTCGAGTGTGACATTTAGCAAGGCAGATGGCAACAGACTGTTGGCATGCCCAACTCTTCCCACTAGACGGAAAGCTCTGTGAGGACAGGGGCCATATGTTTTTATCTTTGTTCGTGCTGTGCCTGCGACATGGTGGATGCCCAACGGTGTAAGGTCAGCCCTTGATGGGAAGCTTGACTCGGTGCTCTGTGGCTTTCCGTAGGTCTGATTGAATAGGACTGCCTGGCCAAGCGAAATGTGCCATTCCTTCTAGCCCAAACCAGCACTTGCCATGAGGTCAAGTGTAGGCTGCCAGTGAATTTCCAACCTGATTTCCTCTGTTTCCAGTCTTCCTGGGAGGTCTCCGTGCTAGACTCAGCAGGCCAAGCCCGGTGAGAGCTGGCGAACTGGGCCGGCCACTCCCCCAGTTGCTCTAATGGGGACTGCAAATAGAGGCTGTTGGCCCATGGATCCCAGGGCCACAATGCAGCATTCAGTGGCTGTTGTGGGTTGCCCTTGTGTGTGTGTGTGTGTGTGTGTGTGGGCAGTTTGTGGTCCAAGGCCAGCAAAGTCCCATAAAAATGTCAGGCCTGTGCAAAGGCCAGAGCTCTGTGGGCGTTTTTCCCTTCTTGCTAGTGGTTTTCTTCTTAGTCATTTGTCTCCTTAAAATAGACCCTTCCATTTTTCCCTCTGGGCCTCCTGCTCTCTAGCGCTGTCACTGACAAGCACAGCAAAACAGAGGTCAGAAGAGAAACTGCACAGATACTCAAGGCGTTTGAGAGCTAAAAAGTTCTCTAGAAAGAGCATGTGACTAGTCCAATCCTTCTTTCCATAGATGGGGAAACTGAGGCCTGAAATGAGAGTGAGACTTGCCAAACATCGTGCAGAAAACTGTCAAGAGGGAAAAGGATTGAACCTGATTCCCTGCCCCCCAGGCCAAGGCTCCTGCCCCTCAACCACACCGTGTCCACCTGTCTCCTCCAGAAATGAAGAGAGTTAAGGTTGGACTGCCGTTCAGTGGCAAACAAGCTGTGAAGAGTTCCCTTGAACCCCTTCTCTGTCTCTGTCCGCTCTAAAGGGCACCAACTATTCAAAGAGGCATTGTCCCCGTTCTAAGGGACTTCTGCCCAGGCCAGAGACAGAGTGGAGACACTGTTTGCCATCCAGGGCAATGGCATCAACACATCATGCTTACTGGACACCGCATCTCATGGAGAATTATAGAGGTAAAAATGGATTTGGATGTTGCCTACAAATTCAAAATGAGCCAATTCAAACCTCACATTAAAACAAAAACTGGTTCCTCCTTCACCATTCATTTATAAGGCTCAAATGTTCACTTCAATTAGTGTCTTAAAAATAAAGACGGAGAGGACAGAAAGGGTCCTTCGATTCCTTTGGAACACAGGTCAACAAGAACCAAATTAAACACCAGCTCCCTCAATTTGTGGGTGTTGATTCTGTCACCACCTTTCTTCAGCCATTCCTCTCCCCGCCACTCCCTAGCACAAGCGCCAGTGCCGTGATAAACAGAAGTTCACATTCTTGGGTCTGGCTGCAAGGGCCCCGCCCTGGTCTGCCGGCCACCTGCCCTTATCGGCTTCTACTTCTACTCTCACATCTTGCCTTATTGACATAAATTCCTTTGTTGCACATGCACCTGCACAGCCCCTCTTTCCTTTGCTTAGCAGCCCCTCTCCTCTCTTCCTACCCCTCCTCCCTCCCCATTGCTCCCGTGTCTACCTGTCTGAGTTCTAAATCCACTCTCAAGGCCATGAAACAGCACTGCACCTCTCCAGTCTAAAATTTCCTCCAATGGATGTCCTAGGCACGTGATTTGCCTCCTCTGTGGAACGCGCGGATTCTAGCTTCGCGATGGCCTCCCCGTCCATTCCTGTGTCCCTCTATTCACCACTTAACAACCATTTACTGAAAACCTTCTTCGTGCCAGCCACAGTGCCTGCCCCACGGAGCTCACACCCTAATGTGGAAGACAGAAGACGGAATTATAACAGAATAGCCATGGCCCCAAGATTTAACATTTCATCTGAAGGCAATGGGAAGTCACTGAAGGATTTGAAAGAGGCAAAGTGATGACAGGAGCAGATCCACATGGTAAGGACTGTTCTCAGAGCAATGTGGAGGACAGATTTGGCGAGGGTGGGAGTGTGGGTGTGAGGATAATGATGGTGCCAAAGTGAAGGTTAAAAGGCTAATTAACAGGTTATTGCACTAATTCTAGCAAAATATTAAAGCATGCCCCAAGGGAGTAACAGAAGGAATACAGAGAAGGAGAAATGTGGGCTGGAGTTGACAGGAAGTCGTGGCTGTGGTCAGGGACTCTGTACATCTAAGACCCCAAGGTTTCTAGCTGTGGCTTTTGTGTGGAGGGTGATGGCAGCCGCCGGTACAGGAACCATGGGAGCAGGGACAGGTCTGAGGGAAGGGCTGAGATGCTCACGGTTGCACATATTGTGGTTAAGGAGACTTGGGGCAGACGATGACATATACAGATGTAGGGCTGAGGTCCCAGCAAGCTATAGGTACTTAGGGACACATAAGGACACATTTCCCTTACTGGCCCCTGAAGTCAGGAGTGGGGAACTGAGTATTTACTCCTGTTTTCTTTCTTTCTTTCTTTCTTTCTTGAGTACAGTGGATTTTCATTTGCCGCGTGAATCAGCGAGGGATTCAAATCGCAAAATAGATGACATAAGTGGAGAGGAGGCAGCCACATTTATGGGGCAGAGTCATGAGCAGGAGCATAATTGTTCTGCAATTGCCACCCACAATAGCTCTCTTCACCTGCGCCGGAGAGGCCAAGGCCTAGGACACAGGACCACATGACGTCACGTGTTCCCATCAGCCAGTCCCACGAGTCTGTGGAAGAAGCACTGGTATCAGACTTGGAAGTGTGTGGTTGTATTTCTGGCCAGGCCTTTGGGCAGGTCACTTTCTTGACCAGATGTTAGTTTTCTCTTTTATGAAGTGGGAAAGATGGGGTTGCAGCTCTGGAAAGCCATGTCCAAGTGGAAGCTGCTTCATCCCAGAGATACTGTGAGGAACTACAGATGTAAAGAACATGAGGAATTGGGGCACCCGGGTGGCTCAGTCAGTTAAGCATCTGGCTCTTGATTTCGATTCAGGTCATGATGTCACCTTTAGTGAGATCGAGCCCCACGTCAGGCTCTACGCTGACAGCGTGGGGCCTGCATGGGATTTTCTCTCTGCCTCTCTCTCTCTCTCTCTCAAAACAACTACATATTTTTTAAAATGTGAAGAATTGTAATGGCGCCTGACACACCTCCAGGCTCACTAAATGAGGAAAGGATGGCAAAATGACCATCAAATGGCCCTTCCTTAAGACAGCCAAGTCTTGGGAGAATTGCTCACCACAGTCGGCTTCTCCCAAGAGAACGGGGGGCAAGCATGTTCTCTCCTCCACAAACAGGAGATTAAACGATGTCTTCATGCTGGAGATGTCTCTGCCTGCAATGGTGACAGAACGGTGCCCACAGTTCCTGTGATGACTCACGTCGTGCAGAGAAAGCAGAGCTCTTGAAATTGTTGATGCTGGAGGAAGGGGATGGGGATATGGAAAGACTGAAGCTTGGGTCAGGGTGGCGCCTTGGTGAAGACACTGAATTGATCCTTGGATTCTGCCATGAGTGCATATGTGGTGGTGGACAGCCTATGGGGCCGGAAACCAGGCCTGATTTGGTTTTGCAGCCTGGCCCCCCTACCAGCCTCAATGGGACCTGCGATGGCTCCTCAAGCCCTCTTCGCCTTTGTCTCCTCACCTGTGGAGAGAGAATAGTGACGCGAAACCTGGGGAGGGCTCATTAGAATGAAATGAGAGAATGTAAGACTTGGCACAGAGGATGAGGCCCTTGAAGTCTGGACACCTCTAGAGTTTTGGAAACATTGTTCTTCAATCACCTTCCTCTTCTCCAAACCAAGTACAGGCTACCAGTGGGCGGGTGGGGGGGCGGTGGGCATTGGCAGCTTGGGGTCCTGTCTGTGGTAGGGGAGGAGGGGATCCCCTTCCTCAGCACACACAAAGAAATAGGCTTGCTTCCTGCCGTCATGGAGAGTCCTTTCATATGCCTAGGCTGGTAGATTAGGCAAATGCAGGCCACATTTTGCAAAATGGCGTATGCGGCTGGGCTTGTTGAGTGAAACTTTTACAGGAGTGTTTAGCTGGCGAGACTCCCGCGCTCGGATGAGCACACTTTTCAATCACAGATCAATCAGTGGACAAGAATTAATCTGCATTGCCTCCTACTTCTTCGTCACTTCCCGGGGGTGAGGCACTACTTCGGATGACCTGGGGGTTGAACGAAATCCAAGATTTTGTTTTCTGATGGGGAACACAGCAGAGAGGCGTCTGTGTTTAACTCAGACCCCTTCCCCCGAGCCTTCCCGTCCCCCCCATCCCCCTCATTACACCAGAATTCTTCCACTGCCACCAGCCACTGGGGTGGAAGGTGTCAGAATGTGTGCTTGGGAGGTGGAGGCGTGAGGGCAGGAGGGGGCTTTGTGTTACTCCGGAGCATGAAAGGACAAGCTGCATCTGGGTTATTCAGGTCAACATTCACCGGCTTATCACTTGCTTTGGGTGCTAGACACAGGCAGAGCAGAGGGAGAAGCAACGGGAGGGCTGTGGGGTTTTGCTTCCAGACACAGAGGCTGCCAAGGAGGAGGGGCTCTGCATGGCCATGTTGCGGAGCAAAACACAAGCACCCAGAAAGAAGTTCAGAAAGTGCTTTTATCCTGCCAATACCAGCCTGCATTCCAGGCCACCGGGTCCAGCCTCAGGCTTTTATAGGCGTTCTAGCTACTTCCCTGAAACATTTCATATGCAGGGCGCCTTAGTCGGGAACGGGAAACAAAATAAGAGAGACGCCTGAGAGATAAGCGGAATATATTCATGCCTTCTTTTATCCTCTCAGAGGCAATTTAGGGGGCTTCTGCACACCTGAACCTTGTCTACTGCTTCTTTGATTTGTCCTTGGCTTTTGTAGTGACATGACATGGAGAATACCTCAATGAGAGGCTGACAAATGAAGAATGAGTGAATGAATGAATGAATGAATGAGTGAGTGAATGGGTGGTCCAGAAATGAGTCTATCACGGCCCTGCTGCAGAAGGACTCTGAGGGCCACAATTCAGTCTTCCGTCACACAGTCAGCCACGTGCTTGAGCAGTCAGGTAGATGCTTATGCTTCTGAGCACTGTGTTGGCTCCACCCAGAGTGAGTCCCATAGTGGGGAAGAAGTCCAGCATCCTACATGGGCGAGAATGGAACTCCGATTTTTGGGCTTGCGTTTAGCTCGTGGCAAAAATTGCCAACAGCACAAACATATCTGCCTTTTAGGTCTCATCAGAGAGTCCAGCTGAGAATTTAATCTGAAGACCAGAACGGCCATCTAATCACAGCTTTCAAGACCACAGGCTGCCTTCCACCTGTCCTTTTCTGCTTCTTCCTTTTTTTTTTCTTCTTCGTAAGTGTACTCTTTAATTCCCATCACCTATTTTCCCCATCTCTCCATCCTCCTCCACTCTAGTTACCATCAGTTTGTTCTCTGCATTTAAGTCTGTTTTTTTGGTTTATTTCTCTCTCTTTTTTTTTCTTTGCTCGTTAGTTTTCTTTCTTAAATGCTACATATGAGTGAAATCCTATGGTATTTGTCTTTCTCTGACTGACTTATTTCTCTTAGCATAATACATTCTAGCTTCATCCACGTTGTTGCAAAAGGCAAGATTTCATTCCCTCTTTTTTTTGGCTGAATAGTATTCCATTGTGTGTGTGTGTATATATATATATATATATCTATATATCACATCTTCTTTATCCATTCAACAGTCCAAGGACACTTGAGCTGCTCCCGTATCTTGGCTATTGTAAATAATGCTGCTATAAACATGCGGGGGGGTACATGTACCCCTTTGAATTAGTGTTTTTGAATTTTGGGGGTAAATACCCAGTGGTGTGATTACTGGATCATAAAGTGGTTCTATTTTCAATTTTCTGAGGAACCTCCATACTGTTTTCCACAGTGGCTGCACCAGTTTGCTTTCCCAGCCACAGTGCAAGATGGTTCCTTCCTCTCCACATCCTCACCAACACTTGTTATTTCTTGTGTTCTTGATTTTAACCCTTCTGACAGATGCGAGGTGCCTTTCCTGCTTCTTGCTCTGAGCTCTCTTTGCTCCCCTGCCCGGCTGACCTGCTACTCACACACATCCTACCTGATCATGTCACACTCTTCTTGGCCTCTTCTCCACCTCATTGACTTGGCTCATGGATCTCTGCCTGTTCAGTTGTTAGCCACCAACAGAAGCCCTCACCTACAGAGTCCTGCAGTGAAGCTCTCCCCACTCCCTCCACTTGAGATTAATCCCCCTGTGCTGTGTCATGGAGAGTGGTGTTGGCACCTCTGCAAAGGAGAACCTCTGATGTGGAGCAGGGTCAATGAGCCCATGCTGACACAGTGGCCACCACGGTCAGTAGAGCTGTCCACACACTGGGCTACAGGCATCTGAGTGGAGCAGTTGATTTGCGGAAAGGTAAAGGGCCTGGGTTCTTTGATTCCCGGGCAAGTTCTTGAGGCGGAGATGAGGTGGCGTTAATTCAGGAGCCTACTCTCTATGGAGGGAAGCTGCAGGCCAGGTGGATGTGAGACCTGCGTGTGAAAGTGTCCCACTGTGGCCTTCTTGCATGTTTGTCCCCACCGTGTTCCTCATACTGATGGTGCTATGATAGATTTTCTTCCACAACAGCCAGCGAAGGCTGTGCGGGGCTTGCACCATGCAAGGGGTCAAACGAGGGGTGGAGCCCAGATCATTCTTCTCTTCTTTCCCCCGGCAACATCTGTGTCTGCGAGCCGCCCTGTGCCGAAATCTCGACATGTTAGCCCAGATGTCCAAGTTTGGCTGCAACTGTTCCTTGGCTGTGCCTGGGCCTAGGGGTGTACATGCTGGTGGTGGATCCCATGGTGACCCCTGGGCCAAGGGGTGCACATACTTCTGGCATGCCCCACATTTGAGAGGACAGACCCGGGGAAAGGTCTGTACAGGCCCTGGAAGTGGCTTGTGGTGGTTTGGCAGGGAATGAGGGTCTAGAATAGTCTGGTGGCCACGGCCCTTGACCTCTTGGACTCTTGCCGCAAGGAGATGGGTGTGACCCTGTAAAGCGTAAGGTCCTTTGAATAGGCCTAAGGGTGGAATTATCAGACTGTAGCAGCCTAAGGCACTAAGTGCCACAGCTGGGCAGGGGAGGCCAGCGAGCCAGAAAAGAAAACATGGGCCTTCATCTAATGCTGAATGTGACATTCAGGTGGTACATGTCTGCCCCTCCGTGTGGCTCTTTAATAACAGGTGCCTGGTCTTGTCATTTTTATACTGTCGGTAGCAACTAGCACTGTCCTTTGAGGCCTAAGCGTTCAAGGGCTACCTTTAAAATTTGCTTTTGAAAGTGTTGTGAAAACAGGGCTGGGCTTGGAATCGGGGCCCTCGGATTCTCCCCCCCGGCTCTGCCACGACTCACTCTGTAGGCTCGATTTAGCAAGTCCCTCCCCAGGCCTTCCTTTTCCCCATCTGTGACATAAGGAGGTTGGCCCGAACCATTCCCAGCCACCCATTCAGACTAGAAGGTCTGCGGTTTATGACTTCTGAGAGCTATGCTTTTCCTTATCTGACAATCCTTCTCAACCTTGGGCTCTCATTTAAAAAAAAAAAAATGAAGCTTCAGAAAAAAAAAAAACAAAAACCACTGCCCAAGACCTTAGAGGTTCTGACTCAGTTGTTCTGTGGTGGGGTCCAGGGCAAAGCTCCGCAGAAGCCTGGGCTGTGCAGCAGAGGTTGTGAACCACTGTTGGAGCTGGATGGGAGTCTCCCCCGCCCACCACCCACACGCAGACGAAGAAGAATGTGGCAGGACAGATGCCTGACCCAAAAGCAGAGCAGCTGTGAGCGAGGCGGCCAGACGCCCGAGCGAGCCTGGGCTGGGGGCTTTCCTGGTCATCTCCCCGGAAGACGTGGATAAATCCAGCCGATGTCCCAGCCTCGCGCTCCTTACCTCCCATCCATCTTCCCATCCTCCAGCTGAGAACCGAGGGGGGAGGGAGAGATGCACAGGCAGCTGCCTAATCTGGGGAGATTTTCTCATGGGTGGGGGGAGGCTGCCTCTTGGCTCCAGCCTTCCTCCTCCCTCACAGCTGGAGCTGAAGCAGCCAGAGTGAGAGCCAGGGCTGCGGTCCCAGCTGCTGGCAGTTGTTCCCATGCTGCGTCCCTGACAGCTGCAAACCTCCTGACGTGTTGCGTGTGTGTGTGTGCGCGCGCGCGTGTGTGTGTCCATGTGTGAGCGTGCACTCTCTAGCAGAAAAAAACAAGATGAAGAGTTGGAATGTGGAGCCTGGGAGATTACTATTCTTGCTAAACTTCAAGACATCCCTGAAGCCTTTTCGGACCCCCACCCACCTCCGGTCTGTGTCACATCCCTTCCAACCACGCTTCCCTAAGCACCGGGTGCTTCCCCTCATTGAGATGCCGTGTCAGAAGCCGCTTCAGTAATTACAATAGCTCTCATTTATTAAGAGTGGCCTTGTCCTAAGTGTTTTGGTCAATGATTCTATTTAACCCAAAGAACCACTCTACGAAGCAAGCACTGGTATTCCTATTATACAGATGAGCACACCAAGGAACAAAGAAGTTAATATTGACTCCAAGATCCCACAGCTGCCAAGATTTAAAGTCAAGAAGTCTGATGCCAAAACTTGAGGCCTTTGCCACGTGGCTATTTTGCTTCCAGCCAGCAACTGATTATGGACGAAGGTCTGTGTGAATAAATGAGCCTCTTTCAGCTCTGACGCTCTAACAATGGTATCACCTACAGTGACGCACACTTTACGCTTTGATGTCTTGTTTAGTTTGGGGTACTTCTTAGACCATATTGGTTGAACTGAGCCACAGACTCAGAACCACCTGTCTTTGTCCCTGTAGGGCTCTGCTTGCCGTAGGACTATAGGAGGAGCACTTTGAGAAGAGAATCATCCAGGGTAGCGCTGCTGGCACTGAGCTCAAGGGACCAAAACATTGTTGGGAACCACCCAAAGAGAGAACCTTTGATGATGGTGCAGAAAGTATGCACCTGGACCCTCCCACTTGCAAAGACCTGCCCACTGGAAGCCTGTGTGCACTGACTGGGTCGTTTTCCCAACAGTAGGGTTAGGTTGTGTTGAAGTCCACATGTTGTTGTCAGTGATGATTCATGGTGTGCATTTCCAAGATGGCAGCCAGGGCCTGAATGCAGTGAGGGACCGGGTGCCTGCAAAGCCTTTGGTTTTGGGTGTGCTTTTTGCTGAGTTTACTTATCTAGGACATGCATGACTGTGGGGAGGGGGCCATCTGCCAAGAGAGGAGTGATGATGAGAATAGCCAAGATCTTCACCTCATCAGTTCCAAAGTAGGGAGTTATCAGTCAGATGACAAAAGGGAAACAATTCACTGCATTGTTGCAATCCCATTTTATGCTTTGTATGAAGTGAAGTCCCTTCTTTTGTTTCTTTAATCAGGTTTTATTCCCATTTGGTTAATTACTGGTTATATGGACAAGTCTTTCCATTTTTTCTTACCAGGTTTTACAGTTTCATTTATTGACACACACCCAAAACTAAAGTTCCTTACCCGAGAGAGTTGAATCCTGCTTTAGGAAAGTGTTTCTTATGATGTAAGGCAGTGATTCTCAAACTTTAATGCACATAGACAACCCCTGAGTGTCTTGTTAAAAGTGCAGATTCTAGCTCCAAAGGTCTGGGTTAGGGTCTGGGATTTGCCATTTTTATCAAGATTTCAGATGATACCAATGCTGCTGGTTCCCAGCCCCCATATATATATATATATTTCCATATATATATATATATTTCCATATATATATATATTTCCATATATATATATTTCCATATATATGCAGTGAGGGTTCCAAGTGCCAGAAATATATATATTTCCATATATATTTTTTTTCCATATATATATTTCCATATATATATTTCCATATATATATTTCCATATATATTTCCATATATATATTTCCATATATATATTTCCATATATATTTCCATATATATATTTCCATATATATTTCCATATATATATATATATATATTTCCCAGCTTGATTGATATAAAATTGACATATAACATTGTGTAAGTTTAAGGTGTACGATGTAATGATTTGATATATGTACACATTGCAAAACGATTGCCACAAGGTTAGTTAGCATGTCCTTCACTACACATAGTTACCTTTTTGTCTTATTATGTTGAGTGTGTGGTGAGAGCTTTTAAGGTCTATTCAGCTGGCAACTTTCAAGTGCACAATGCAATATTGTTAACTGTAGTCACCATGCTGTACGTTAGAGTCTCAGAAATTTTTCATCTTATAATGGAAGTTTGTGTCCTTTGACCACCTTCACCCATCCTCCGTCCACTCCACCCCTGGCAACCATCAGTCTACTATCTGTACCTATAAGCTGGTTTTCTAAGATTCCACAAGGAAGACAAACATTACGGTATTCATATTTATCTGTCAGACTTATTTCACACAGCATAATACCCTCAAGTCTTACTCATATAGAAAATGTCAGAATTTCCATCTTTTCTCAGTGACCGAATAATTTTCTGGATGATTTTCTTTATCCATTCACCTGTTGGGGGGCCAGTCAGGTTGTTTCCCTGCCCTGGCTATTGTAAATAATGCTGCAGTGAACATCGGGGTGCAGACACAGGCCCTTGAGATAATGATTTCATTTCCTTTGGATATATACCCAGAAATGGGATCGCTGGATCATACCTGGACCACACTTGAGATGCAAGGTTGCGTGTGCAGGAATCCTGTGGGGATCTTGTTAAAATGTAGATTCCGGTTCAGCAGGTCTAAGGTGAAGCCTGAGATTCTGCATTTCTGACAAGCTCTCGGGTCTCACGACCCCAATCTGGGTAGTAATAATGCAAAGGTCCAGGAACAGAAGGAAGGTGAGTGTGACAGGAGCACAGAGAGGAAGGAGAGGCTGGCGGGAGAGGAGGCCAGAGAAGGGGACAGTGGCCATGTTTTGCGGGGCTCTGATAGCTAGGGTATAAGGCTGTCCTTTCTTCTACTTGCCAGAAGTGGTTGGAGAGTTTTGAGCATAAGAGTCTGATTTTTACTGTAAAAGAATAGATAGGGGAGTGTGGGGAGGAGAGTAAAAGTAGGAAGGAGAAGGAAGTGGCTGTTGAAGTATTTAGTTGAGAGTCAGGGGTGGCTGGATTTAGGTGTGGGATCAGAGGTGGAGACATGCATGTACAGAACTGGCCTGTTTACACTCTGGAAACCTCTTGAGACTGGCGGCTGTGTCTTTACCATTCTCTGTCCTTTCTTTTTTCACTCAGACTTCATGAAAGGTAATACCCCTGCTGTTCTATCGAAACTGACCTCCCAGAGCCACTGGTGACCTTTGTTGAGTAAAATAATTCCATTTTCAAACTCTCTTCCCCACTCCTATTGTACTGGAGGTCCTAACCAGCTCAATAAGGTATGAAAAGAAAAGAAAAAGGCATACATGTTGGAAAGAAAGAAGTAAAACTGCCTTTTTGTGAACAAGGTAAACATGTATGTTGAAAATCCTAAGGAGTGTTCAAAAAAACTATTGGAACCAATAAACGAATTTATCAAAGTCACAGAAGATCAATATACAGAAATCAACTGTATTTCTATGTGCTAGCAAAAAAAAAAAAAAAAAAAATCAAACTTCAGAAATTCCATTCATAGTGCTATAAAAATCCTCAGGAATAAATGTATTAAAGATATTTAAGTCTTATGCACTGAAAATATGAAACAGTGCTGAGAAATTAGAGACTTGACTAAACAGAAATATGCCATGTTCATGGTTTGAAAGTCTCATTATTGCTAATTAGAAAGAACAATTCTCCCCTAAATTAATCTGTAGATTCGGTGAAATCTCAATAAATGTCCCAGAAGGTTCTTTGGTTGAAATTGATAAACTGATCCTAAAATTTATTTGGAATACAAGTGACCTAGATTAAACAAAACGTTAAAAAAAATTTTTTAAGTTGTGGCAACATACACATAACAAAATTTACCACCTTGCCAATTTTTAAGTGTACCGTTCAGTAGTGTTAAGTATATTCATATTGTTGTGTAACCAACCTCTGTAACTCTTTTCATTTTGCAAGACTAAAACCCTAAACCCATCATACAACTCCCTATTCTCCCTTTCCCCCAGCTCCTGGCAAACACCATTCTACTTTTTCTGACTCTATGAATTTAACTCCCCTAGGGACTTCATGTACGTGGAATCATACAGCATTTGTCTTTTTGTGGCTGGCTTATTTCACTTAACGCAATGTCCTCAAGTTTGTAGCATGTATTAGAATGTCTGCCCTTTTTAAGGCTGACTAATATTCCATTACACGTATATACCACATTTTCTTTACCGATTCATCCATCAATAGACATGTAGCTTATAAACCTTGTAGTCATTGTGAGTAATGCTGCTGTGAACGTGGGTGTATAAATGTCTGTTAGGGATCCTACCTTCAGCTCGTTTGAGAATATCCCCAGAAGCAGGATTAGCTGTAGGATCACATCTATTTTTAATTTTTTGAGGAGAAGCCACTCTGATTCCCATAGCACCTACACTGTTTTACATTCCCACAAACAGTGTACAAGGGTTTCAAATTCTCTCCGTCCTTGCCAACACATTATTTTCTGTTTTGTTTTGTTTTCATAGTCGCCATTTTAAGGGGTGTGAGGTGACACATCATTGTGGTTTTGATGTAGATTTCTCTGATGTTGAGCATCTCCTCACGTGTTTATCGGTCATTGTATATCTTCTTTGGAGAAATGTCTGGTCCTTTGCCACAACCCAATTTTTTAAAATAACAAAGAAAACTTCTAATATATAACCTTAAGACCTACTTTAAAGCTACAGTAACTAACGCAGAGTGGTATTAGATAACAACTGACATAGAGGCACATGAAACAGGCTTGAGAGTCTAGAAATACACTCTACGTCAATTGATTTTGATAAAGGAACCAGGATAATCCAATAGGGAAAACATCAGTCTCTATAAATGCTCTTAAAGTGGATAGTCAGTTACAAAAAAAAAAAGATATTAACCTTGTTCTTTCCTCATACCATACACAAAAATTAACTCAAAGTGGATCATAGACCTGAATGTGAGAGCTAAAACCATAAAACTTCTAGAAGAAAAGACAGAAGAAAATCTTGGTGACCTTGGGGTAAGCAAAAACTTCTTAGATGACACACAAGAAGTTCAAATCACAAAAGAAGGTCCTGAGTCATTGGACTTCCTCAAAATTTTAAAATGTCCTTGGCAAAAGAAATGGAAAGGCAGACCACAGACTGGGAGAAAATATTAGCAAACTCTCTGATGTATTCAGAACGTATAAAGAACTCTCAAGTATAAGAAGATAAACAATGCCCGTAAAAAATTGGCAAAATATTTGAACTATTTCAGCAAGGAAGAAGTGTGAATGGTCAATGAATACATGAAAAATGTTCCTCACTGATCATCTAATGCAAATCAAAAGCACAATGAGATACCATCCTATGCCCACCCAGAATAGTTTAAAAAGCCTCACCAGGGGCGTCCGACTTTGGCTCAGGCATGATCTTGCAGTCCGTGAGTCTGAGCCCCGTGTCGGGCCCTGTGCTGACAGCTCGGAGCCCGGAGCCTGCTTCAGATTCTGTGTCTCCCTCTCTCTCTGCCTCTCCCCTGCTTCTGCTCTGTCTCTCTCACTCTCAAAAATGTATAAATGTTAAAAAAAAAATTTAAGGGGCGCCTGGGTGGCTCAGTCGGTTAAGCGTCCGACTTCAGCTCAGGTCACAATCTCGTGGTCCGTGAGTTCGAGCCCCGTGTCGGGCTCTGGGCTGATGGCTCAGAGCCTGGAGCCTGCTTCCGGTTCTGTGTCTCCCTCTCTCTCTGCCCCTCCCCCGTTCATGCTCTGTCTCTCTCTGTCTCAAAAATAAATAAACGTTAAAAAAAAAAAAGAAAAGAAAAAAAAATTTAAAAAGCCTAACCATACCAAATATCGAGAAGGATGCAGGGAAAATGGAATCTCCTTAAACTGCTGGTGGAAACGTGACGTGGGGATAGGCTGTTTGCAAAATTACTTGACTGTTTCTTTTAAAAGTAAACTCATGCTTCCAATATAATCCGGCAGTTGCATGCCTATGGTTTTGACTCAAGAGAAATAAAAATACATGTCTTCCTAAAGAACTGTAAGTACATATCCATTGCAGCATTATTCATAATAATCCAAAATAGCAAACGGTGCAAATGTCTGTCAACTAGTAAATGGACGAACAGAATGTGATATATTCATATAGTGCCTAGTTTCTCTCACCAACAACGTTTTGCCATTCATCCGTGTCACTGCATGGATCAGTAGGTTGTTCCTTTTTAGTGCTTAGTAGTATTCCATCGTATGGATATACCATAGTGTGTTCATCCATGCCTTTGTCGATGAACATGTGGGTTGCTTCCAGTTCTGCAACATTTGATTAAGGCTGTGGCAAACTCTTTATAATTTTACTCTTTATAATTTCTTTTTGGTACAAGTTTTGGGGAACATATTTCTCTTGATTAAATATCTAGAGGTGGCATTCTTTGGTCATAAGATAGATATTTAACTCTGTAAGAATCTGTCACAGAGTTCTCCAAAGCATTTGTACCATTTAACCCTCCCACCAGCTGTGTGTGTGAGTCCCTTCCCCACTTTCCCACCAGCATGCAGTGTGGTCAGTCATTTTGAATATAGCCATTCTAGGGAACTTAAAGTGCTATCTCATTGGAGTTTTAATTTGCATGTCTCTGATAACTAATAGTGTTGAACACTCTCTCACTTGCTTATTAAGCATTCATGTATCTTCTTTTGTGAAATGTCTGTTCAAGTCTTTCTCTGTTTTGTTGAATCATTTGTCATTGTAGCTTTTATTTGTTGGATAGCCTTGTTGGAGTTTTAAATTTTTGAATTTCTCCTTTTGGCCCCTTCCTTTCCACGCTACAACTGCACTGGTTCAGGCCCTTCCCAAGGCTCAACTAAACCGTGACGGGAGAATTGTGACCAGTGCTTTTGACACTGGTTCTGCCCCCCTCTATATTATGTCTTTGATGAAAGGCAGAAAAATCCCTATAAAGCAATCCACATCATGCCTCTGTTCCCATAACCCATAGGAAGACATCAGGCACCTTAAAATGATAATAAAGCCCTTAACATGTGTCCAGACTGACTTCTCGGCCCCAGCCCTCCCTCCTAGTCTCCTAATTTGCAGACTCGAAGAGCTAATCACTTACAATGGCTGCCGTGAACCTTCTCTGTGCTGGGCCTTTGCTTGTGCTGTCCCCTTTACTAGAATACCCTCCCCACTCCTCTTTCTTGGACCTGCTCTTTTCTCCTTGAAGAGCCAGGTCAAATAGCAGCTCCTAGGAAGCCTTCTAGAGATCCCCAGACTGAGGTCCCTCCTCTGTGCTCCCATAGCAACAGGGGGTATATCCACCCAGTGACCCCTGGGCTGTGTTGACACCCCCAGCTTCTCTGCTCCTCTGTGGTTGGGAGGCCGTCCTCTTGATCTTTGAACTGACAACCCCGACCTGTGGCAGGAGCACAGCAAATGCCTGCTGAATTCACGGCAATTCATTCATTTCTTAGACAGTGCTATCAAGAAAAACTACTCACATTTTCAACGAAAAAAAAAGACGCAGGTGTGTGGAGGGGCTGGCTGGAATGAGGGAGACTTGAACGGCAGGTACCCCCTCTGCTGTGAAAAGCTGGGGATGTGAGCAGGGTGAGGGTGCTGTGCCCATCTGTGGAGTGGTGCCATCTGCCTCATGCTGAAGGAGCCAAAGGTGGCCCGGTGCCTGTGTGCCCCACTCTCTGGCTTCTTGCTCACCACCTGTCACCTCTGAAAGAAACAGCAGAGACTCCACCCCAGGCTGAAGAGTGACTTTTCAGCCCCAGACGAAAGGAGGCTTCACACGGGGTGAGGAGGAGGCTCACAGGACAAACGCAAGCCCTGCAGAATGTTCTAGTTTCCTTCCTTTCCTCTCATCCTTGTGGTCGTTGGTGACTCCTGGCCTCCCCGCTGGCATCTAGGACTGTTCCAGTAGGAGCAGCTCATCGAACTGTAGTGGGAGGAGGAAAAAGCCAAGGCTTTCAGGCAGGAGGGAAGCTTAGGGGGCCACTCCCCTGGATTCTTCTCGGTTCCTCTCTTCAGTAAGTCTGGTGGGCTTTCTGTCCCCGACTTCCGGCCCTGTGGTGGCAGGAACCTGCCGCCTCCCAGCGAATGCCTCCCGTCCACCTGGGGGCAGCCCTGACCAAGCGGGACCCTCCATTTGGAACTGCGGTCGCTTCTCCGGGCCTCATCCCCTATGTCACTGCACACTCTGCCCTGGGCCTTCCCCACCACATGCTTTCAGGTATGGGAAACCAGCTCTCTGGTCCCCCAAGTCTTTCCTCTCCAGGCCAAAGGTCTTCCACTCCCACCAGTCTCCCCCCCGTGTGACATGTTTTCGGGTTCCCTCAGCAACCGCCCTGTGGTTACCATGCCATTTGCAAACCTTCCTCGGTGTCCGGGGGATCCAGGCTCTGACACTTTCCTCACCCTCCTAAGTCTGGCCATCTCACCGAATCAGCTTTTCTGTTTTGGTTTTTTTTGTTTCCCTTTAGTTGGCCATGCTCTTTGCAAATAGACACAGGCTACGAGCTTGCTCAGCTGCAGCAGCAGAAAGGGCCACGTCCCATTCAGCTCCGTCTCCCCCTACCCTGCCCCAGGCACCCACTACAGCCCTTGGGAATGGGTGGGTGCTGAGGAAATATTTGTGAAAGTGGACTGAACTGAGGGAGCTTTTTGGAAACTTGGAGAAGAGATTATAATCACAAAGACTATAGTCTACGCAATTGACCAGGTGGGTTTTTTGCAAAGGCCTCAGCTCTTGTCACCAACTCAGTCACTCTTTAGGGGTCTTTAGGTTGGAAGGAAGGTAGAGAAGGTCCGTTCAGCTGAGACAGATCTGTGGAGTGCCTGCTAAGGGGGCCAATTTCTATGCCAGATCTTACTGTCCTTTTTCTCAAGGACAGCTCAGGCCCTGCGTCTTGCTTTCTTTATCTCCTTCTTGAAACATATCTGGGGGTGGGGGGCAGGGAGGGAGTTTAAATAAATCAGTTTGGAGAACCCATTCCTGGATTTGGGGTTTACATGTATATTGATGGCCCCTCAGAAAGGCAAGGGGTCGGCATCTCCCTCCCGGAGAGGATGAATATTTTCCCAAGAGATCTGTAGCTTGTCTGATGTAGCCTGCAAGGCCACTGGTCCACCATCCCTCTCCGTTCTCCGTGCCCCCCTCCTTCTGGCTCTGGGCTCCAGACCTTGACTTTCTCTTCAAAATAAATTGCCAGGAAGATTAGCAATCCATGGCAGGCCCTCACAACTTGTGGAGGGGAGGAGAGGCTGTCCCTGCACAAGTCCTGAGTCTGAGGTCAGCCTGTGGGACCAGGCTTGTGGCATTTACCATCAATCTCCCTGGAGACCTCAGGCTTGACTGTCCTCAGGCTTGACTGCACTGCAGGGGCCTAGAGACTCTGAGGAGTTGGGAACAGTCCCCTGATACGGATTAAAGGCACTCGGGTGTCTGGAAGAACTCAGGATCTGAAAGAAGGGGAAAAACAAAATCTCAAGGCCAGGGTGCAAACTTCAGAATCAAAAATATTCATTTACTTTATTTATTTACTTTTTAGTCATAAAAGTCTTACGGCAAACACAACCTTCTACTTCTGCAGGAGTAACAAAACCTCAGGCACTAGAGCAACTTGTTCTGAAAATCTTTCGTTTTTTTTTTTTTTTTTCCCCTCTAACTTTACGGAGCGTTGAGGAAAGTTACTGAGTTTGTGTGTGTGTATACCGTAGGGCCCTGGAGGAAAAGATCTCCCAAAACCTCACTAAAGTACTATACAGTTTTAAGACAAAAAGCCCATGTGATTTCATACAAGCCTTCGATGCTAAGGTTTGATTCCATCCATTCTCTCAGCAGAGAGGGATCTTCCTTAGTTTCCCAGATCTGGAGGAGTGAGAGACCCAGGGGTCTGCGCCGACCAGGATCACTCAGCAGAGAAAAATGCCCTTTGTGACATTCAGGTTACATTTGTCTGGGGTTCCCACACATGTCCATGGAATCTGGAAGATTAACAGTGAAAAATGACCTATTTTAACAGGTGCACACTTGTGTGTAAGTGGAATTTAGCCGAGCGTGGAATTATTTTAGCATGGAAATAAGTTGTGGACATTGAGAACATCACTCTTTTGACCACACAGGAATCAGACACATGGTCAACATTTGAGAGTTTCTCAGGCCTGGAAACGGATGTATTGCTTGGATTTTTCCAGAGGAAGCTACAATATCACAGGGAAATAAACACTAATGTCTACAAAACATGACTGTTCAGATTCACATTCCTTCTTTAAAGCATGTCTGTTTTCTCTGAGGAACAGAGAGCAACACTTTAAATTATTAAAACTGCTTAGGGAAGGTCATTTCAAAGATACCAAATAACAACAGGTAACATAAATACACATTTGTCAGCGCAGTGCTTTTAAAAGGTGGAGTGGTCCAGAGGAAAAAAACCCTTTGGGTCGGAAGGTCACAGACCTGTGAGAGGCCTGACCTAAGGCAAGGCCTACGCCTTGACATTTTCTCCTGTAAAATGGGGATCGTGAGCCTGCCTGCAGCCCACCTCACAGGCCTTTGGAAAGAACAAAGTAGCTGATGGGTGGGAAGGGGCTCTGTGAATGTCAAACACCGTCCATGTGGGTGACGGCTGTCATGGCCACTGGATCTGTCACTGCCGTGAACGTGACTTGAAGCCGCACACGAAGTAGCCAGAGCAGCTCAGAAGGAATTGTTGAGCTCCAGCGGTGTCTCCAGGAGACAATCAGTTTTTTCAGGGTGACAGCTGTTCTCTTCTGTGACTTGACTTTCTCAAGAATCTGTTCAGGGAATCAGGATATGGGAATCACCACAGTAATCACAGCGTGGGTGGAAACACATTTCCTTAATGGGTGAAGACTTGAAAACCACCTTTTCAAGAGAGCTAGATGATACCTTTTAAAAAGAACTTAAATAGCCCTAAAGGTACGAGTTCAACGTCCCCATCTTGAAAACGAGGAAAATGGCACCTGTCTGCTCCGTGGGGCTGTGTGTGTAGTTGTGTTCCAGTGGATGTGTATACAGATACACATTTTCTAGGATAGGGGAAATGTGGTCACCATGTGTCCAGTGTTTCCTTGTCTCTCTGTCTTCTGGTCTCTTACACACACACACACCCCATCTGAGGCTATGGATAAGGTGAAATGGTTCAGAGAGAGAATTGCGTGTACATGAAAGTTGGTTTCTGAGGGTAGGCTTTAAAAAGGAGTGAGTGAGCCGTGTTTGATCAGGGATAATAGTTGTGACTATTTATTTAATGCCTACTATGTGCTAGGCACATGATAAACCACCCATTAAGCTTTTACAACGACCCTGGGAGGTAGGTATGTCTCTGTTTTGCAAATGAGGGAGCTGAGGCTCAGAGATGCCCAAGGGCGCACAGCCAGTGAGTGGCAGCATTGGCGTAGGGCTCTGTCTTGTCTCCTGCAGAATCTGACCTCTCTCTGGCTGGCCCCAGCGGCAGAGGGAATAGGGCCCAGTGCATGAGTCAGGGATCCCCAGCTGTTCACAAGGAACGACAAACTGGCTTCTGAACCCTTGTGCCTTTTTTGTCTGTTTCGAGCAGGTGTAGTTTTTGCATGTCTTTTCCCCACGTCACTTCATCTGTAGTCTCTCCTAGTCCGTGTTCCGGTTCTCAGAACTACTCAGCCTCCAGTGCTGCACTACGAACGCACCAACTCCTCTGCCTTCTAGACGCCCCGGCATGCCAGGTTCCCAGGCTGTTTGCAGGGCACATAGCCGGGGGGTGGCAAGAGGGGCCTCGCTCGGGAGCGGAGCCTGTCAGACGCTCAGTTCCTGCAGCAGGGGGTTCTGGGGTCCTGGCTCTGGCCACCAGGAAACAGGGCCTGCTTGGGCAGAGCGGGCAACTGTGAGAGGTCCTCTGGCGGCCGTGTTTATCGTCGCCCAGACTCCCGGGCCTGGCCTTGTCAGCCCAGGCCTGCCCTCAGCCCTGGGAAGTGACAGGGAGGGGGTGAGTTCAGTTGCGGATGAAAACCACAAAACCATGAAAAGGAGGAGCACACATGAAAGCACACACGAAAAGGAGGAGAGAAGAAGAGGCACAGGCTGACTGCCGGTGGCAGGCGTGATGGGGTTTGTCTCCCCCTTGGGGAGATGTGGGCAAAGAGGGCAAAGGCGTCAGCCCCCAGAATGAGTGGCTGCGCCTCTGACGGGCTGCTTGGGAGCAGGGCTTCAGTGCCTGAAATGGTCTGCAGGAACGATGCCTTTGGCTGTCTGGGTTCCGGGCAATATCCCCTGGCAGAGTGGGCTGTTCACATCAGTATTCAGGAGTCCTGGGCGCTGAGAAACCTTGAGCGTTGTAAGCTGAGCCCCAGCACATCAATTCCTGTCTAGACTAGATTTTTGGAATCCCGGTTCCCAAGATGAAAGGGTACATTATGAAGACAGGGCATAAATCTACTGTGCCAACAAGACCCACATTCACCTCAGATTATTTACACCTTTTGGCCTTCCTCTGCTCATTGCCTGTCCCACTCAAGCTACTTTCAAGGTTTGACAGATTCACTTCATACATCATACTTACAAGTAGCCAATCGCGTAGATTTCCATTTTTTGAGGGGCCACCTCGCCCCAGGCTGATTTGCCCCCTCCCAGCTCCCAGCAAAGTTTCCCCTCTTTGGGGGCGCCCGGGTGGCTCAGTCGGTTAAGCGTCCGACTTCGACTCAGGTCATGATCTCCCAGTTTGTGAGTTCGAGCCCCGCATCGGGCTCTGTGCTGTCAGCTTGGAGCCTGGAGCCTGCTTCGGATTCTGTGTCTCCATCTCTGCCCCTTCCCAGCTTGTTCTCTCTCTCTCTGAAAAATAAATAAACATTAAAAAAAAATTTTTTTTTAAGTTTCCCCTCTTTACTTGGGGCTTTAACGACCCCAGGGACGCCAAGTAAGGGGCGGTGTCCGTCATAAGCATGCAGTGAAACCTGGCTGGGGTGAGGGGGTCACCATGTGTGCATTGCTAGCTCCGTCTCCACCACGCCCTTGGTCCCATGCCCAACACCTTTGTGTGGCGGTTACTCAGGGATGTGGGAAGCCACCCGAGAAAAGACTACTGACGCGGCCCTTTTCAGAACTGCCAGCCTGGGTTCCTTGGCAACCAAAGCTCACCATCTGCCCAGTCACCCAGGGAGAACACAGAGGTCAGTGAACTTCTGCCAGGACAGACGTTCTGGTGTTGGAAACCAGCCAGTCCCGGGGATCAGGTTCTGCCTCTCATGCAGCCTTGGTCCAGCCTTCCCAACCATCCGCGGGGTCCCTCAACGCTTCCAGCTTGAGAGAAAGAGCCTGGCTCAAGTCACTTTTTATTAATTAATTAATTAATTTATGGGGGGTGGGGAGTGAGGGAGCTCATGAGTGGGTTAGGGACAAAGAGAAAAAGACAAGGAGAGAGAGATTCCCAGGCAGGCTCCACGTTGTCAGCACAGAGCCTGATGCAGGACTTGAACTCGCCAACCATGAGATCATGACCTGAGCTGAAATCAAGAGTCAGACGCTTAACCGACTGAGACACCCGGGCGCCCCTATCACTTTATCTTTTGAGGACTCCTTTTCCCCATCTTTATCGTGAGAGGATTGGACTGGAAGAATCTTTCAAGATCCCTTCCAGCATCGCCCAGCGGGAAAATAGGATGTGTGGGTTTTGAAATCAGAGACGTCCCGCCTCCGCTGTGTGACTGCAGCCAGGCTCCTGAACCGCTCCAATCCTCAGTTTCCCCACTTGTAAAATAAAGATGAATGACGCCTATTAGCTGTTATTCTTGGTATTCTTACAGCCTTGCTAATAACAGCTAGCATTTACTGTCTGCTTTCTAAGACCTGGGCTCTGCTCTCAGTGCTTTGTACATACTGACTCAGCCAGTTTGTAAGCGAACCTCTATAGACACAAGGCTGAGGGGGGTGCTTCTTCCCCAAGGCCATGCAGTTATCAGGTGCAATGTCTAGGATTTGAACCCAGCAATCAGACCTTAACTATTACCCTCTCTCCAAGAGGAACCTCATAAATGTCAGTTTCTTTCCCTCTCCCTTCCCTCCTTCAGCCCTGCACACTCTTTAATTTGTGTCCAAAAGTAACGTCCACCTATTCTTCATGTTTTCCAAACTACCCTCATCCCACACAGTTGCCTATGGCTCCTGCCATTCCTCCCAGCCCTTGTACTTCCATATCTAGCAGTGTTCCACTGAGAGGGAACAGCCTGTGCAAATGTCCTGTGGCAGAAGAGAGCACAGAGGAGGAAGAGGCCGGTGGCAGCCTCAGGGAAGCCTGAGCTGAGTAACCTGATGGAGCCCAGATACTCTGAGCTTTGAGGACCACACGAAGGGATTTTTTTTCTGTATGTTAAGAGAAATGAGAAACTTCTGAAGCGTTTAAAGCCAAGGAGTGACATGATCCAGGCTATCTTTTTGAAATGCAATTTTCCTCCTACTAGAAATCTAAGAGCCATCAGTGTCTTCCATTGCCTCTGAGCCAAAGTTTCTCTGCCTTACATTGCAGGCCTCTGCCCAGCATACAGTGGGGCATGTTTCTGGGTTGGGGTGAGGTAAGGAGCTTCCTGGATGGGTAGGAGGTCAGGGTGGTCTGTAAGAGTCTTCTAGCTGGGCAAGTCCACAGGTCTGAGCCCATCTCTGACCCATTTCACCACTAGTGCTCAGCCCCTCGCCTGTTTCCCACTCTCAGGAGGTCCTCACCTCCTCCCACAAACCTCCAAACTTTATTTCTTCCCAGTTAAACTTTGGAAGTGCTTTCAACCCATCCTGATGAACTCCGGCCTCCACATTTTCAGAGAACTCTACATCCGGCCGCCCAGTGCTAACAAAGATGTTTCCTGAACACCTGCTAAGTGTCAGGCACATTCTGAGAAGGACACACAGCCCTGACTTGAAGGCGTGCCCAGTCTGGTGGGGGTGGGGGGTAAGGTAAACTGAGCCAGCAGGTAACGCATCACAGACAGGAGGATGCACAGTGGGTGGGAGCCAGGAGGGGAGCCAGCCTTCCTCCTGACAAAAGGATACAGATTGGCACAGTCAGTCATACTGGGGGTAGCACTTGAGTTAGACCTCGTAGGCACTTCTGGACACTCACACGTGAGAGGAAGGACACTCCAGATGCAGGGAACAGCGGGGCAAAGGCCAGGACGCAGGGCAAGCGCTGTTCGGGTTCAGGAAACTGTGCCAGGGAGCATATATTGGCGAGGGCTCCTGGGTAGAGCCTGAGGGCATTGGGCAGGGTCTTGCAGGGGACTCCTGCTTCATGCAGCGCTTTCCCCTTGCCTCTAAGTTTCTGAGCCCCTACAACACAGGTGCTAGCCCCTCCTCCTCTTACAAACAGGATCAGCACCTGGAACTGTCATCTGAGCAGCATGGATGCTCAGAGATGCTGAGAGAATCTCATGGGCTCTGGGGGAGGAGAAAGAAAGGGGGCCAAAAGGTGGCTAGTGGCTGGGCCCTTCGGTGTTCATCGTGTTCATCGTCTCTGCCTTTGCTCGGGCCATTCCTACCACCTGTGGTTCGTCATGTCCATCACTTCCGCATCCCCATTGTCAAGTTCCAAGTGCTACCCTGCCCCACGTCTTCTCAGGATCCCCATCTGGAAGGCGCTGCTTCCGTTTCGGAACTTGGGAGCTACCTCAGAACTGCCCCTGCCTCTCCTGCACCCCTGGACACCCCCACCCCACACATGACTGCCCCTGTGTTGGCCATTACCGCCCCTCAGAGCGAAAGGTGCTTGAGGCATCCCTCAGTGCCTCTTCCCTCCTCACGTCCTTCACCACCTAACGCGGCAGTCATCACGTATTACTTGCACAAGACACATGTGCTGCTGAGATAGTGGCTTTAACAAGAGCCTTGACCCCTCCCTGAGCCCCAGGAGCCACATGCCAGGGGTGAGGGCGGTTGGGGGTGATGGGGGTGAAGTCCTGGGTGGGGCCTGGGACAGCCTCTGGCATTACCTGGAGCTGCACTTGCCTGACTCTGCTGCCCTCGAGAAATGTCTGTGACTTGATGGCTGAGGGCTGATAAGCAGGGGGCTGGGGAGGCTTTGTCACCTGACTCCTCACACAATCAAGCCTGTAATTCTCTGCTCTGAGTCACGCAGGGAGGAACCCTTTCTGCCTTGTGCATTTTTTTTTTTAACCTCTCCCACGTGCAGCAGAAGCAGCAGGAGCCAAAATACAGAGCGGCCAGGGAGGGGGGAGAACTCAGTGGGGCTGGAGGAACGAGATAAGCGCTTTCTCTATAGGATTTGGGGGTATTTGCTTGTTTTCCCTTGGGGCAGAATCTCCTCACCCCCAGTGGGGTGACATGTCACCTAAAATCGTCTCTTTCTGCTGATTTACAAGCATCGCAGCTCCTTCTTTACTGCTTGAAATCACGGCAACTTTTCAGGGCTTTACGAGGCATTGATTACCCATCTCTGTGCCCAGTGGTGTTTTACAGTTTACAAAAGAGTTATGACCCCGACCTACTGTGCCCTTCCAAGCGCATCCAAAGTGCCCAGTGCTCTGGGCTGGCCAGCAGCAGCCACACTGGGCCGCCATGTCTTCTTGTATTCTGTGGACCCATTCCCACTGCGGGCCAGGGTTTTGCTCAAGCTGTCGCCTCCGCTTGGAATCCCTTCCACCCCATTTATTTATTCATTTCTACTTACCTTTTGAGTCCTAGCTCTAGGTTGGCAGTTACCAGCAAAGTGTAACTGCTTCTCGCAGCCGGAATCCCTGCCCCCTCAATGTCTTGCTCTCGTGGAGGAGCTCTGGGCCCCCTTAAAGCACCACCTGGTAGCTGTGGCCAGTGCTCTCTCACACACAGAACATGTCAGTACTGCGCACAGAGACAAGTACCCAGAGACCAAGGGCCCCGGGTCCTGGTCTAGATTGAACCTGGAGAAGAATGCGTGACCGTGGGCCCAGGATCTTCCTCCTCAGCCTCTCTGCAGAATGGGGAACTTTCCCCGAGTGGGGTTCTCAGTTCCCAACTCCTGGGACACCTGTCCCAAACACAGATTGCCAGGTTCCCTCCCCAGACTGATGAAATTAGACTCCCAGAGGGTGCAGCCCAGCATCTGTATTTTAGAAAGCTTCCCAGGCAGCTCGTATGCAGCTTGTGTCTTGCCTGTCTCAGGACCAGGGTTGGAACCACTGCCCTGGAGGATTCTGAACATGCTACAACCCTGTGTTGTCTTGAATGATTACTTTTTCTCTTAATTCGGTGTTCCCTGAACTAAACTACGGCAAAACCACCACCATGAGAACAAGTCTGGTGCTGGAATGGGAAAACTCTGGGTCATGACTCTGCTTTTGTGTCTCTCAAGGGGCTGCTAGTTTTTCTAGAAATTCCAGGTATTTGAATACACATAACTACCACCGACCCATCTATCTTAGTCAGCCCCGGCTGCCAGAACAAAATAGCACAGACAGGCTGGCTTATACAACACACATTTATTTCTCACAGTTCTGGGGACTGGGAAGTCTGAGATCAAGGTACATGAAGATTCGGCTCCTGATGAGGGCCCTCCTCCTGGCTTGCAGATGGCCGCCTTCTTGCTGTGTTCTCATATGGTGGAGAGAGAGCGGCTCTGGTGTCTCTTCCTCTTATAAGGGCATCAGCCCTATCAGAGTAGGGACCCAGCCTGATAACCTCATTTAACCTTTGTCATCTATCACCTCCTCACAGGCCTTATCTCCAAATATGGATATTGGCAGTTAGGGCTTTACCAGATGAATTTGTGGGGGAGGGCACAAACACTGCGTCTATAATACCATCTATGGCCGATGCCTTAGAAAAAGCTGAGCTGACCTACAAGGCGAATTAGTGCTAGATAAATTCTAATACCTGTCTTACCCAAAGAGGTCTCAAGAAATAGCTGCTGCTTTCTCCATTTCACAGGTAACTCAGCATTTACAATTTAGAAAGACCATAGTTGCTTCCTCCCTCGTGGCGGTGTGGGTGCTACTTGGCATCAGTGTGTCCCCCCCCAAAAGGTGCTTCTGGACAAGTGTCGGGGTGGTTCTGGCTGTCTGAACACCCCTTGTCCTGCCCACTTCTTAAATAAGATTTCCAACTTTTCTGCCAATTCTGTGGACACCTCATTTCCTTGTAACGGCTACGTCTTTTCTACCTAAGTCAGCTAACGTGGGTTTCTGCTGCTTGCAATTCAGAATTTCAACTGATACATATATCACATGAGGAACAATTAAGGAGCTGTATTTGGTCTGAAGCAGGGAAGTCTCAGGAGTTGCTATTTATCTACAGATATCTGAAGGACTGTCATGTGGAAGAGAAACAGACCACTTCTGGGTGGCTCTGGAAGGCAAAACTAGACCAATGAAGAAAGCTTTGGAGAGAAATATTTCAGCTTAACACAAGGCAGAACCTTCTGAGCTAGTCCTCGGGAAGATGATGCCTAAGGACAAAGTGGGCTCGCTCTCCATCATAGTTGAGGTTAGTCAAGGACGCTGTATAGAAAGGACCCATCTGCTAGATAAGGTGCCCCTGCCTTCAAGATATTCTCCATTTTTAATTGCATTTCAGCCCAGTTCAAGTGCCATTTTAGTAATTAATCTGCCACAGGAGGAAAAAAGAAAGGAAAGAGGAAGTCAGGAAGAAAACCATCCAGCCTCATGCTTATTAATTTTTTATAATATTAATTTTCATGACGAGAAGAAGAAAGATTAAACCATCTGCAATAATGAAAATTTAGTTACTATAGAAAAATATGAAGTAGAAAATGTATGTCACCTATCATCCCGGATACATTTTGGGGATTTACTTCTAGTCTCCTCATTTTGGTATATACATAAAATATTTTGGTAGCAGTTTTATTGAAATATAATTCACCTACCATACAGTTCACCCGTTTCAAATGTACAGTTGAATGGTTTTTAATATATTCTCAGAGTCGTGTAAAGACCACCACAATCCAATTTAGAATATTTTTCTAATCCCTCAAAAATCTTTCCTTTAACAGTGATCCCGTATTTCTCCCACTTTCCCCTACTCCCTCAGTTCAGGGGAAACCACTGATCTATTGTCTATCTCTATAAATTTGCTATTGGGGAATTTTTATGTAAATTGAACATTATATAAATATAGTATGTGGCCATTTGTGATCAGTTTCCTTCACTTAGCATATTTCCATGGTTCCTCCATGTTGTAACATAGCTCAGTACTTTGATCATCTCTATTGCTGAAAAATATTCCAGGGTATGGGTATGCCACATTTTTAAATCTATACTTCAGTTGATGGATATCTGGGTTGTTTCCACTTTTTGCCTATTTCTGCATAATGCTGCACGAATATTTTGATACACATTTTTGTATGGTCCTATGTTTTCATTTCCTTTGGGTATATACCCAGAAATAGAATTTTTTAGGTCATATGGTGACTATGTTTAAGCCTTTTTTTTTTTTTTAATTTTTTTTTCAACGTTTTTTATTTATTTTTGGGACAGAGAGAGACAGAGCATGAACGGGGGAGGGGCAGAGAGAGAGGGAGTCACAGAATCCGAAGCAGGCTCCAGGCTCTGAGCCATCAGCCCAGAGCCCGACGCCGGGCTCGAACTCACGGACCGCGAGATCGTGACCTGGCTGAAGCCGGACGCTTAACCGACTGCGCCACCCAGGCGCCCCTGTTTAAGCCTTTTGAGGAATTTCCAGAAGATTTTCCAACAAAGTTGCACCATTTTACATTTCTACCTGCAGTGGGTGAGAATTCCAATTTCTCCACATCCTCACCAACACTTGCTGTTAGCAGTCTTTTTTATCATAGCCATTCCAGTGGCCAGAAAGAAGCATCTCATGGGGGTGCCTGGCTGGTTCAGTTGGTAGAACATGTGACTCTTGATCTTAGGGTTGGAGGTTGGGTCCCATGTTGGATGTACAGGTTACTTAAAAATAAAATCTTAAAATAAAAAAAAAAGCATCTTTTTGTGGTTTTTGTTTGCATTTCCTGATGGTTAATTATTCATCTTTTCATGTGCTTATTGGCCATTGTCAATGGCCAATTTCATGGCTTATTGGCCATAGTCATTAGAGAAATATGCAGATCTTTTACCCATTTCTTAATTATGTTGTCTTTCTTATTATTGAGTTTTAAGAATTCTTTATATATTCTAGATACAAATCCCACATCAGATACATGAATTGCAAAAACTTTCTCCCATTATTTTGGTTATCTTTTTACTTTCTTGACGGTGTCCTTTGAAGTAGAAAATATTTTTAATGTTGGTTGATGAAGTCCAACTTAACCTATTTTTTCTTTTGTTGTGAGTGCTTTTGGTGTCATATCTAAGAAACCATTGCCTAATCCAAGCTCATGATTTACCCCTACGTTTTTGTCTCAGAGTTTTATAATTTTCACTTTGCATTTAAGTCTTTGATCCATGTGGAGTTAATTTTTGTGTATCGTATGAGAAACGCGTTTAAGTTTTCTATTTGCATCTGGATATCCAGTTGTTCCGGCATGATTTGCTGAAAATATTATTCCTTCTTCATTGAATTTTTTTGGCACTTATGTAAAAAATCAGTTGATCATAAATGTGAGGGTTTATTTCTGGACTCTCAATTCTATTTCTTTAATCTATAAGTCTACCCTTACAACAGTACCACACTGTCTTAATTGCTGTAGTCTTGTGGTAATCTTTGAAATCAGGAAATGTGGGTCTTCTAATACCCTTCTTTTTAAGATTGTCTTGACTATTCAAAGTCCCTCAAATTTCCATGTGAATTTGAGGATCAGCTTATCAATTTCTGAAAGAATCCAACTTAGATTTTGAGGGAGTGAAGTATGGTCATCTTAACAATAGTAAGTCTTCTAATCCATGAACATGGGCTATCTTTCCATTTATTTAACTCTTAACTTCTTTCAACAATGGTTTTAAATAATTTTCAGAGTATAAGGATTTTTTTCAAACATTTATTTATTTTTGAGAAAGAGAGAGAGAAAGCAGGGGAGGGGCAAAATGAGACAGAGACAGGGGATCTGAAGCAGGCTCTGTGCTGTCAGCTCAGTGCCTGATGTGGGAGTCAACTCACAAGCCTTGAGATCATGACCTGAGCTAAAGTCAGATGCTTGATTGACTGAGCCACCCAGATGCCCCCAGAGTATAAGTTTTGCATTTCTTTTTTAAATTTGTTCCTACATACATTATTATTTGCGATGATATTGTAATTAAATTGTTTTTTAAATTTCATTTTGCTGAACTCATTTATTCTAATAGATTTTCAGTAATTTCTTAAACATTTTTTATTTGAAAAATCATGTCATTTGCAAATATGTCCAATCTCAGTGCCTTTTTTTGTTTTGTTTTCTCCCTTAATTGTCCTGGCTGGAACCTCTAGTGTAATGCTGAATAGAAGTGACAAGAGTGGATATCCTTTTCTTCTTCCTGATCATAGAGGGAAAACAATCATTCTTTTACCATTAAGTATAATATTAACTGTAAGTTTATTTTTTGTTTGTGTGTTTGTTTTGTTTTATAGATAACTTTTATGAAGTTTACGAAGTCCCCTTCTATTCCTAGTTTGCTGAGTTAATCACAAATGGTGGGGTGTTGGATTTTGTTGAATTGGAGTTTTTTGCATCTACTGAGATGACCATGTATTTTTTTTAAGTCTCTTTATATGGTACATTACATTAATTGTTTTTTGGACTTTAAACCAACCTTGCATTCCTGGGATAAGATAAGTCCCACTTAGTCATGGCATGCAATCCTTTTTATATGTTGCTGGATTTTATCTGCTAGTATTTTATTGAGGATTTCTATGTCATAAGAGATATTGGTCTGTCATTTTCTTTTCTTGTAATTTCTTCATCTGCGTTTGTATTTGAGTAATTCTGACCTCACAGAAGTCGTTGGGAAGTACTTCCTCCTTGTGTTTTGTAGGGCTGCCTTAACAAATTACCACAAACTGGTGGCTTAAAACAACATAAAGTTATCCTCTCACAGTTCCGGAAGCCCGAAGTCTGAAATCAAAATGTCAGCAGGGTTGGTTCCTTCTATATGCTCTGACAGAAAATCCATCCCATGCCTTTCTCATAGCTTTTGGCAATACTTGGTGTTCCTTGGCTTATAGATATATCATCCCAACCTCAGCCTCCATCTTTAAATTACCTTCCCCTCTGTGCAACTCTGTGTCTTCTTTTTTTTTCCTATAGCTTGTAAGAATTAGAGACTAGTCTAAATCCAGGATGATTTCACCTCAAGATCTTTAACTTAATGGTATCTGCAAAGACCCTATCTCCAAATAAAGTCACATCCACCAGTATGAGGATTACTTGGACATATTTATGGGGTCCACTGTTCACCTGTTGCAGTGACAACCAAACCTTGCAAGGTCATGTACCCACTCATCTGCTCACTCTTTCAAAGGTTATACCAAAAATCGTAGGAGAAAATGGGGATATGGTGATAAATTGACTACAATTTGCCCTAAAGAATAACAGTGTCTAGCAGGGCATTGTGGGGCACCAATAACTGAAATATAAATAAGGAGATGGTAAAAGTCATATTATTTGGAGGCTGAAGGACTACTAGGAGCAACCCAGCAAAGGGGTGAGCTTTCCAAGCAGAGGGCAATATAGTCAGCAAAGTCAGGTGTTAAAAAGCAAGGGCCAGTCATAGATTGCTGCAGTTGAGTTTGGCAGGAATATAAGGGGTATGGATGGGAAAAGTGGTCAGCAATGTCAGAGAAGCAGTCATCCAGAGAGTGTAATTCATCTTAGGGTGTATGAGGAAGGGCTGGGGCTTATATGCAGGACCTTGCATTCATTACCTCCAAAACGAGCCTAAAGGTCTATGACTGCAGGTAGGGATCATCTTGAGCTTATCCTGCAGCTGGAATATGTGAGTTGACCATGAACTTCATATATTTTCATGGGGGCGGCCTCTGGAGGTGACTCCCTAGAACCAGTCTAGCTCCCCAGTCTGGGCTCACGCTAAAGCCAACCCTGAAAATCTTACTTCCTCACCTGGCAGGAAAATCCCCGTAACAAACCGATTCCCAAGCTTCATTTCTTCCATGCAAATTTGCCTAGGACAGAATCCTGTCACAACAAACAGAATCGGGCTGCTCCTTGGAGCTCAGTGAATGCAGACCTGGTGCCTTATCTCAGTTTTAGAAGTCATAGTGGCGGAAGTTGTGATGGGGAAGTACGGTTGCTCCGGAACCCTGGGGTCAGCGTCTTGCAGAGGGACCCACGCAGGGCATGGGATGTGGAGTGTGAAAAAAAAAGGATCACCCCAGCGAGACTCGAGATTCCGAGGGAAAGAGGTGTCACCTCACCCCACCGGACGTCATCCACGGTCTCTCCTCTCTGAGGAGCAAAGGTGGGGGGCAAAGAGGAAAACAGATTAATATCATAAAAGCTTCTGGGTCTTCAGCCAAGGAACAGCAAGTCCTAAGCAAATTGACACGAGGTTATTTGAAGGGAAGCATGTCGCACAAGCGTAACAATAAACAGCCGTGTTGGTCCAGCCACGCCACTTCTGCCACGGAAGAACAAGCTCAGGAGCAGATCTCCTGGGAGGAGCCCCCTTTGGTGGAACATTTAGACACACAGGAAGAACACACACTGGTGGGGCCTTCCTCCTGCGGCACCATCTGGGTGAAAAGGAGGTCAACATGTGCAGATCGGAAGCGCGAGGTTATGACACGGAACACGTCGGGACTTGCCTCTCCTAAAGCCACAGTTTTCCCAGATTCAAAATGACCAGAATAATAGCCTCTGCCCGCCTGCCCCACCCTTTCTCGTAGTGTCCCTTATCTCATCTAATTCAGTCTGGGGCTCCCAGAAAGCCCTCCTGAAACAGGCGAAGAGAACACTGCACCCCACCCCACCCCACCCCTCACCAACCCCCTGCACCTGGGTTAAACCTCACATGCCAAAAACAGTTTGCACTTTGGCCCTGGAAGAACTGAGGGCTACCATGGACTAGAGCCAGGAGACTTGGCTTCTAACTCCAGCTCTGTCACTAACGTATTTGGTGGCTGGGGGAATGTCTTTTAGTATCTCTGAGCCTGAATTTTCTCTCTGTAAAATAATGCAGCGTTAAATGACATTTGTGCACGCAAAGCTCCCTTAGAGCTGTAGTTCATGAGTCCACTAGCCACAGCCTACTGGCCAATGCTGTTCACAAACTGTTTTTGTAAATAAAGTTTTATTGGAATACAGCCGTACTCATCATTCGTATATTGTTTATGGCTGCTTTCTCACTACATGGCAGGGTGAGGTAGTTAAGATAGATACCAACTGTGTGACCCACAAGCGTAACATATTCACTACGCCACTGCTGTAGGCCAACACTGTCATTTTAACAGCAAGGAAGCTGGAGGCATGAACAGGGCAAGCAGATTGCCAAAACTCATGCAATTCAGGGCAGAGGCTAGGACAGCCCCGCTTTCATGATTCACCTCAGCCAAAAATTCACGTCTGGCCTAACGCTTTCTGTTCAGTTCTAAATACCAGTGGAAGCTATGTTGGGGCAGAGAGCCTGTGGGGACAGGAGGCGGTTCCCAGGAAAGGAGTCTGTGGGGTTGGGGCAGAGCCTGGAGACTTCTATGGCAGGGGCAGTTCTGGTGAGTCCCGAGTGGCTGGCCGGGACGCAGGTCAGTGTGGGGTTCCCGAAACTCAGGGCCGCTGAGCCGAAGAGCAGAGCTGGGAGGCTCTTTTGAAAGGCAGCAGTACTTCGGGTGGAAATCAGATGACAGCTGGGCTCTGAGATGACATTTTAACCACAGGTCACGGATCTTGGTAAACTTCAGTTGGCTTTTGAACCACAAGAAGACATTTTTTTCTTGCCTCTTTACTCCCTGGCTACTTCCTCCTTCTAGCATTCATTAATCTGGCCGGTTAAACATTGACTCCAAATGCAGCCTCCTCTTGTTTCAAGTCCTGTTCTCCCTGTTGGTTTCAGAAAAAGAGTTCCCACTAAACAAACCTACTTTCCTTCTCTTTCTTTTCACAACCAGAGTCAAGTGATAAAGGAGGTGGGGTCAGGGGGTGCCATGTTTGCTATAAAAGACACACCCTAAAACCTGGGCCCCAGAGGGGAGGACACCCTTCAGATTCAGGCTAGCCATGCCTGGAAAGAAATTCATCAGCTGTAACACATACAAGAGAAAAGCCACTTAATTTAATTAGTGTGAAGGCACATTTTAGAGAAGAGATTTATAAAATGTTAATTTTTCTGGTTTCTCCACCGCTAAACCAAGTACCAATTCCCTGCTTCTAAACACAAATGCGATTTCGCTTTAATTCCTCCCCCAGTTAAAAGGGAATGGCTTAGGGCGGGAGAACCTTGAAAATGAAGGAGAAAACAGAGCCCCTGCGGATGGGGAGCAGAAAGAGGGTCTGCAGTAGGTGAAGGGAAGGACCTTCTGAACAGAAGGGCCTCGGGGCCTGGCATTAACAACGTTGCCACTCCACTTTGAATTGTTAGAATCCTCTGGAATGCAAGCTGCACGCAAGTGGGGATTTTACTCGTTGGCTGTTGGGTTCTCAGCACCTAGAAGAGAGTCTGGCATGGAGCAGGTGCTCAAATATTTGTTGGATGAATGAATGAACGCAAGATTGGTGGTCTGATCAGAGTGGGTGATGGTTCACAGTGGTTCATTCAGAAGCTATTCCCTAGCTGGGACAGAAATCACCATGGCAAACTTCATGCAGAATAAGAAGGACTCTCTCCTGAACCATTAAGATAAGCTCTAAAGAAACATCACTCCCAAGGGTAGTATTTCCACCAAGCACCCGGTGACATCCAGACGATGACCAACATACTCCTTTTGCTGTTTGTGCCTCTCATTTAAGGGGACTCTATACCTATGGGAAGTTACATGTAATGTGATAGCACCCACTAGTTAGTGGGTGCCTGTTTTGTGTCAGGCATTTTATATGTATTTTTTTCTCACTTAGCCATTACAGCCTTGCTAGGTAGGTATTTTTATCCCCTCCCCAGTTGACAGAAGAGAAAATGAAAGATTAGTGAATTTGTTCAAGGTCACAGAGCAGAATCTGGATCTGTCCTAGGCTTGTCTGACCCCAGAGAGAGTGCTCTTCCCACGAACCACACCTGCCTCTAGCTCTGTGACCTCTGGGAAGTCACTTCTTTCTGAGCCCCAGTGTCTATATTCCCAAACGCAGGGCACTGAGTAATATTATTTAGAACAGTTTTCTACATGTGCGTCTGTGAAGAGATGACTTCATTTCTTTGTGAGCCACAACGGAATTTTGTTTCTAGAAGTTGAAATAGTAACATGCTGTATCGAGGGCAGCTCAAAACGTTTCCTACCCGCTGCGGGGTTGGGGACCGTCTGGGCTACCTTGCTAAGTCCCGGTCCTGCTTCCTTTTCTGAAGGAAAGAAGATCCCAGCTGTGTTCCCAGCACCAGCCTTGCCCTTCTGGCCGCAGCTCTTCACAATGGCCCCATCTTCTGTTCCGTTTGTCCCATGCGAAAGTGAGAGCAAGAGGACCCCTTTCAGGGGCGCGGGACACAGGGCAGCGCGCTGATGCGGGCTTCCCCGTGTGCTGTGAGTTCTGGTCTGGGAGCAGCCCCCGCGGGCACCTGCAGACAAGATACCTTCTGAAGCTGAGTTGGTGGGGAGAGAAGTTGAAACAGGGGAGGCGTCTGAAGGGTAAAACCCTGGGGAGCCAGCCCTGCTGGGCATCTTCATTCACCTGTTGCCCAATTTAGGAGATGGAAAAAGTTCAGATTCTTAGCACTAGAAGGAAGCATGGCAGTAATTAAATACAAGCTCTTCTTAGCTGCAGAACCCAGTGTGTAAAACAAAAGCCTATCCTTCTGGTTAAACCCAGAGGAGTGGGGGTCAGTAGCGTTC
This sequence comes from Acinonyx jubatus, assembly GCF_027475565.1. NCBI lineage: Eukaryota > Metazoa > Chordata > Mammalia > Carnivora > Felidae > Acinonyx > Acinonyx jubatus. The sequence goes on along the minus strand of NC_069384.1, from coordinate 73,495,073 downwards.
TTCTCCCTTGTCCCCTAGGGGTGGACCCTAGGGGTCTCCACAGAGCGCTGTTGGAAATTGTTTCAATCTGACCAGAACCCCGGAATGTTCCACCCAGAGTCCTGTAAGGTGAGTCATTTGTCAGGCTTGACCACCTGGCTGGCAGCAACCCTGAAGAGCACATTCAGGACGGAGCCCCGGCCAGCGAGGCAGTTAGAAAAAGGGTCCAAGTTCGTGCTGGTGGAACACACACCAACCACAGTTAAGGGCCGGGCCCTTCACCGGGGCAGCGTTGAGAGCAGCCCACATGGAGAACAAGGCCGGTAGTGATGCTCCTGCTTTGCTCTCCTCTGGACTTTTGGATGTCTACATCCATTCTCTAACCGTGATTTCCTTCCTATCCTCACTC